>NC_140933.1:132270062-132652562 GCF_014529385.1 Adiantum capillus-veneris | reverse complement strand
GGATTTACATGGACCGGTCCCCCCTCCATTAGGCATTTGTATTATAACTTCTCCCATTAAGAGAGACTTTGTACAATACAATTCTTTGTGTTCCTTGGTAAAAACTCGTCGGTGCTATGAAGATGGAAGCTTCATGCACCAAACTTACATGTGATAACACATAACATCAGTTACTCGTTGGTCTCAGACCCAAAACCTCACACACCTTCGAAGATGGTGAGAGCTAGCGGGGTATGAGAGTAGATCTAGAAGAAGAAAGAGTATTCTTACGAGAAAGAAGTATTTCCTCACTTAATTACTCTTGTAGCTTTGCTTAGCTTAGTAATTAGATAATAGAGGAGAGAAGCATGGCATTGAAGCTTAGCTCTTGGTTGGATTTGCATTCCATATCCAAGAGTTGTTGGTGTAGGCCTCCATTCTCAAACTTGGAGAAGAAGATGAGCTTTCCATTAAAGCTTGGAGAAGGAGATGATTTTCTTGCTCTACACATGAGTTGTGTGAGTGTGTGTGGAATAATGCCCTTCCAAAACAGCCTCCTCTCTCCTCTTGGTTGACCCCCCTTGCCAATTACTCATGTTGCATTCCTATTGGCCCTTGAAAAGCCTAGCCAATAGTATTTGAGTATGAGTTTTACTCTTGTTGGCTTCCTATTGGCCCTTAAATAATTTGTCCAATAGCCTTTGAGAGGCCCAGTCAAGAGCCTTGTGACAAGTGTCCATCCTTTTTTCCATTTTGTAAATGCCAAATAATTAATTTAATTATCTGCTTTGCTATTGGACCTTTTAGTCCTTTGGCCAATAGGAATTAAGCAATTTTAGGAACTGCTTAATTATCATTGGACCTTTTGACTGTCCAATAGTCTTTTAGGGAGACTATTTCTTATTGGTTATTTTTTTGAGCATTTATAAAAATAAAATTTTAGTTTACACTAGCTAACTTCTCATTGGTCCACCTTTGTGCCCATCTAATAGGATTCAGGTAAGAATTGGGAGTTTCTTTGGATGCCTGACATGTGTCCTCTTTACTTTGTGGAAAGGGTAAGCTTAGATGTATAGTGTGTGTGTGTAGTCCTTATTAAGCTTTGTCATCTTCCCAAAACGTTTTTGCTTTTGTCCTCTAGCTTATTGGCCTTTTGTACACACACAAAGCATCCAATTCCATTTACAATTGACCATTGGACTTTACACTTTGAAATTTTGGAACTTAACTTTTTGGAAGTCATAATGGGATGAACCCTAAGGTCTTTGGAGCCCATTCATTGCACATTGCACATTGCTCTTGTGCAGATGGTACCCCTTTGGATCCCTACTGTGGGCCCCCTACTGTGACCAGTCTGCTAGATTTACTAATAATCTAGCTTTTTCTCCCCTCGTACTTCCACATATTAAATGATCAGTTTAACATGAGAAAACCATTTAGGAGAATTAGATATTAGTTATTATGACAGAGAGCTAGGGGGCGCGTAGGGTAGAGGCAAAGAGGGGAAGCAAGCGAAGGCAGGAGGAAGGGAGGTGATCGTGACAAGGGAGCCGGTTTCCTTTTCAGATTGAAGATTCCTTCGAAATCTAAGAGACTCGTTGTGTCGAGAGAGAAAAAGGTGAACCTTTTGCTTTTGCTTCATTTGTAGAGAATCAAAAGAGATACTCTTTGTGTCAAGAGAAAAAAAAGGGTGAATCTTTTTTCCCTGTCCAAAATGCTAAGGCCATAGTGACGTGTTCCCTTTTTGTTAGTGAAAAGTCTCATGTGTTTTAAAAAATACACCTTTGCAACTCTCTCTCTCTCTCTCTCTCTCTCTCTCTCTCTCTCCCCCTTTGCATAAGAATGCATGTCTTTGACGTCGCTCGGAGTGGAGTTTGACGGTGATGACAGTAGAAGGAAGGATTAGGGCTGAGTGTAAGGTTGTGCAAGGTTGCAGGGTGTGGGTAAAGGCGATGAGGGTGCCTTTGGTTATATTGTGAGCCTTTGAGGATTGAGGAGTTTCCGGTGGAAGCTAGGTCAGATCCGGGTTGTGGCTTGCTTGCCATTCGTCTCAAGCAGTGCACCGACCCAGCTGAGAGATTATCTACGGTCGGCAAATGTACAATTTCACATTGTTTTCCGAAGATGCTAGATGGATGCAAGGCATACAATTAAAGGATAACCTAAACCCTGTCAATGCTTACACTGATTCACTAGAGTAAGCAAATGTAAATTCATATAAATGAACAAAGTTTATGTCTTATAAGACTCTCTTTTCTTTATTGTGCACAAATGTTAATAAGTATGCATGCTTAGGATCATGTTTGTGGAGACGATGGCTCCCGAACACTAAGTATAGTTTGTCACTCTACTATGGAAGATTGATACGGACTGATGTGTATACATGCTTGCGGCAGCTAAGGCTCTCAAGCACCAAATGGACTAGTGATCCATTTTGGAACGGTGTCGTAGGGTAAAATAGGGATCCTCTACCAGCTAGCAAACGGACTAATGACTAGGCTTTATCTTCTCTACCTCATACTCGAGGACAACTATGATTTCAAGAGAGAGGTAATGTCATAAAAACTAATATCTAATTCTCCCAAATGATTTTCTCATGTTAAACTGACCATTTAATATGGGGAGGTAACAGGGGAGTAAAAGCTAGAATATTGGTAAGGCTGCTAGACCGGTCTCAACAGGGATCCAAAGGAGGGCAAATAGGGGGGCAACCTGCAAAAGAGAAATGTGCATCGATGGGGCTTAAAAGACCTAAGGTTCAGCTCCATTAAGACTTCCATAGGCTAAAGTTCCAAAAACTAATTAAAAGTCCAATGGCCAAAGGTGGGGAAAAATTAGATGGTTATGGGAAGACTAAAAAGTCTTCCCACATCCCTAGGAAGGAGGGGGCGAGCTCTAATGGTAGGAGATGAGAGAGAAACACACACACACACACACTCTCACAAGCTCTCCCCAAAGGAAAGAATGGACACATGGCAGGCTCCTAGCCCAATTGCCCCCAATCTCCCCTCAAATCTTTGATAAAAGAATTAAGCTCCCTAGAAGACTATTGGTCCAATGAGCATCCAGGAGCCCAATGGCTTGCTTGATTCCTATTGGTCAGAAGACTAAAAGGTCCAATGAGAGTTTAAATAAATTATTTAATTATCGAAATCTCTCACAAAAGGGGAAAGGGGGACACATGTCACAAGGCTATCAATTATGCTTCTTATTTGTTATTGGCTAAGCCCTCCAGGAACCAATGGGAAGCCAACAAGAGCAAAGAGCAAGAGCGGTCGACCAAGTAGAGAGAGAGTTGGCATTTTTAGTCTAACTCACTTTGCTATACACACACATAACTTATATGCTGACCAAGAACTCCATCTCCTTCTCCAACTACTCTTGGCTATGGAATGCAAATTCAACCAAGAGTTAAGCTTCAATGGCATGCTCATCTCCTCTACCATGCTAATTACTAAGCTTAGCTATGCTATTAGAGTGATTATGTTAGGAGAATACTTCTTTCTCGTAAGATATATCTTCTTCCTCTCAATATTTCCTCATTCCCTGCTAGCTCTCACCATTTTTGAAGGTGTGTGAAGTCTTGGGACTGAGGCTAGGGACCCTAAGTGTGTTTTTCAAGCATAATTTGGTGCATGAAGCTTCCATCTCCATTGCACCAACGAGTTTTTTCAAGGAACACAAAGATTGTATTGTACAAAAATCTCCTTTGATGGGAGAAGCTATAATACAAAGCCTTTTTGGAGGAGGGACCGGCTCCATGTAAATCCGGTCCTCAATGTTGTCAATTGTTCTATTTCTCTCTCTTCTCAAGTGTTCTATGCTGAACTAACTAGGTGTAAATTGCTATGTTGATTTCTCAAATTAAGTACTCTCTCTATGCTCATTAGGAACTTGTTCCTAATGAATTGCTCACTATGTTATCAATTTCCGCTACACACAAGGTACTAGAGCATTAAATGTTACATGTTATGCACGCATAGCTTCACATCTCCAATGCCACAAATGTCAAGGTGATATGAGTCACCAAGCTTGGCCGAACAATACATAGAAGCATACTTGGAGAACCGAGTAGCCATGCGTAAGAATCTGTTTCCCATGGAAACTAGAATCCCTCAACTATGATCATCTATCAGTTTCAAATTTTTATTTGAGACTAGTATATGTGCTCACACGACTAAACTTTGTGGATGCTTTTGAGGGAGATATGAAACATGACACAATGGTCATTCAAAAGCAAATGGATGGACCTCCTAGGCACTCACTAGTCTTAGTGATTAAAAAATTGGTTATGCACAAGATGCGTGTGGATATATTAGTCAATATCTTTGGGAGCTTTGATAATATTTATTTTTGGTTTCTTTTTTAAGTTTTCCAAATCTTGGGACAAATATATGGGTCTACTCTGGTCACATGAGCAATTGACTGCTACACATATCAACTATCTATAGAACAACAATTTGCATGGGTTGACTGTTCACACCCCAAACGCAAGCAGTTGATCCATGAAAATTTGATGGGTATGACTTGTCAAGGCTCCTTTTACCAAGGAAGCTATTAATGGCTCAAACCTATGGATTGATAGTTTTATTGAATTACTTTACCCTTTTCCAAAAGAATGTTAGTATTTTAAACACAATTGTGGTGAAAAAAACTTAAAAATGATTTCTTGGAAACTATCGATAGTTTGCATAATAGTGTAATTAATTGATCTATGAAATAGAGACCTTCATTTCTTTTTTCGAAAAAGCTAGAAATGGGTAGAAAATCACCAAGCTTGGAAAGCCAAGTGCTAAAGTTCAAGAATGGATGCATGCATATCACACTCCAAAATCTTACTTTCTTACCATATTCTTACTTCGATTCCCATTTCTAATATACTCCTAAGCTACTACTAAAGAGTAATGAACCTCCGCTAGTGCATGGCAAGAAACGTTGAAAGATTATGAGAATGGTGATGGTTGTGGTGGTGGGGTGTGCATGTGTGTGTTTTGCCAAGATATCTCACACTCTCCTCAACACTCCTAATCTATACTTTTATCATATCTTCTGCTCTGCACATACACTAATAAATAACCATGAATGGAAGCATCACACCACTGGAAGCATCAAACAACATTAACTTTAATGCTACAAATAGGAGGCGTTGAGAGGAATTTCTTCCCCAAACCACCTAGATTGATACCATTGTTGGGTGGCATTGTTCCCAATAACGGTGCCAAAAGAAAATGGAGAGTGACTCCTTTGTTACTTGTAGCATAACATACATAAAAATGCTCAACCCAACTTGTAGATTGTCAAATCCATGGATAGAGACCCAAATATAGCTATGGAAAGTCTTCTCTCCTACATGAGAGGAAAGGGTAAGAAAGAATTCGCCTTATCAAAGTACTCAACATTCCCAAAAGTCCTTATCCTTGCACCCCTCTCTCAATCCACCCAATCCCTTTATGCAATGGAAGTGCTAGCATAGAGGCTTCAAATCTTATTTGACCAAGGTGATGTAGAAACTTCCAAAAATCATGGCTGCTTCCCTGTAGTCCCCATATTCAAACTCTTAAGTTTTACTTCAATCTATACTTAGAACCAAGCATTAACAAAAAAGAGAGAGAGACAAGCTTGGAGATTAAGCATTATACCTGCATACACAAAGAATTCATCCACAAATCTTGCCTGTATCCATGACTCAAATGGAGAGAATATAGAATGAAATGAAGAGAATCCTTTGCATTATTATCTCCCTTAAGCATTGAAAGATTTAGAAAAAAAAAGGAGATACACAAATCTCTTTGGGAACATTGAAGAAGAAATAGAGTCCACCTATTGTGCTCAGTTCTTCCTTTCTCAAAGTTTGCACAATCAAAAAGACAAGAAGGAACCTTAGTTCCTTTACATAAATGACCTTTATCATTTGCATATAATCCTCCCTTAGGGATCACATAGGGGGGACATTTGTCATAAAATTGTTAAAATAGTGGCATATGAACAAGAGCTAGTGCTTTATTACCTGTATATGGTATGTTATTATGATATGGGGGAGGCTACTTGCATTGACAAGTCAAGAAAGAGAGGTGAGATTCAATTGTACTCATAAGCAACTTAATAAGCAAGATCTTGTTTCTTGTAGGTTTGCTCTTGTAACTCACATCTTCTCACTCTATTTCAAGCTTCTACTCATTATCTTCACATGGGATCAAAGCCAAGTTTAGGTCTTCATTAAAGTCGAGTGAGGTGAGTGGTGAGGTTTTAACCATATTTGGGAGTAAAGTGCAAAAATTACTACCTTCATTAAGGAGAGGATATTTGGAACATTCTTTTTGTCTTAGTGCTAGTGGAGTCTCTCAAAGCCCTACGCAGTTCATGATTTTTTCCATAGCCATATCTTATCCTTTTTCCATATCCCTACAATTGCCTATCTCAAGCTTTGAGTGAAGATCTTCTTACCATAAGCTTGGAGCCAAAGGATACATCAAGTGGTGGCCCGAAAAGATTCAAGTTTGAGCACTACACTTAATAAGGCATTCAAAGGGTAGCCATTTGTGGTGGGGTGATGACCTATTCTTGCTATAGGCCTCTTGAGGCATGTAAGAAATTGGTAAGCCATAAACATGATGCCACTTTTTGCCCATATCTTCAGCTTAGTGGAGCTTTAAGGGTATTTGACATCATCGGTTAGTGTAGTGGCCATTTGTATACCTATCCGGCATCATAATCCATGTGTGTGTGTGTGTGTGTGTGTGTGTGTGTGTGTGTGTGTGTGTGTGAGTAGAGATTGATTGCAAGAAGTCAACTTTTGCTATTGCACTAAGTAATCCTCATCAACTTGACGAGATTTACCTTAACCATCAATGTGGCTTTACAACAGTTATGCACACTTGGGAGGTGTGCTTTTTCTTCTGCTATTGAAAATGATTAACAAGGTGCCAAGAATCTTTTCACATATCGTGGCAATTTGTGTGTGTATTGTTTTCCCATAATAAAGCTTCAATATTTGGGTTGTGGATTCATTACAATCCTTCTATTAACGTTAATTTCTTCTTGAATCTACTTTAACACATCATCTTTATATCTCTCTTAAAGCCATGATTGTAGAGGAGTAGCACTGCCCGTTTACACATGGTAAGACCTTCCCTGGTTAAAGATGAGGATAAGCTTCAAATTTCTAATTTAATGGATAAAATTTTCAGTCTTGAAAAGTCTTGATCAAAGTAGAAAATGGAGAAAGCTATTGGCCTATCATCAAAGAAAGGTATAAGGAAAATAGACACTACAAATGCGAAAGATGTCAGAGACCATCAATAAGCACAAGCAATCATCATGATTTTTCTTGATGAATCCCTCATTCATCATGTAAATGAATTAGCCAATGCCAAAGCTAAATGGAATCAGCTTGCCAAATTGTATGGAGCTCAAGGAAACAATTAAAATTGCATGTTTCATCTTTAGTTCGCAATACAAGGAAAAGGATGGTTTGAGAGCTTTTACGTCTCACATGAAGAGCTTGAAATCCCAAGTAGCCTCATTAAAATCTCCAATTTCCAATAAATATATCATTGTTATTGTTCTCAAAGTAGTTGGACATACCTACTCAACATTGGTGACCACATGAAGAATGTACCTAATCTTGTCATTGGGTCATCTCTCGATGACAATGAATTCATTGAAAATTGTCAAATGAGCCAACTGATATAGCTTTAACATAGAATCTAGCCCTAGTAGCTTCCTCCAACACACCTAACGTAAGAGATGCCTTAGTCCTTAGCTCAATGCCTTGGATCCTAAGGCAATGGCACCTAAGCTTGCAAGGTGGCACCTAATCAATGCTTGTAGGTACATGGCTCACGACTATATAAACACTTAGAGTTCTCTACTTGTTTAGTTAGTTAAGAAAGAGAGAAGAGACTAAGTTGTACTAATAAGAAACTTTTTTTTTTCCATGCTCACAATTGTGAATGGTAGAATTGTATTAAATTAGAAATGAATGTACAATAAGCCTAAAGAAATGTTAGTGCCTTGAGGGCCCAAAAGATACAAAAAGGCATAGAACTTTACCTTTTCTTAACCTTTTGCATAATTTTGGTTCAAGGCGTGCTTCGACTAGTAGATGGTAGCCCACAATTAACACTTTCTAAGTATCTAATGTCAATGAGTGTTTGCTTTCACTCATCAGAGTCCTTGTTTTTTACATAGAGAATCCATTCCTTGATTCCTTGTACAATTTATTCAAATTTTTCCGTCGTAGGGCTTCTTTTGAATACTCAAAGGTTTCTTGATTTCCAAGTTTGTTTGAGATAGTAGAAGCAGACAATCTATGTGCAAACCAAAATGGCTTGAATTTTGAGAACCTTTCCTCCTAGACTCATATCATTCTTGAAAAAATGGATCTTCTAGGTCTTCTTCAACCATTTTCACATTTTACCCGCAAGAACTCTCATGGCTGGGCAATCTTGGAATAGATTAAAGGGGTCTTCAATTGTCGCTTTATATCTTGAGCATAGGTCCATGTCTATCCCCTTGGCTTTTATCTTGATCCTAGTTGGTATTGCCCTCCATAGCACCTTCCAAAGGAAGATCTCATTATGCTAGGTCTTAGAAGATCCTAGATACCTGCACCTACCATCCACTTTTACTCAAGCCACAATAGCCTCCACTTTTTTTGTTAAGAGGAGAGAACTAATTTGCTTTGTAATTAGCTTGATGTATGCTCTCCTTGTGTATGTTACCAAAAAATCACTCTTTTTGGGCCAATGCTAGACTTCCATTCAAATTCTACCTCACAAATAGGCACTAGAGCATTACTCAAACCTTTCAACCACTCTGCTGACCAATAATATTTTTTTTTCGTTGAGGTGGGACTGTGTAGCTAGCTGGCATGATTCTTTCTAGTTCAATCTACCTCTGTCCCAAAACTACGCAAGATATATCAATCCTTTGTTCAATCTACCTCTGTCCTAGACCTACGTAAGATGTATTAATCCTTTGTTCATGAATTTTTGGCTATTTCTCTCCGAAATGAACTTAAGAAATCACCTCAATTGTATACAGCCAAGGGGACCAATGGATGATGGAGTTCTTGAAGTATTTGACTGTCTCTCCCCATTCTAGTGCTTTTGATGGGAACATTTTTGTACCAGCTTGCTTGTGTTGCCGCCCAGCTTCATGTCTGCTCAGAGTGGCACCAACAACTTATTGTGAGTTCCTACCTCTTTCCATGGGCCCCCTTGGGAAAAGAGTCGTACCTTGTCTATCATATCCCATGTCATAATGGCCCATGCTTAATCTTGGTTTTCTATTTGCCACAAACTCGGCACAATGGGCCTCCACATGTGTCACCACATTGAATATCCCAATTCCATCCTCCTCCTTGAGTCTAGAAACCCACTCCCAGTTTATTCATTGCCATGGTAGCGTATCTTTGGAAATATGTTTCCATAAGAAACTTTTCACATGTTTCAAGAACTTTTTCCAATTGCATTTGGTCATTTTTAGAATTGTCAGAAGAAGTATAAATAAGGGATTGTGAACCAATTGACTACCTTCACTCTAACGACGAATGGAAGAAGTACATTTTCCCATCTTCTCACTTGCTCCTAATTTTGTCCATGACCCACTAAAACTTTTGTTTGTCATTCCTACCTTTAATTGGGCTCCAAGTTGGTAAAACATTGTTTCTTTAAAAACAACTGCTCTTAACCATTCAGACGGGGCAAATAAATCATTTTTTGGGAGGGAAATCATCTTGATCTTTCAATGATGCATTTAGAAATTGAGGTTGTGGAAAACATTTGAACTATATCTAAGGGATGGCTTTCAAGAATAATAGAGAATCATCAACAAAAATATTGGCCAGGATTTTTCGAGGAGTTGTTTGTTGTCAGGGAGAGAAAGGCCTTGACTGTCCCCTTCTTATCACTTGTCTCAAGCATGGTAGCTAGGGGTCGAGAGCCAATTGCGAAGAAGAGAGGGGCCAGAGGCCTTGTTTGATTGACCTTTTGGCGGACCAAAGCCTAGAGCCTTCATACATCTTCTAAGTATGACCAGGAAATCCGATCATAGACTTGTCAAGGTCAAGCTAGAAGAGGAGAAGGATAAATTCCTGCTTGGTGAAGTTTGCATACTCTATGCCGAACATCACTGCAAGAATGTTGTTGTAGATTGATCTTCCCTTAATAACGCCATGTTGTCGTACTCATAGCTTCAACTTAATAAGCAAGATCTTATTTCTTGTATCTTTTGTCTTCTTTCTCACATGTTCTCACTTTATTTCAAGCTTCCATTCATTATCCTTACATAATTAGCATGATGGAAGCTTGGAAAGAGTAAGTGATGTAGCCATTCCATATTTATTTCTATGCTTAAGGAAGACCTTTCCAAGTACTTCTGTTTCAGTTTTCTGCACATTTTTGGTGATGGATCGTGATTTATGTACCTTTGCAGATGGTGACAAAACTTGGTAGGATTGAGCCCATAAGTGTTGTGATACCTCTCCTTAAGTTTCGTGGCATTCCGGATTCATTTGGATACCAAAAAGGCGTGATGACGTAAAGTGGTGAGATTGGACGCATACTGATTGTCTGACTAGGGAGTGGTTGATTTGCTTTTGTCATCGAACGAGTAGCCCGTGAGTTCACCTACGTGAGATTGACACTCTCATTAAGTCTCCGTGCCCTGTCCCGAGTCGCTTCCTTTGAGATTGACATTATGTTAGTACAAAAGAGCTATGCTGCAGACGTCTTTCGCGGCGACCCGCTAACATTGGCGCTGCTGTCGGGGAAACCGACCCTCAAGTGGTGAGTGACTCAGTGTTAAAAAAATAAAAATAAAAAAAATCTCCCTTCAAGCTTTTGATACCCGTTCCACTTACCCATAGACAGTGAAGCAACTAGACATAGGTTTAGTGCTTGATAGAGACTGGAGTCCGAGACTAGCCAGTGCTATTCCTTAAGAGCAAAGAAAGCTGTGAGTGAAGTACAAGATAGTATTTCGTTCTTTGATTTTTCACATGCTTGGAAAGGGCTATTCCACCACACACGTTGTTGTTATTTTTGTACTATTAAGTTCAGTTATTTTCGCAGATTCATTTCAGTTTATAGGAGTAGGTTAGGAAACAAATTACGCCATCATTTGTGGCCAAAAAGATCGAGGAAAAAACTGACAAAAACCTTATTTTGGTGTTGAAGACCGTAACTCTAAAAAGTTGAAGAAGTGATGGTCAGAGCTTCAAGACTGGACCAAACCCAGTAAAACTTTCAAGAAGGGGATAAAAACACTTGCTGGAAAAGACTGTGCAAAAAACTTCCAATTTGCTTGTCCAACATGGATCGCGATCCATGTACCTTTTTGGCAAAAGGTGCCAAAATTATTTCCTTTGCTTAGAACAGGCTCTCAAGCATCAGAACCTTGAGTTTGGTGAGAATTAGAGGGCTAGAAGATCACAAAAATCAAAAGATTGGGGCGAGCAGACCAAAACCTTGGAAAAATGGGAAAACAGGAAAAAACTGAACTTTTACTTGCCCAAATCCAAAAGGGCTAAGAATTGGGACCAACTAGAAGCAAGGAATCAACAGAACCAAATTTCATGTCCAAATGCTTCCCAACATGAATCGCGATCCATGTTCCAGGTAGACATTTGACAGTAAGATTTGACCAGTGTACTCCTGATTACTAGTTGAACAACTTTTCCAAAAGGAGCCATAGACAAAAAGTGAAAAAAGCTGGTCAAAATACCAGAAAAGGAGTGGTTTGCAAAAAATCGCAAAACAGACACAAAATCCTGCTTCTCACTTGGAAAAAACTGATCAAATCCAAAAAGACTTGGGGAATAGCATCATACCTTGTGTGATCAGCTCACAAAGTGTCAGTCCAAAATCTTGCCAAACATGGATCACGATCCATGTACCTTTTTGGAAGTTTGAGCTGATAAAAGGCAAGCAAAGAAGTGATAACAATTGGAGCACTTTATCCTAAAGGACCCTTATCAGAAAACTTCAAAAAGAGGGCAAAAGGTGGCAAAAATCAGATCAAGGGGGAAACCACTGAAATAAACCCTAAAAATGACTTTTTTTTGTCCTAAAAAGCTTTAAAGCATTCAAAAACCATATAATCAGCATCACTAGGCCAAGGACTAGCTGTGGAACAAAATTCAGTGTATTTTGACACAAAGAAACATGGATCGCGATCCATGTTCCCCTGACACAAATTGATACCAAACTAGTACCATAGCTAGGGGGCATCACAGAGAGTCTAGTGGTCCTTCCAGAGTTGAAATTGGATGCAAGAAACCATTCCAACAGCTCAGAACTGACAGAAGCTCAGGCAAAGTGACAAAATCAACTTAGCCTCCAATACAGAGATTCATTTCTTAAAAAATTGGTACTTGGAGACCTCTTAATCATGTTAAATCTCATGTTAGCAACAAAAATTCAACTGGCTTCTCACCATGGATCGCGATCCATGTACCTCTGAGTCAGAACAGAGACAAAAACTTACCATACAAGGAGCTAGTCCATAGAAACCTGGTGCTTCTTTCAAAATTGAAATTGGATTGAAATTGTTGAGGTTGTGTAGGGAATTGTGTGCTAAGTTTTGTCAAACAAAAGCAAGAACTAACAAGAACGGATGTAAGCTTACAGCTATCAAGCAAATTCTTGACAGGTTGTAGGTACTAGAAGATACTACCCAACAAGCAAGATCAAACGGGAGATTCAAACTATTTAATGAGGTAACTCGGTTTGGATTTTTTATGACCAATTCTTTATGAATCTACGATCAAGAAGATTGTACCAGAATAGGAACCCCAACATCTTTGATCAAGGGAGTAATCACTCAATGGAAGAAAGTGTGAATCAGAGACCACTACCACCTTTGGAACCCATTTTAGAGGAGAGTTTCTCTGACACTTCATCTGAGAGATCATACAGCCTCATGACTGAAGATTCTAACAAGTCAAACCCTAAGGGAACGGCTTCAATGGGTGAAGATCCTTCTCAACCTACATTTGATGTGAAATTGTTGTATTTGAAGTTTCAATTTGAAAATGTGCTTAAAGCCAAAATCTATAAGGATGGAATGGATCGCTACTTTGTTAAGTTGGAAAAGAAGCCGAGCGAGTTCAGAGACCTTGTAGATGTTGATTATGACGGGAATAGATATTTCGACCGAGAGGGAATGATGTACCTAGTGGTTCATAACACTTTTATTGTGGATAAATGGGGAATGACCAGCACCAAATGACCAGCACCAAGGACAAGGTAGATAATGAGTTGGCTGATGCACCACCCAAAATGGAGAAAAAAAACGCGGTACTCAGACGCACCAATGAGACAGAGCGCCTTAACACAGACAACACATATGTGGGGCTTTATAAGTTCAATAATGGAGAGAAAACACTCTATTACAGATGTGACGAGCCCCACATCAAAGAATTAACAGACCGAAAAAACTTGTATGTTTACACGTACACGAAGGGCAGAAGTATTCAGGTGGTCATAATGGACAAGTATGAATGAAAGTACTCTCCAATGGATCAAAAGGAGTTGAGAGAGATATAAATATTTTCGAGGACCACTCCACCAATACTACATAAATCCGGAAGAGGTAAAAACCACGACTACTCACATCAGACCTGACACTGTACGTGAGAGCCCCTTGAGAACTAGAGTGGAGGATTCTTATGGACATGAACGACTTCCAAAAACAGAACCTTTAGGATCGACGGCATCTAGGGCTTCCATGAACACACATAGGGACAGTACTGTTCCTGACATCACTTACACCATTGGAATACCTCCGACTATTACACGATATTGAATTGATGAACGCATAGCGGATAGGATACCACTGTTAGTACCAAGAGGAGATTATGAACCAAGAGAAGCCATACCAGGGGGACCAGGAGTTGTTAGAATGGTTGCACAGGCCAGGCATATGCGACCATCTCAGGTGGCAAAATTCTTACCCAAAAAGTATAATGGATCTGGAGATCCGTGTGCCCATGTTTCAATCTTCAAACAAGTATTGAGAGCAGAACAGGTAACTGATTTCCACACTCAATATGAAGGATTTGGGTTGACATTGGAAGGTACTACCTTGACTTGGTTTCAACCATTAAACAGCTTGGAATTCCCAAGTATTGAGCAACTTCTCCGACAATTCACTGAGGAATTCTCAAAAAGAGGGATCAAGCATAACACTGTCTCCCAGATCTATGCATTTAGGCAAAAGGAAAAAGAGAAAGTGAAGGAAGCATCGCTTCGTTTCAAGCACTACATAGAAAGATGCCCTGCTCGAGAACTACCTCAGGATGAAAGACTATCAGTCCTTTTCATAGAAGGATTGCGAAATGACACACTCAAAAAGGACTTGCACTTGAAGGCATGTGTAACCTTTGAGCAAGTCACGAAAGAGACATTGTATCTTGTAGATAACTGCAAAGCATATAGGGAGGTGACTGAAGACACAGATCAGAGGACTAGTAGCACCTCTTCAACCATGAGTGAGTCCACAACAAAATTGGGAGGGCAAAACCCAACTGTGACGGACGTTGATCAAATGATCGAGGAAGTGATCAGGAGGATAAACCAAGGAAACAGGACGAGCCCAAACACATGACAACCGCCCACTCAAAAATGTGATACTTGTGGAGGAGATCATCCAACCGAGTGGTGCAACCTTCAACAAAGTCCATGAGTAAACGCACAACGAATATTGAAATGGTGTGCTACAGAACAAGAATGGACAAACCATGAAACTCACGAATGTTTCTATAATCGGAACTATGGTAGAGAGAGACAATATGGACCACATGGGGGGCAAAAACTTCCGCCCCCTCCAAGGTACCAAGTGGGTCCAAATAACGCAATCTTGGGTCAGGAAAAAGCTCAACCTATGTTGGGACATCAACCTCCCTTACCCCAGGAAAATAGGGCTATGGTAAGGATTTCTCAACCCATAGAACCACCTTCTGATCAGAGTATGATCTAGGTAGTCTCATACCGAGAAGATTCAGACAATACTTATGAAAGGGAAATTGATAGGAATGCATATGCTCCAGAGGGACATAATCCATGGATAATTTTGGAAGAAATTCTCGAGCCTTCATACATAGCACAACCAACTAAAAATTATTACTTAGTCAATGAGAATATGCTCATGTTTATGGCAAATCAGGGCTAAAAATCTAGGGGCTACCCTCCTAGAATAGGACAACCGATGGGAGCTCCACAAGCTTCTCCACCACCTGTAGGACCATGTTATGAATGTGGCGGTGATCACTGGGCTAGAATTTGCCCAAACAAAGGAGAACATATGAAATTTTTTGGATTTTGTGACGGATGCACGACCGACCATCTTATTCTACATTGCCCAAAAAACCCCGAAAACAAAGGAAAAGTAGCCATGAACAAAACAGGGATTGTGCCAAGCTCAAGTGGATCAGAAACGGAACTGAACATTCCGATAAACGCGATCACTAGAGCTCAAACACATGAGGTAGCAAGGAACGTCCCAGCCACCAGCCAAATAGAGATAGACAACTTGTCTGTCCAAACCCCTAGAAAATCTTGGAAGGCAAAACGAAACAAGATGAAAGCCAAAAGAGAAAAGGAAAGAACAGCATTGGAAAACAAATTTCTAAAAAAAGAGGAACAACTTCAAAGGGAAAGAGACCTTAAGGGCAAGAACGAGATAAAGAAACCATCGGATCTGCCATCAGGAGGGTCAGTCTTAGTAGACAAGGTGTTCGAACCTTTGGACGCAATTCTGAAAGCTTACGAGGCACAACTAAAGCCTAACCAAACCCAAGAGGATAGGTGGTTAACGTACCCTCATCCAAGCTATGAGAAAGAGAGGCTAAATATGTGCAAGGAGCTCATTCAAGCCACTTAAGCGCTTAGGGAACCATCAATTTCTACGACTCCAAAAATCAAGGTACTCATACGAGAAAAAATTCATGAGTTAGAGGGACGGGGAATTGAAGAGAATAACCTACCCAATCTTGTAGACAAAACACCTTTGGATACGAGGGTGGTAGCCAAGACAACAGATGGAACGCATTCTCAAGTACCACTACCAATTTCGGAGGTAGAAGAACAATGGCCTTAAGAGCTATGGGAACAGATCAGGAATAGAAAAGATGGAAGTGTCACACTTGTGTGACCTCCTATCCCAGAAATCCACCTGGAGCATGAGATATACCCAAATGATATCCGATCATTGTATGGAGATGTAGGCACATCAATATCGGAAGACAATAAACCGCAGTCGTTGAAGAATTTACCTTCATTTATTTGTAAGCCTGAAACTCGATCGGAGGTAAGGAAAGTCCCATCTCAATGGAAAGCCAATCCTATGATGATGGATACTAAAACTCTTCACGAGCTGATGTCATCCCCTATCTGTTGTACACTGACTCTGTCAGAGTTACTGCATATCAGACTGCATCTTTGGGACGAGGTCGGGAAAAACTTGGAAAAAATAGGGCTGGTAATTCCTTCACCCGAGGCTTCTCGAAACACACTAAAGACACAACCCTCGAAACAAACTAAACATGAGCCAGTACCAGTAAACAAGGGAGGGGATTATATGAAGGTGAAGAAGGAAATACTACCCTACCGATAGAGTACCAGGATGTAAAATCAGTAGCGATATTGGATAGTGGAGCCGGAATTGGCATAGCCACCAAAGCAATGTGGAAAAAATGGGGAAAAACCTGCTCTAAGGAAAACTAGAATGAAACTTCAACTAGCGGATGGGTACCTGGAGAAACCTATTGGCATCTTGGAGCAGATTGTAGTAACCTCTTGTGGAATTGCATATGAACACACATTCTCTATTATGAATTTCGATGGGAGCAGCAATTTCGACATCATACTGGGCAGACCATTCATGCGTAAGCTCAAAATGGTGCAAGATTGGGGCTACGACTATATCTATCTCAGGAACAAGGATGTCACTACGAAAATTAGTATCACTGATCATAGCTATAGAGACGTAGAAGGAACCCCAGGAGAAGACTTGCATTCCACAACTGACCAGGAAGGAGGTATACCGGCTTGGCTCCAGAACAAAGCTCACCAATAGACAGGAGAAGCTTTGGATTGTGGAAGTCTAAAAAAGGAAAACTGCATTCTTGATAGGACTGCACAAGACGAAGCATACATACAAGAGCCTTTTCCAGAAGAGATATTCGAACCTTTTGGATGGCAACAAATACTAGCTACTCTTGATGTTTGTGTAAACGAGGTGACCCTCACCAAATTCTGTGATGAGAAGGGTATGATATCATTCCATTCCAGATGATGAATGTCCGCCTAACTCCAAAGATAGAGGAAGACGTACCTGACAAGGAAGGGGTGGCCGAGTGCCGACACATAGTGGACAAAATCTCTGTAAGAGACCTTGTCCAAATAGATGAAGAATATTTTCAAGACTCGACTGATAAGACGCTAGAGGATAACGCAAACGACGAGCTGTCTAGTAGCTCGAGTCAGAGCATCAAACGGAAGGATCGACAAGTGATTTACTATGATTTTCCAAACAAAACCCTCAAAGATAACGCAGGTATCGAGATAAACGCAGAAACAACCACAATAAGCACAACGAGGACCCAGTCGCTCTATTAACTGACAAAACGTAGTACTTAATGTTAGTCGAAGCGACTGACTACCTCAAGGACAGGATATCAAAGCAATATATGAAACCTGACTCAACCAAAACAAAATCAAAACAAAAACCAAAAAAAGAGAATACCGAAAAATCAACTAAGTTGTCCAAAATGGAGCGCAAAGTCAAATACAATGAAATAAAACGAGCTTTGAAGAAAGTTTGGACAACAAAAATGGAAACTGATGAGGAGTCAAATGATAATAAATTCGATGCACCTTCCCACTATAAGAAGTATACCATTCAAGATCGGAAGATAGTGGTGCAAAAAGCCAAATGAGATCCCAAAGAACCAAGAATTTCATATGATGGGCCTGAAAACACCAAAAGCATCAACTTAGCAGAACCATGTGAGGAGCCTAAACCGGCATATATTTCCACGGACCTTACTGAAGAGGAAGAGCAACTTCTAGTCGATACGCTCAGGTGATATAAAGATGTCTTTGCATGGTCATACAAAGATCTAAAGGGGATAGATCCTGAGATATGTCAGCACACGATTCCCCTTAAGAGTGATGCCAGACCACGCAGACAACGTCCTTACACGTACAATGAAACTTTTGCCAAGAAAATTAAGGAGGAAATAGACAAACTTAAGGACACTGAGTTTATCTACGAGATTGAGCACACCAAGTGGGTGTCCTCAATTGTGGTGGTACCCAAAAAGAATGGCAAACTGCGTGTCTGTGTAAACCTCAAACAAGTAAATGCAGTCACCATCAGGGATAACTACCCACTTCCAATAACCGATCATGTTATTGAGAGGGTAGCAGGGAAAGAGGCCTATAGTTTGTTAGATAGGTTCTCAAGCTACAACCAATTGACAATTAAAGCGAAAGATTAGCATAAGACAGCTTTTGCGACAGAGTGGGTTATATTTTCATACAGGGTAATGCCTTTCGGCTTGACCAATGCCCCGGCCACATTTCAAAGACTAATGATCCACGCATTCAAAGAATATCTCAGAGAATTTCTGGAGGTCTACATGGATGATCTTTGTGTTCATCCCATCGACGAAGTGACCACATCACTCATCTGGGAAAAGTCTTTGAAAAATGCAGAACGTAACGTATTTGCTTAAACCCAGAAAAATGCGTCTTGATGGTAAGACAGGGTAGAAATTTGGGCCACATTGTGTCCAAAAACGGAATTTCAACTGATCAAGAAAAGGTGCAAATAATTGCTGCACTACCGAGACAAACAAAGGTAAAAGAAGTGTAAGCATTTATGGGGCATTGCGGATACTACAGGCGTTTCATATATATGTATGTTGTAATAGCTAAGCCATTGTACGCCCTCATAACTAAGTTTGAATGGACGGAGGAATGTGAGCAGGCTTTCCAAAAATTGAAGCAACATTTAATTTTGGCTCCAATTTTGCAAGCCCCTGACTAGAGCAAAATCTTTCATGTCCATGTGGATGCATCAGCCTATGCCATTGGGTGCATATTAGTCCAGCCAGGAGAGAAGAAAATGGATTTTCCCATTTTCTACTCTCGTCGGCAACTAAACAACGCAGAGAGAAATTATACCACTACGAAAAGAGAAGGTCTGGGAATGATCTATGCTGTCAAGAAATTTAGACACTACCTTCTTGCAAACAAGTTTGTTTTCTTCGTGGATCATCAAGCACTGCTATATCTAGTAAACAAACCTTGCAACACTGGAAGAATTGTTCACTGGTTTATACTGTTGCTTGAGTTTTACTTAACGGTGGTCGTAAAAAAGGGGACCACACACCAAAGAGCAGATCATCTTTCACGACTATTTCATGGGGAAGCACCTGAGGGTGTTGATGATGGCCTTCTTGATTCATATCTGTTTAACATAGAAATGGTGCCGAGATGGAGCGAAGAGGTCATTCCTCTACTCACAATCAGCTCATTGTAGGTAGAAAGACAACCATCAATTATCCATCAAATACGAAAATCTCCAACTTTTAGCAGGACTGTTGTACAAACACAGTAAGGATGGGATACTGAGACTATGTGTACAGCCCAAAGATACCACGTACTACCTCAAACAAGCTCATATACAAAATACGGGATTTCACACTGGTGAAACACAGACAGGCCAACGGTTACAAAGACTGGGCGTCTACTGGCCAAACATGGAACACGGTGTCCATAAATATGTAAAATCCCGTGATAGTTGTATTGTACAAGCACCTAAATGGAGTGCTCACATAGTTGAGTATTAAAAAAACCAAACCTTTTCAGTGGAATGGGGCAAAGCAAGATTGAAAACTGTCAAAGAAGAAGCCAAACACTATCTGCTCATTGCCAACCACCTGTATATGCGGGGAAAGGACAAACAATTATGGTTGTGTGCTACAAAAAGCGAATATTATGTCATCCTAGATCAAGCACACTCAAGGCAACCAAGGGGACACTTCTCTGTTGATAAAACGGCAAGGCTCGTGCTACACTCAGGCATATGGTGGCCAACCCTGTTCATGGATGCAGCGACATACATCAAACGATGTGATGAATGTCAATGCACAAAACCACCCCAAAGGAAAGATGAAATGCCACTGAGGCCAATGATAGGTGTACGTGCTTTTGTCAAATGGGGGATTGACTTCATTGGTCCCATCATACCTCCAGGATACAGGACTCACGCACAATACATCATCGTAGCAACAGACTACATGATGAAATGGGCGGAAGCAAAAGCAACCCATAAAATGATGCAAGGACTACAGCTCAGTTCCTTTTCGAAAACGTCTTTACGTGATATAGACTACCAATCGAAATAGTGAGCGATTGGGGAACACACTTTGTGAACGATGTCATTGAAAGCCTCCTTGACGAATTCATGGTGGTCCATCACAAGTCAGCATCCTATCATCTGCAAGCCAATGGATAGGCAGAGAGAACCAACAAAATCCTATGCACTGTGCTCAGCAAGATAGTCAGTGACTCAAGGAATGATTGGGATCACAAGCTACACATAGCCTTATGGGCTTACCGCGTAGCTTTTAAAACATCCATTGGAACGACTCCCTTTAACCTGGTATTCGGGATTAATGCGATCCTACGATTGGAATTCCTAATCAAATCCCTCATAGTGGCAACACAATTAGGATGGATAGGCCATGAGCTATCGGAGAGACTAGACACCCTAGAACATTTAGATGAAACCAGACTTAAAGCGATAGCTGGGATATATGCTCAGAAAAAACAAATGAAAGCTTTGCATGATCAACACATTATTGGAAAGGAGTTCCAAAAAGGGGATTACGTTCTCATGTATACCCTTAAAGAGCACTCCAAAAAACTCAAAAAGAGATGAATGGGGCCTTTTGTAATCCATGATATATCGCAAAGTGGTGCCATCAAACTTGCAACATTCGCAGGAGAGGAGATGCCTAATTGGACGAGTGGTTGCAGGTTAAAGAAATATCTTCTTTCGCTGACACCAGAAGAACTCGCAACACTCCATGCAGTAGCTCAGTGCAAACATCAGGCACAGGACATTCGGGAACAAGCACAACCGGAAGCCAAACTCAGAATATTAAAACGCGGTGAACAAGCAAACTTTCAAAGGAAAGCACAACAAGACATGGCTATTAAGAATGCTCCAATAGCATCCATACAAACGGCGGCTACATGGTTAGAAGGAATGGATCTACGCATCAGTTACAACTTGCCGACGACACCACCAAAAGAGCGTTGGTGGACACAGGGGCCAGAGCTAATGTGGTTAACTACTCCACTTTTAGAAAAATCACACAAGAACCTCTAATGCCCAACACTATGGGGTTCAAAGTAGCAAACAAAGGTACTATGGACAGTCTAGGCCACATAAATTTACCAATCACCATTGATGGGACAGTTTATCCACATGAATTTCATGTGGTCGAAGATCAACATCTCAACAAAACAGTAATTCTAAGAGTGCCATGGATGCACACTTATCAAGCCACACCAAACTGACAGGACAACACTTTACTCATCGAACACGAGGGCCAATCTTTATCCATGCCATTCGTACAAACGGACCTTGTATGGGAACCTATACCATTGCCACATGCAGTAGCTCAACGATCATACACCACCATGGTCACAAAAATATGGGTTAAGAAATCAATCATGGAAACCAAGCCTAGGCAATTGTGGATACCTAAACGACAAACCAATACACGTAAACCTACATTGCCTGCACAGAAATTAAACCACCACAAATTGCCCACCGTTGTTGTCACACGACCTAACCCAATGGACCACTATCTTTGATATCCAAACACACTCAAATGGGTATGGCAACCAAAACAACCTCGCCTTCATGATGCCTCTTCCAGCGGGTACCATACCTAAGCAATTTTGATGGCAACCCAAACAATGCCAAAAAGAAACCCCACCGACAGCATCAAAACTTTTGCAGGTCACAGTCAAACACAGAGCGCGTCTTCTCCAATTACTATTGTTCGAACCACACAGCTTCCAAGGAACCTCGCCATCAATAGCCACTGAACATATTGTTCAGCACCTATCTCTTGCACAACATTTTTTTTTCCCATGCATATCCTCCATCAGCATCATAGGGCCACACTATACGGCTATGCATAGGCAGGCGCTTTAGTCCCAAGCACTCTGACACATGTTCGTCGGGGACAACTCACTCTAGGAAGGGGGGAAATGCGCTGGATTATCATTTGTATATATTGTTATTATCATCTTACTTCTTTTCTCTTCGTTTCCTTTCCTTTTCTTTAAAAAACACATAAACAAGTTTTTCAGAGCCCGACAGACTCTTAGTTGGCATAATCATGAGCCATACCGTCACCATCTAATACCACAATAAGAGTATTATAGAAGGGAGGCGACACTAATTTTGGCTAATTTTTGGTCGACTAATAATCATTGTAAATAATTTTCTTTTACAAAAAAGCAAAATGTTGGAATTAGGGTTACAGAGAAACACACACAGCTTGGAAAAGACGAAGGAAGCTCAAGGCACACAATAGAGAGTGTGTTACTTAGTGTACAATGGAAAAAATAGATAGCCTTAGAGTGATGGGCGTATATACAATGCACCGGGGAAAAAACCTCCTAAAGAGGGAAAAAATGCCCCGGCGGTCCTAGTGTGTTCACACACATCACTGTTGGGGTATAGGTGTTTGTGCCTTGCCCGACCGCCCGGAGTCTGGGCGCCCACTGACTTGTATACCTTATACATAGCATAAGTGTATAGGGGGCTGCTCACACTTTGAGTCTCCCCACCCACATCGTGTGTGTGTTTCCTTCTCTCTCTCTCACTCTCCGTCTGTGGTGCTCCCCGATCCCCTTCAATTGGTATCAGAGATATGGTGACCGCGGAGAGCACGACGGCTTTGAGAGCTTCGAGGCAATAGCTCGCTTGCTCTCGACGGTGGAGTTCGATCGTGGAGTTTCACGGAGAGAGATTTTAGCTTGAGGAGCATTGTCTTTGGAGTTTAGGAGCTTGGTGTGGTCAAGCTTGGTCGAGGAGGCGGTTGCGGCTTCCTTGGTGAGAGGAGCTTTTGAGCTCAGTGGAGCTCGTTGGAGAAGTGCTCGGCAAAGGAGAGCTTGACATTCGAGTGCTTGGATGTTGTTGTGGCAGAGCTCTTGTGTTGGAGCTTGCATTGAGAGGACATTGCATCACGCAGAGTGGAGCAGGAGCAGGTTTAAGACTGTGTGCAACTCGTTTTTGCCATTTTCGGGCTCTAAAACGCAGTTTTTTTGCGTAGCTCCGTCGTACAGAGTCAGATCTACATGATCGAGGAGTCTAGGTCAGGGTTTTGGCACGCTCCGGACGCGATGGTGATGTCTATTTGCTGAAATTATGATTTGAATTACAGCAGGTACAGCAACAGGTTTATTTGTGCACTTTCGGGTCCCAAAAACACTGTTTTTGGTATATCTCACACACACGGAGTATTTTCTGCAACAACCAGCAAATTCAGAGGTGTACACAGGTTTTTGGATATGCATTTGTCTAGAGAGCCACTCATGCGAGAGTGAGCTATGTTGCCATGGTCTTGGCAGTTTATGTATGCCATATATGGATTTGTGTATTTGTTTATGGCTGAGATCATTTGAGTGGTACTCCGGCAAGAGCGGGTATGCTCATATGTAAGACTTTGTGAGGTGATTCCGGTCGAGTTTATTCCCGAATTGGCCATCGTGGCATATATTATTGTCTCTTTGAGGTTTACTGTTGAGATTTTGCTCCAGTTACAAAGGAGACTCTGCCAAAATTTTGTCAGATATTTATGCGTGATTAAGTCATATTGACTTGTGATTTTGTGCAAGGTTTTGCACGGTTATTGGTGCAACTTTGCATCAGGTTTTGAGCCATATTTGCAGACTTTTGTTGATGCGATTCGAGCCAGTTTAGGGCTGACTTGTATTGACATTGTGGGAGCTCTATTTTGGAGTGTGTCTCACAGGTTTTACATTGTGTTTCTGGCCATATTTGTAGACAGTTTCCAGGTGTTGTTGGTGAGGTGGTTTTGCTTTCTAGTTTGCTACATTTTGCTCATGGCAGAGACAGGTGATCGATCAGATTGTGACCTCTCACAGATGCGCATGTTTGATGGGTCAGACTTTGCGGCATGGAGAGAGTGTATGCTTGACGCATTGACACAGCGAGGGTTGCATCGACCATTGAGTGGTGATGCAGGTAGACCTTCAAACATGTCTGACGATCAGTGGCAGGAGCTAGAGGAGATGGCACTATCTACACTCTCTTTGCACCTTGCGGAATCTGTATATGCTCTTGTTATGTATGAGACTACTTCGAGAGCACTTTGGCGCAGATTACATGATATGTATGATAGATCTGAGTCATCACGGACTCGTGTGAGACATGTACATTCACAAGCACGCCGACAGGTGACATGTTGGTATTGTGGTCATTCTGGACACGTTAGACGGCGTTGTTTTCGTCGTATGCGACATCGTAGGAGACATGGCAGTCTCAGAGATGTATGAAGTGATGCCATGGAATCAATTGCTTTAATAGTTGATGCAGATGTAGTGTCGGAGTATACTAGTGACGGGGATTTCACTTTTACCTCGAGCTATGCACGAGATGCTATACATGTGGATAGTGCACTCCCTTCGCAGTGGTTGCTAGACGCAGATGCTATGTTTCATGTCACGCCGCATCGTGCATGGTTTTGTAGCTATTCTAGCGGGATGCTTGGCAGTGTACGTTTGATCGATGGATCGGTGCATGCGATAGCAGGTGTAGGAGATGTGAGACTGTCATTACCGAGTGGTGCATCTTACTTGTTACGACATGTGCGCTATGTACCAGATTTGATAGTGAGTTTGATCTCGATTGGTCAGCTTAGAGATTGTGGATGTCAGATTTCGCTACGAGAGCGAGATTTTGTGATGCATTTGGGTTCGCTAGTGATTGCGAGAGGTGCCAGGAGTGGTACAGGTTACCCATTGCATGTGGATCACGAGAGAGACGGTGTTGTCTCTGTGATCATGCAGCCAGGTAGAGAGCGAGAGAGCAGGCGAGTCTCTTTTGCTCATGGGTTGCAGGGCAGTGAGCTCGTTGTGCACACAGTTGGGGCACGACTTGAGCAGTCACACAGAGAGGTGACAGAGTCAGACATGCATGCTTTGCTAGTGACTGAGCAAAGCAGAGAGTCAGTTGTGCGAGATACTTCTATGCAGGATAGACAGGTAGAGCGGTCTTGCTCTAGTGAGTCACGACAGGAGGACGTTGTGCAAGAGTCTATGCATACGGAGTTAGAGCATGAGAGCTCTAGTGAGTCACAGCAGATTGAGTGGTCATGTTTACAGTGGATGATTGCAGAGGAGGCTGAGATGTCAGTGATTATGCAGTCATTCCTTTCTATGCTCGACAGTGAGCATGGGGATATAGTTGTGCAGGATATGTCTTCCAGCAGACACCTAGAGCAGCTGGTTTGCTCTGAGGTTGCACGATAGATTGATGCGTCTTTTGCGGACAGTCAGGAGATGCATGTGGCTGACACGCCTTGTCAGTCACAGATGCCTATTGCCAGGGATATATATGTTGATGCATGCTCCGTAGAGCTAGCAGGGCCCGCTAGCATTGCATCGGCATTCGGTGGTCTCATGTATGAGATGTTGATCTTGAGACCAGATATCGCAGTTGTAGTGGGAGCATTTGCAGTTGGGGTTGTCAGTCATTTGTTGACTGATGATGGCATAGTGCACGAGGGAGATATGCAGGTATTGCGTACATACTTGCAGTACGTGTGCGGTACGTCTGGTGGTGTATGGACTTACACGGGAGCAGGACAGCCGAATGCACACGATCACAGCCAGCCAGTGGGCATCAATTGAGAGCGGTTTTCTCTCACCTTTTGTAGTCTTTAGACTAGGTTCCCTTGCTTAAAGGCACAATCGCCTTTAAGTGGGAGGTTGTTGGGGTATAGGCGTCTGTGCCTTGCCCGGCCGCCCAGAGTCTAGGCGCCCACTGACTTGTATACCTTATACATAGCATAAGTGTATAGGGGGCTGCTCACTCTTTGAGTCTCCCCACCCACATCGTGTGTGTGTCTCCTTCTCTCTCTCTCACTCTCCGTCTGTGGTGCTCCCCGATCCCCTTCAATCACTACCACATGTATATGGTAACAAATCCCCCTTGGAGTGATGCGGTGAACGAGAGCTGGCACATGAGTAAAGGCAAGTGCCATGCCCTGAGGACAGGATCAGTCCACAAAGGGGAGTAAGCCCAAAGATTTGTGGAAAGCTTAAAGCTTCTCACGAGACAATGCCTTTGCATGGGCCCACAAACATCACTATGCACAAGCTGCAACCTACATGTGGCCCGAACTGAACCATCCTTTGGAAACTTAGAACGCTGCATCTTACCCAAAATACAGCCTTCACAAACTTGTTTGACAGGTGCTTCAAGAGGTGGCAAAGAAGCAACCATATCACATTTCTGCAAACGCAGCAAACTAGCAAAATTCAGATGACCAGAAGGTGCATGCCAAAGTTTTGCATCTGAAATAGCCCTTGAATTTGCAACAGCATTTGCAAAATTTTGTCCACACTTGTCATACAAAGTGAGCTTATACAGCCCACGGCACAAAAGCCCAGATGCAACAATTTCATCACCAAAACTGAGATCATGAACTGTACATCTGTCATCCACAAATTTGACTACAAGTCCAAGTCTAGCAAGTGCGGATACAGACAAGAGATTCTTCTTGATCCCAAGTACATAAAGTGCATCAACAAGTGTGAAGAAACTGCCATTAGCAGCAATGAGCACAATCTTTCCAACTCTCTGAACTCGATAAGAGGCGTTGTTGGCACAAGTGACTGAATTCCCATGAGGGACAGACTCAAGAGAGGTAAACAATTCACGATGTGAGGTAATGTGCTTTGTAGCACCACTGTCAAAATACCACACGTGTGAATCTACAGCAACTGACAAGCATGCATCATGGACAACAGAATTGTAAGTGCACTCTGCACTAAAAGCCCATTCTGCATCAACATCAGCATTATAGTCTCCTTTCACAGAAGACTTAACAATGGCTGCATTTGTAGTGGAACCAGCATTTGCAGTGGAACCACCCTCTTTCTTCTTAGCCTCTTTGGCCTTCAACTTAGGACACGACTTGATCAAGTGATCATTGGCTTTACAATAATGGCAACACATCTTCTTTTTGCCCTTATCACCAAAATTGCCAGACGAAATACTGCCAGCAGAAGCATTAGGAACAGAATTTTTTCCACTCGCAGCAGAACCATAAGAAGTGGCTGCATTACTGCTACCACCCTTTCTTTGAGAAGCAATAAAAGCCTGTTCAACTGCACGCTGCCTAGTCCTGTTTTTTCTAGAAAGTGACTCTTGCAACAACAATGTGCATAATGCATCAAACTTGACAACTTCAGGATTTCCTTGGGTCATAAGTCTCCAAGTACTAGCAAAAGTCTAGTAGGAATCTGGTAAGGCATCAAGAACAGTCTGCACAAGGGAACTGTCTGAAATGACTTCACCTGCAGAAATAAGCTGCTCATTGATATCCTTGACACTAGCAAGGAAAGTGTCCATATGATCTTCCTCATGCATAATCTTCGACTCCAGCTCTTTACACAGCAAAGCAATTTTAGCCTCATTGCGGCTTGCATAAAGACCTGCTAAAATATCCCAAGCCTGTTTTGCAGATTTTGCTGAACGGATGTGAGGAACAATGGTGCGCTTCACAGACAACGCAATCAATGCATGAGCCTGCGCATCCTTAACATCCCAATGAGCTTGTTCTGCCGTAGGCAAAACAACTCTAACAGCTGCAATCCTTGCAATAAGACCTGCAACATCCTCAACATCGCCTACATCCTCAGAACCAAGACGTACATCAATGCCCTGCACAATGTTCCAGACACCCTTTGACACAAGAACATGTTGCATCATATAAGCCCACATAGGGTAGTTGTCCCCATCCAACCTGTCCTCAACAGAAAACATCTTGAACACATCTGTGTTGTTGTTGTCAGCCATGGTAAATGTTGCACTTGATGTGAAAACTGCCCGAAAATAGGAGAAACGGAGCGGGAACAACCTGTGCTATATAGCACAAACCGTAGAAGACTATAAGGCACCTGTAATGCAGAAAACGGCACTGACAGAAATTCTACACAAAATGACGAAATAGCCTATGCAGTCCTGCCTGTAGTGGAAACGGAGGCCGAAATGAGCCCAAATCAAAATTCTGAGCAGACCGAGCTCTTCGAGGCATCCCAAAATTTTTGTCAACCTGCGAACTCTCGCCAAAGCTCACTGAAATCGGAGAAAGTGAGCAGGCGTGTACTGGAGCAGTTGGCGACTAAGCCTGGGAGGACGTGACCTGCTCTGATACCAATTGTTGGAATTAGGGTTGTAGAGAAACACACACAGCTTGGAGAAGACAAAGGAAGCTCAAGGCACACAATAGAGAGTGTGTTACTTAGTGTGCAATGGAAAAAATAGATAGCCCTAGAGTGATGGGCATATATACAATGCATGGGGGAAAAAACCTCCTAAAGAGGGAAAAAATGCCCCGGCGGTCCTAGTGTGTTAACACACATCACTACCACATGTATATGGTAACACAAAAAACTACAGGTAATCAACAAAAAAATTGATAA
Organism: Adiantum capillus-veneris; assembly: GCF_014529385.1. Taxonomy (NCBI): domain Eukaryota; kingdom Viridiplantae; phylum Streptophyta; class Polypodiopsida; order Polypodiales; family Pteridaceae; genus Adiantum; species Adiantum capillus-veneris. The sequence goes on along the minus strand of NC_140933.1, from coordinate 132,623,811 downwards.
GTCAAGCCAGGAAAGTCAGAATCGACTTTTGAAAGCAAACGCCGAAACTTCAAAGCGAGGACTTCGAACATGGCAAATATGGGAAGATTCAACACAAGATGAATTTTGAGCCAACTTCTGAAGGATCAAAACTGCAGATCGAACGCCATTTGTAAACCGAGTGTCAGAAGGACGAACGGTTCGAACCGAAGGTGATATGAACAACAAGATATGATCAATGAAGGTAAGTATAACTGGGGCATTCCGGGTAGACTGGGAACATATAGTCAAAAGGGGCAACATAAGCTCATTTGCATTCACACACACACACACACACACACACACACACACACACACACACACACACACACACACACACACACACACACACACACACACAGCCACAGGAGCATAGAGTTTTCGGAGTTGCTTCTATCCACTGCGAGACCACCTCGGTGGATCTTACTATACCAGATTTGACAAGTATGATCATTAACCTTGCAAGAGCATATGTGTGTGGTCCATACTGCATCAACAGTACCAAAACAACAAATCGAAGCAGTACAAGGTCACAAAATCGGCAAACTAATAGGGCCAATGAGTAAGTCCAAAACCCATCAAAAACCAGAAATAGTTCATCAGTAGACCCCAACTAACTGACAAAATCAGCCAAGCTAAAAACATCAAAAAAAGGTGATGGAACATGGATCGCGATCCATGTTCCCCAAACCCTAAAATCATGGAAATATCTATAGGAGCAACAATAGAGGGTCAGGAACAAATTCCTATGACTGGTTTTTCAAAATGCATCCCAACATGGATCGCGATCCATGTTCCTTTTTGCCAAAATCAAGATAAAAGTGGCTCACTAGCTGGACAATGTACAAATAGTACGGGTGTTGCAAAATGATCACAAAAAGTGCTCTAAAGATCATCAAACCCACCTGGATTTCTACTTTTAGTTTGTAAATGGTCTTTTGGTCAAATTATTGCTAAAGTTATTTGGGAGACTTCACACTCTCCTCGGAGCCTATCAACAAGAAAATGTAACCTAAGAATGGTGGTAGGATCAAAACTAAGCAAAAGTTTACTTGCAAAATGGTGAAATTTGCAGGATTCAGTTTGTCTTCTCAAACGAATTCAATGTCTGGGGGAATTTGCCAAGGAACCAAGCAAAGCTATGAACTACAGACCTAAATCATCAAAAATCAAAGCAAGGAGAGGTCTCAGGCAAAACATGACTCCAAAAATGGTTGCTAGAAACAGATTTGGTCAAAACGGAAAAAACATGGCCATAAGCTAAAAAATGGGGCAAACTATGGAAAAACATGTCCAAAGTTGAAAAAATTTCACCGGTGTACTAGGAAAACCTATAGGAACAAATGTGCACAGGAACTATATCAAAATTTTGTCCAACATGGATCGCGGTCCATGTACCGTTTTGCCCAACATAAGTAAAAACCATGCCATCTGATTCAGTATGATCAAGAAAGCCAAGCCATGGAGTTTCAAGCCATTTGAACCCCAAAATCCACTTCAAAAAGCCAAAATCTCTAAATCTTTAGATGGTTTCCAAAATTCAGCCCAAGTGTCAAACCATTGATCCAAATCCCAAAACATTTGGACCAAGTCATAATCTAGATAAACCCTACCAGATGGTATCATCAGATTTCCAAAATATTGCCCAACATGGATCGTGATCCATGTACCTTCAGCCCTAAATCCAGAGAAAATTGCTCATAGCATCTCCTTATGTCAAGGAACAACTTCCCAAAGTAAGAATTTTCAAATGCATTCCAACATGGATTGCGATCCATGTTCCTTTTTGCCAAAATTCATATGTTACATTATAGTCTTGTGCCTATAGTAATCCTAGTTGCATTGGTGAAATTTGGTCAAATTTGGAGTAGTTTTCACAAAGTTATGCTCACTTTTTCATTTTATGGTCAAGTTTACACTCTCTGACAATTTTGATCAATGTCTAAACCTATTTTCACTTGCTAAAATTGGCAACAGGATGCCTCGAAGAAAAGTACAGAGGGAGTGGAATGCGGCACCCTATGAGATAATCGATATCTCATCAAATGAGAAAGCTCACCTCACCAAACAGGTACTTGAAGCAATTCCGACGAACATTATCATCGGAAGGTTTCAAGCAGCAGACGGAGAAATTGTAAAGACCACCATCTTTCCACAGGAAATGTGGAGTTTGCACCAGAAACCAGAAGTGCAATCAAGGGTTAAGTGCCTACAGCTCGACAACTTCTTACGACTGCCTTCTTGGGGAACAGACTTTAGAAGAGCTCATGAGCTCATAAGCTCATAAGTTCAATTCAATACAAAGGGGAAGCAAACTCTGACAAACAAGGATGGGACAGTCGTCAAGGTAAAAATTACAGCGGAAATTATCAATGAAGCCCTCCCCCTGCCGCAAGGGACGCACAATCTATTGCAGAAAACGAAGGCAATAAACAATGATAAATCCTTTTTCAAGCAACGAGGCCACAAGCTGACGTATCAAGACCTGATCTACTTAGAAACTGAATTGTCATTGCGTCTTATATCACAGCATTTGAAGGTGCAGAAGCCACCTAGATATACCGAACCTTTGTTGCATATTGCAGTGGTAATGGCGATGGGCTTGACTGAAGGTAGGGTGGTCAGTTGCGACTTTGGCAACTATCTTCTTGACACTATTGTGGAGGAAAACATGAAGGGGAGTCAAAGAAGTAAAGCTTACATGAACGGGGGACCAATGCTCACACATATAGCCAATCAAACACTGGGAATGATCGACAATCTACCACCTGCCGAAGTGCAGATAGATCTAATCCACAGATCCAAAAGAGCCGTAAGTCCAGTGGTGGCAGGACCTTCTACAAGGCCGAAACCGGTAGTCAAACAGACAAGGCAAAGTGCACTGCTAAGGGATTCTGACAGCAAGAAGATCGAGTCAGATGCTAGGAGTAGCCAGCAAGAGGGGTCCCACCCAAGAGACACTCCTTTGGAGTACCAGTCTTCGGAGGAGGAGCAGGACAGCCCATACACACTGGGATATACCCGGTTGAAGAAAAAGGCTACACTCTTGGCAGAGGCTGTCCCCATTACTCATGCCAGGAGGACAATGGAAGAGGCTCAGTCATTGAGGGAAAAGCTCCGCCAACAAAAGCAAGATCAGCATCAAACCCAAGAAATAGAAGTGGATGATGAGAAAGAAGAAGATGAATCCGAGAATAATTCGCCGCTACGTAGGCAAACAGAGGCTTTGGAAAGGATCAAGCAATAGAAGAGGCAAGAAGCTGAAGAAAAATGGGAAATCGCCAGCGCCATGCGGCAGCGCATTCACAATGAGCTCAAGCAGAGGCAAAAAAAAGAATCAAAGAAGCCACGTGTCGATGATCTCGAATCATCTGACGAATCTAGTAAAAGTAAAAAAGAGGAAAGTCACTCGCAAGGAGAGGAACAACACAACACACAGGACCAACAAGGTCAAGACCTTGGTTCTCTCAAGGATGCTGAGACACTTTTAGAGAATTCGGAAAAAAGAGAAAGGAGAAAGTGCAGGACTGTCGGAGCAAGGGGCGGAAGGAAAGCAGACGGAACAAAAAACGGATCAAAAAACAGAGTCACAAACAAAGCCTGCCACAACCTCTGATGCTTTAAAATATTCGAAACAAAAAGAAAAGCAAGCTGAGGTGGCTGAGCAATCGGATCAAGGCTGAAAAGACCAGCATAGGCCAAGATTGCCACGCACACAAGCGGCCATGGAAGAAGGAGCGGAGATAGTTAAGTCATTTGACATTGACACTCACCTAGAGCAGATCAAACTGTAGTTTCAATGTCAAAGGGCTCTTTACAACCTAAGAGAGTTGGAGTTAGAAGACAACAAAAAAAGAAGCATCTAGAGCAGTAGCAGAATCCTTGCAGTTAAAGCAACAAATCGAAGCACTAAAGAATGCACAACTCCAGGCACAATCGAAGTTGCAGAGAGAACAGGAGAATACAGCGTAATATTACAAGGAAGTGCAACAATTCAACAAGGCGAACTCCGCATTGCAGATCGAACAGCAACGCCTCGAGGAGGAGCTAACCAGAGAAAGGGAACAAAATGAGAAGCTACAAGGCTCGTATGTGGTGGTTAGCAGATCTCTAACTCAGCTCCTGGCCATACATGAGACACCCTCCTCCTCAACGACGACTGCAGGATCTACTTCCTTGAGCCAGGAAATCAAAGAGTTGAAAGAGGCCCTGAAACAAGAGAAATATGACAGACAAATCATGACGGCAGGTCATAGGGCCCTACAACAGGCCAAGGATGAGGAAATCGACAAATTAAAGAGGCAATTGGCTGAGGCAAGAGGGGAAGTAGCAGCTCTGAAAGCCAATCAAACAAAGTATCAGCAGAGAGTAGGCCCCAGGGGAATTTGAGCAGGGAGAAGGATTCAAACAATCAATGTTTGAAACTCATCACACAGAGGTGCCCACTACCAACATTGGAAAAGGAACGCAAGAATCTGAAGATCCAGCCACGACATCCACCTCTAAGTCGGCAAAGGATGAAATTCAGCGCTGGATCTCAGAAGTAGAGGACCCTTCACACAAGGCGTATATGCAATATGAAGTGAAGGTGCTGGAATCGGCTACTCTCCTCGTGATCACTCCAAATGAGGTAGTAAAAAATCATGGGCACGAGATGATCGCATTGCCATTGATGCGGCAAGAAGTTCGATTATGGCAACAAAAGATGCTCCTCGAACTTGAACCAAACAGCAGAGGGGACTACAGAGAGGTTCCGATTACGACCCTTCAAATTCAGGCCATCCTAGACAATCAGCCTCTCTGGCGGAAAAAATGGTTCGATCAACGACCAACTGATGAAACATATTACAAGAACGCTCCCCAACATCTCAGGATCGACCCCACTTACTGTCCCATCAACAGACGACAATCCTGAGACAGTTTTTATAGTTGGCAAAGCAAAAGACCGGCAGTGCTAAACTACCCGGTAATCACAAAATCGCTTAATAACAACCCCCCATCCGAGCAATACATGGTGAAAACTCTAAAAGGGGTAATCAACATGATGAAAGAGATCCCAGATCTCGCTTGTCAGATGCTTGTAAAGATTGCCAAAATGCTCATCACATGCATTACAACTTTTAGCGACATTCAAGCAGCAGAGCATCCTTGGCAAGTTTTTGTCGAAGGTACGCGGGGCATTTGCTGGAATATGGAGACATAAATCACAAGCAGAAATGTTATCATGGGATTATATGCAAGAGTCATGTTTCTGCCCTCTCATTACATGCAGACCTTCGAAGAAGCTTTCATGACTGGCTTCTTCGAAGTGGACTCTTTCATATTCAATCCCATGACAAAAGATCTGCCAGCCCGCAACATCGCCTACCAAAGTACCATTAGTAATAATCCCTTTAGAGAGCTGGCAACCAAAGTCGAGATTGAAGCAAGAGCTCAGAAATTCAAAAATCTCACTGCAATGCTCGAAAGAAGACAGTAAAGTAAACTCACTCAGAGACAGCTTGCACGAGGACGTGCAATGAATAGGAAGGGGGGAATGTTTGGTGGATACAGGTGCATACAGGCGTATGCACACAAAACCCTATGGACACTCTATTTTTTTGGAAGAAAGCCATATAATTCAGCAAAAGATGAGTTGTAATCATGATGTGATTAGACAATACCCTCTTTATTTCTCTGAGTCTACACCCTTGTAAGAGGCCGGATGGCCATGGGAAAGCCCCCTAACTTTTAAAGTCAAAACCCTTAGTTTTGAGGGAATAAGGATCATTAGCTGGAAGAAGGAAAAAATGTGCACTGTGGAGGCTTCTTGTGACTACAACTTGTAATCTTCTTTTCTCCTGAGCTGGTAATCAAAACTCGATTCCGAATAGCACATTGCGTTCCTTGTCTCTTACTCTACAATCTAAGTGTAATCATTCCCAATCCTCTTGTGGTTCGCTATGTATTGTTTGTGAACTAAATGCATTGATTTGGGGCTTAAAATAGTTGTTTTTTGATGTTTTGACCATGGATAAGTGTTTCTATCCTTAAGGAAGACCTTTCCAAGTACTTTTGTTTCAGTTTTCAGCACATTTTTTGTGATAGATCGTGATTTATGTACCTTCCCAGATGGTGACAAAACTTGGTAGGATTGAGCCCATAAGTGTTGTGATACCTCTCCTTAAGTTTCGTGGCATTCCGGATTCGTTTGGATACCGAAAAGGCGTGATGACGTAAAGTGGTGAAATTGGACGCATACTGATTGTCTGACTAGGAAGTGGTTGATTTGCTTTTGTCATAGAACGAGTAGCCCCTGAATTCACTTTGGTGATATTGACACTCTCATTAAGTCTCCGTGCCCCATCCTGAGTCGCTTCCTTGCATATTGACATTATGTTAGTACAAAAGAGCTATGTTGCAGACGTCCGTCGCGCGGCGACCCGCTAACAGTTAGTTTCCTTGAGCATCATTTCAATTCTCTTCTCTCTCTTTATTACGGTAAGGCACATTGACCTCTTCTTCCCGCATATCATGGAGCAACACCTTCACTCATCTTTGGAGACCCCTACATGTAGCTGACCCCTCGTCTCATTTGTTGCACCTCCCAAGGTATTGTCTCCTCTTGCCTCCCTCAAACCTTCACTTTTGCTAACAATGACCTTGAGCTCTTTAACTGCATCTAGATTCGTAATTCAAGATTAGAATGGGATGGCCCTTATGCTTATTCCGTTTATGTGGGTGGATTTAACCCTTGAAAAGAATGAGGAAGCTACCTTCCAAAATTATGAAAATGGGAGCTCCTTGCGAGTAGATCTTTCTATTGTCAAACGCCATGTAGAGCATAGCAGATGGTGCTCTCTCTCTCTCTCTCTCTCTCTCTCTCTCTCTCTCTCTCTCTCTCTCTCTCTCTCTCTCTCTCTCTCTCTCGTATCTCTTTCTATTGTCAACCACCATGTAGAGCATAGCAGATGGTGCTCTCTCTCTCTCTCTCTCTCTCTCTCTCTCTCTCTCTCTCTCTCTCTCTCTCTCTCTCTCAAATGAAGCCCTACTTGAGGATTTGTCTTCATTACCTCCATTTTGGGTTCATAGCCCTGCCGGCTTGCCGTAGTGACAATGGTTGGAGGCTTTTTCTTCCTTCTACCAACTTGCGGCTCTAGCCAAAATAAGTAAAAGCTTAGTCCAAATTTTTAGCTCAATTTGTACGCTTCCTTTTTTAGAGGGTTTTGCCCCGCCAATGAATTCATGCCTTATGGCATTCCTGTCCTTAGTGCATTTCTTAAAACCCTGATAGGAAGTCAAGATAACGACACTATTAATCACACAGGTGCATCCTCTCCAAGCTCTCGTGCTCTACTCCTACTGCCTACTGGCTCCTTGTTGATTTTATTCAATCATTCAAGAGATTCCTCGGAATTTCCTACTCCCTACCTTAGAACTCAACCTTGGAAGGCAGTTCTCTCAGCCTCTAAAAGGGAATGGAGGGTTGAACTTGCACATATTTAGCAACATGTGCTCCATGACATAGCCCGTGACCAACCCACCATTCACGGGGTCTTGTCATGGAAAGAACCCATACAATATAAAAGAACTCCCTTAGAACGCTCCTGTATGCTCACCTCTCGCCTAGGAGGAGTAGGGGTAATGGGTGGATAGGGACGCAAGAATCTCACTAATTTTGGAAGTTGTGTGTGAATGTAGAAGCTTGCCAATAACCCCACTAATCACAATAGATGTGGTGGCTTTTTCCCTGAATTTCATCATGGGTGCGACCACATGCTCTTTCAAAAAACCCTCATAACCTTGCTCGACACCTCCTGCATTGCGTACCTCCCTTGTGCGCGTTCCTTGCCTTTGCTCGCCACCTGGCGTCCTTTCCTCGTTTGTCTTCGCGTCACGTGAGGCCTGATCGCATCTACAAAGATTCCATTTGTTTTTAGAATTTCCCCCCCCCTACTCACGGAAGCGGGGATCGATCCATTTTCCGACCTGTCCTTAATTTCCAAGTTCTCCTTCGCGAACCGAACCCTGCATGTCTAAATGGCGCTTGCACAGGAAGTTCCGCAGGTGGGAATGGCACAGGTTGCATGCTTGATGTTGCTGAATGCACCGAAGGTTGGTAAACCCACCACTATGCCATGCCCATACAGCCCGCATGCAGAACCCTACATGTGGGTATGCCTTAGATGGCGCCTCCACAGAAAATTCCAGGCTCGATGGCACGGATGCAGGAAACGTAACGTGTGGGCTTGGTCTAGATTCCCTCTTTGACAAACCTCAACGTGTTGTTACAGTTAGCTCTTTGCTTAAACGCATCGGTAATGCAAAGTGTCACCTCGTGGGACATCAAGTTCATCATCATGTTGTTGAATGTGGGCATGGATGGGAATCCCTTCTTAGAAACTGCCTGATGCACATGTATGGCAAATGCGGACTCGTTCAGGAGGCTCAAGCTATGTTTGACCGGCTACCCAATCATGATACCTTCTCATGGAACATCTTAATCAATGTGTATGGATGCAACGTGGGCATAGAGCATGCAAAGAGAGTGTTCAATATGATGCCAAGCCCCAATGTGGTGTCTTGGAATGTGGTGCTTGCTCTATTGACAATGAATGAGCAGCACAAGCAGGCTTTTGATGCTTTTGCCAGAATGCAGATTGAGGGTGTATTGCCAAATGAAGTTACTTTGATCTCTGTAACAGATGCTTGCTCCGCCTTTGCATCGCTTAAAAAGGGGAAGCGGCTCCATGCCATAGTCAGAAGTGCTGGTTATGAGTGCTTTACAATTGTTGGCACTGCGCTCATTAATATGTATGCGACGTGTGGGCATCTATACACAGCAAGAAATATTTTTAGCACTTTGCCTAACCAAGACGTGGTGTCATGGACGGCATTAATTGGAGGGCTTGTGGAAAATGGCTGCAATGAAGAGGCGTTGGAGTGCCTCCAAAACATGCAGTCTGAAGGTGTGTCTCCAAATGACATTACTTTTATACATGCCATGGAGGCTTGCGGCAACATGCCTCTATTGGAAGTAGGGCTGGAGATTCACCACACAATTCTAATCATGTGCTTTGATCAGAAGATTAAAGTCAGGAATGCCCTAATTGACATGTATAGCAAGTGTGGAAACTTGGGGCTTGCTTTGAGTGTGTTCAAGAGTACGCATCAACGAAGCGACGTTACTTGGAACGCCATGATTGCAGCATTTGGGCAGCATGGATGTGGCAAGGAAGCATTGGCTTTGTTTTGGACAATGCAGGCACATAGCATAAAACCAGACGTTATCACCTTTATTTCTGTGATGAATGCATGCAGCCACGTGGGATTGGTTGAAGAAGGGTGGTGTCTGTTCCTTCACATGTATGACAGTGGATATGCGCATGAGATCGACCATTATGTGTGCATTATCGACTTGCTTGGACGTGCTGGCCGCTTGGATGAAGCAGAGGAAGTGGTACTGAAGTGTCCTTCTGGCAGTGGATTGGTAGCATGGCTCTGTCTGCTTGCTGCGTGCAAACTTCATGGTAATGCAGAAAAGGGTTCTTATGCTGCAGGCCAGTGCTTCAAGCTTGATCAGACTCATTCTGCTGCTTACATAGTGCTTTCAAATATATATGTGGATTTAGTTTTTTCAGACCTGCAAGACCTTTAAAAAGCCTTTGCAGAGTGAGTTCTTAGGTGGTAGAGGAAAGAGCTCACAGATGTACATGCGAAATGTACCTCACACGATAATGACTTCTGCTATCAACCTCCTCATTGCATGCATCAAAACACCTTGAAGGTGTTTTGTTATGTCATCTATAGGAGCAGGACCATGGAGCACAGACGGCCATGTATAGGGACAAACCTTAAGTCAAATCTGGTATAATACAAGTTAAGTACCTAGCCAAGGTTGACAACATCGAGAATTGTACGCGCACCTCTTGGGTGAATGCTTATGTAGTGACACACATATCTCTTAAGGAGCTCCATATTGTTCTGGTATCAAGCTCAATGTGGTGGTCCAAGGGATTCCCATGGGGACATATGTCTAGGATGTTCATTAGTTTGGGAGTAACTGATGGGTGTTGTGAATGGGAGCTTGTCAAAAACCATCAAATAACACCTAATCTATCGAGTACCATGCTTTAGTTGGTACTTTCTACCTATTTGTGCATTTGGGATCCAGGTTCTAGGGAATTCCAAACCACAATTACTTGGAACCATTCTTGTTCAGAATCATGCACTGGGCGTCTATTGGCAGCAGCGATGTGTATTAAGTTACACCAGGTCTTTTGGCTTTCTAAAACAAGCCTTAAGAGGAGAAGAGAATGAGGCGGACATTCAAAATTTTATTATTTGTGAACAATTTAGTTTGTCAATAAGTCCTTTCATTTCACAGTCTAACATAGGTACATGACTTGATTCTTGATGGTTTTTAAGGTAATGGTTCCCAAATGGGGCCAAGAGGGCGCCTTCTACCATCAGACATGGTATGGATCTAGTAGGTTAGACTTAATGACTCCTTACATGCAAGAAAGTGTGTAGATTCCAGAATTTGGGATTCTAAATCCAAACTTATTGGCTAACACTCTGGACTTCTATCAAGTTGTTTGCTTTTAAATTCCTATTGCTTCCTTCTAGCCATCAGCTATGTCTATTTTTGCACTAGTACAGCCAAGCATGGAACACAAGATTGATTGGTATGGATGTGAAATGTCAGCACTGTTATGAAGCAGTGTGACCATTGCGGCAGCTTATAATTGCTTATATCAATTACATGTTACGGATGGTTGTTAGTTTGTTGAGTCTTTTGTGCAAGATACAGTTGTCTCTCAACCGTTACTCCATCTGATGGTGTTAGGCCAGGCTCTATGAGAGGTTAACTACATGTTCTGATGTTCAACATGCTTCGATGAGCATGATTGATGAGTATGTAGCTGTTTCCTTACAGAAAATTTTTATCTGATCGCATGTTTGAGGTATGCTTGTAGCCAAGGACTCTTCTTCCTACATTACCTGGCCAATGTTTCCTTACAAACTAGCTCCGAGTGTCTGATGGTATTGTTGGATTCAAGATAGTCCACATAGAGGCTTAGACATCTATTGAGGTGTTAGTCTGGCACACCATAAACTTGGGCATGCTCGACCAATTTCTGGCCAAGTGTGGATGGCCGAGTCTATATAAAGTGGACTCCTATGGTTGGGTGGTGAACTGCTGTCAATGCTCATATGTTAGAGAGCTCATGCCAGAGAGCTCAACTCGAGAAGTCTTATGAGAAGCTATGCTGCCTCAAGTTTGGAGATTTTTTCCATAGATTCCAGCACCATCTATATCTGAGCATGTTTTGAATGGACCACCCCATGGTAATTCTTTGACAAGCCAGTTGGGTCAAATTTTTCCTATCTAAAGAGCAGACAAACGAGACCTTCTGTGAGAGGAGGAAAGGTGCTAATGGCTTGCTTCACCACACTAAGGATCTCTTTTTCAATGTAGAGGGTGGTTGAACAATTCTACAAATTGCAAGCGCATTCAAGTGTTAACGACGAGGTTAGCAGGGTATGTCGGGCAGCCTCCCATAATGACCATATAGGGGTGGCTCTTACGACCATTGAGACATTATCCATTAAATGCTTGACAATAAGAATAAGAGTATTGAAAACTACTGCCCCTTTATGCCACACTTATGCATTTTCTTTTACATCTAAACAGCAAGGTACCAGGATGCTGTGACGAAAGGAAACCATGTAAGTGGAGAAATACACCTCAAAAAGTTTTCTAAGAACATACTTATTCTTAGAAGAAAATAAACACGCACTATTTCCCTGTATGTAGTTGCAATCACGCACCTTACCAATACAGAACAATTTGAGAGCAAAAAGTGTCATGGAAAGCTATAAACATGCCACTTACATGATAAGAGAACCACTGTCTGTACCTTGACAGATTATAATTCAAATATTTTCTGTATTTACAATGGTTTGCCACATTTGGCAAGAGATAAATTAATAAAAATTCCCGTAACCGCTTGCAATTCTGTGTTCAGTCAGATTGGCTTGAAATTGCGGTATGCCACTACGGCATAAAATGGGTCTTTCTGGGTGGCTTTGAACAAGTTTAGAAGCCAATCAAGAGGCGAAGATGGCTTTGTTGGAGAAGTTGAATGCAGATTGCCTCGAACTACATCCGGCTCAGTAAAGCCATCTATGCATTGAAAATATTGAACCACCAGTTGAATGCGGCTCACCACAGTGCCCTCCCTCCAAGCCGCAATGGCCTTCTCGTAAAACATGCGATTGCTAAAGCTTACAATGCACACACCGCCTGGCCACAACATCCGGTAAATCTCTGCAAACACTTGTTCTGGCTTTTGAAGATACTGAACACTCACAGTGCATATGATTGCATCGAAGCTGCCGTCTGCTGCCTCAAAGATCGGGTCCTGGTTGAGGTCCTTGACAAAGAAAGAGTCGAGGCGCTTGTTGCGAGCAAGCTCTGCAGCATTGAGGCCATGGCCAATGACGCGAGTGTAGGTGATTTCAGGGGGAAGGTGGCTGACCCAAGAGCTCATGAGATCAAGGATTTCTGAATTGGGAGGGATACGATCTCTGTAGAGTTGGGTGAAGGTCTGCAAGAAGGCGTCGTAGACATGGGTGACGAAGCGGGGGAAGGAATAGAAGCTTCTGTCAGAGGAGGGGTCGAGCTTGGTGCGGCCCTCATTGCTGAGAACAAGCCTTCTGATAGCTCCGCTTCTTTGCTGTTCCTCTTCACGGCCAGCTTGGCGAGCCAATACGGTTGTGCGTGCTGCTACTGCTCGCCCGCCGTAGACTTCCGCCTTGGAGGGGACTATGTTCGGTACTAGCCATGGATTCCTTGATCATAGGCATCATCCCTCTTTGGCAGCGGGCTAGCCACGCTTTCCTTGGCTGCACCAGTCAAAACATTCCTTGACACGTGTGAAGAAGAAGGAGAATTTTGACATCGTAGGAAGAGACCTCAAAGATCTATCCGACGAGCGTTGAACTCAAGACCTGATATTCAATAGGGAAATGGCATAACCAATCTACCACAAATGGGTATAGAAAGGTCCACACACACACACACACACACACACACACAAACGCGTGCGCGCACGAACGAGAAGAAGAGAATTTTCATGTCTTCCAATAAGTAGCGCTTGCACAAGGGCAGGGTCTCCCCTTGTGCTCAATATCGAGCCTTCACCCAAACTTCGAAGAGCTACCGAGCTGGTGGCCGAATCCACCATGTGCTAAGTAGGGCTATTTGTGGAAAGGACCATGCCTCAATAAAAGTTGCCATAGTTGTTACATTTCCCGTGCCACTTTGAAGCACGAAGAGTGGCAACGTAGTTTTTGTTGCCACATAAGAGTGTCACCAAATGTTTATGGTAATGGGATTTTTTCTCATGATGATGATTCTACAGTAATTCTTTTTTATGATGATGATTCTGCACTTTCTGATGATGATGATTCTAGAGTAATTTTTTTTTATGAGGATCATTTTGCAGTTAGGTGCTACTTTTTGTAATGATGGGGAAAACTTATGTAAAGGGTCTTGAAATGGTCTTTGGTTGAAGTGAGTTGTGATTCCCCACATTGTAATTACTTTTTTTTGGTCCAGAAAAAAGAATCTTACAGTAGTTGAAAAACCCGCCTAATGGGCTACAAATTGCCCCTACTAGCGACCGGCTACATCAAAGGGTGGGGAGACTCTCCCTATGAGAAGTCAAATGATGGTCGAATCAAGATATAGGAGGAGGAAACAACCACACTTGTGGGTGGTAGTGCCATCTAGGTGCCCCATGAGCTATGGTGAAGAAAGGACCTGGTTGCCAAAGTCGCAGGAAGGCCTCACGGCACTCCTGCATGTATTCGGGGTTGCTATGAAGCCTCTCAAAATGGCCCTTAATCCTATAACTTAGCTCTATCCATATGTCTCATACAGTCTCAACAAGTGGCACATGTCCAACCAAGATGCGGAAGCATCGGGCTCTCCAAATGAACCAAAGTGTCAGACTATAGATGAGCTCCCAATAACTCTCTTTATCTCTTCTCGACTCCTTAGATACAAGCTTTGGGGTGGGTTGAAGTCTAGGCCAGCCCTCCCAAATCACTATCATCCTGCTGACTAAAGTCATCTCGAAGCGAAGTGCTAGGCTCGTAAGGTTGGACCAAGTTGCAGCATCCCATGTGTACTGGCGAAAGTTCAGCCATCAATCAAAGTATTTGAAGTCAGAACTGATGTGCCATGGGGCAATCCCATAGAGAATGGCCTTGTGTCTGAAGTTGTATGGTCACGTTGCCGATCACTATCCACAACTCAATCTACAAAATTCCAGAATAAGCTTTTAGTTTGAGAATTCAATTGCTAGTTGAGAGAATCATACACAAGACACGAACAGGTTTTGTCAAGGAGTGCAGTATCCTTGACGACATTTTCACCTTCTAAGAAGCGAATGCTCTCGCTCATCTTCAAGGAGAGGATCTAGTCGTGCTTCTCCTTCTCGATTTTGAGAAGGCCTATGACAGAGTGGATTGAGGTTTCCTGAAAGGAAATTTTAGCACACTTTCTTGTTTCCATGGGTTTTGACTACAGAAGAACTTTTAAGAAAACAAACTCAGCTTCTTCAAAGGTAATAGGGCTTCACCTTTTGTTGGCATGTATCTAGGCACTATCTTGTGCACTACATATTCTTTCTCTTGCTTCTTTTAGTATGCCATTCATGTCTTCAAGGAAGTCCTTGGTAGATTGAATCTTCTCCTTTTCTAGTACTATAGACAGGGGATCTAGGATTAAAACCATACACCAACATGAATGTTGTGAGGCCTGTAGTCGAATGTTTGGAGCCTGTAATCCTTGGTAGATTGAACCTTCTCCTTTTCTAGCCCTATAGCCATAGGGGATCTAGGCTTAAAACCATATACCAACATGAATGTTGTGAAGCCTGTTGTCAGATTTTTGGAGGTGTTGTAAGCAAACTCCAAATGTGATAACTATGTCTCTGTCTTGTTCAAATAAGAGCAAAACATGTCTTCGAAAATTTGGATGACTCTTTCTATCTAATCCCCAAATTTTGATGATCAATTGTACTCATGTTCAAAGTAGTGTCTAGCTTTTTAAAGACTTCCCTCCAAAAGTGACTATCAAATTTTTATATCTCTATGCGACACTATATCTAAAGGCAAGCCATATAGCTTATAGAGATGCTCAAAAAATAACCTAGCTAGTTCAAGTGTTTCTCATCCTATCAAAGTCGACGATGAGGAAGTGTAGAGAAATGGGGAGAATACACGAGAGAGAGAGAGAGAGAGAGAGAGAGAGAGAGAGAGAGAGAGAGAGAGAGAGAGAGAGAGAGGGGATTGGCGAACCAATCAACTAGGCAATTAATTAGTACAAATACCTAAATCCAAAATAAATATTGGGATCACATTGGGCTATTCACTTAAGATGCTATAACTTTAACATCCTCTCTACATCTCATAGTGGACATATGTAGGAAGACCAAGTCGATGAAGAAGCTACCATGGACACCCCAACTAATACTGATCACTCTATTAGATACACCTCAGTTATGCTACCACCAACTTTTACTTGAGATGCATGCCATCTTGAGAACCATTTTCCTCATAGAAAATCGAGCGTTAGACCACACTACGTCCAAGAATACCCAGTCGTGAACTGGGAACACATCACGTCCAAACTTTCCAAGATAATGAACTTTGAATAGATCATCTCCATAATCCAGCCAACAAAAATGGATTGGTACACACATCCATAGTTTCTTTAATACGTTGCGTTGGTTCCTTGCTAGATGCATGTGCATTGTACTCCGACCCACGCGTTCAAACACCAATAACTTGAATGCCAACACATGGGTCCAAATCATTTGTAGGGAGCACTGTGTGCCCTCTCTGTCTCTCACAAGCCTCTCCTTGGTTGAAGCTACTTGTAGCAATTGCCACATGACTAGAAATCTATCATCATGGCCCCTATGGCCACCACCACATGTTCCATGCTGATCTCCTTTGTCAAATCTTTGTCCTTGCTATCTTTGACAAACTTGCCTTTGCCTTTATCACCTTGTAAGTTCATTCTTTTGCAATTGGCTTCACATCCTTGAGCCAAACAAAGCATCTTCTTGCATTTATAATAACGACTCTTGGACCTCGTGGGTACCGAGGTATCTAATTGAGCACTTGCCTTACCATCCTTGTTAAGCTTGCCTTTGCCTCTATTCTTTAGTGAACTTGTGCATTTTCTTTTGGATTCCCATTCTTACGCCAAACAAATTGATGGCTTCCTTGAGAACTTTTGTTGTGCATAGGCTACTAAGTTGGTGCAAGTAGATCCACTTTCTATAACCATGAGTTGGTATTGATTCGTTTTTGCCGATGTCATAGCTTTGCAAGAATAATTTCAAGAAAGATTTGCACCAATGGTCCTAGGGGGAAAAAAGATTCTATTGGGGACACTCTTGTATGATGTATCAAAATGCATTGTTCAACAACTTCCCAAAGCTGCCTACTGTGTGCGTTTTGAAATGCTTCACATCAAGCTGCCCTCAACGTTTTCGCACGTTATTATGCACACCATTCAGTGGCTCACCTTAAATGAAAATTGAACCTCCCTTCCCTGTAGCATTTCAAGATGCTTGCGCCAAACTAACAAAATCCCTAACCTGCCCCAACATTTCAAAACACTATCATGCGATGAGCTCTCTAGCCATGTAAGTCCTTCCACACCTTCAGCGGTTTCAACACATGCCTAGCAACCTCACTGGGCATCTTGAAAAACTACTAGATAGCATGTCCTCTACAAAGATCATATCAAAACACTACTGCAAACGGGCACCTTGCTTGAAAGTTCCAAAATGCTAAGCAACGAGAATCCTCTTGCAAGACGCTCCTCTACTGCACAAAGCTCTGATACCATGTCAAATTTGGCAAGGTGGGAAGCATAGAGAAATGGGGAGAATACACGAGAATCAGAGAGAGAGAGAGAGAGAGAGAGAGAGAGAGAGAGAGAGAGAGAGTATTGAAACAACCGATTGGGCAATGAATTATAAATGGGGGCAAGGTGTTGCTTATATACTAGCCTTGGGGCCCTTGACTTCCCCGCTTAGTAAATTTCCCTACCCAAGACTTCGACAAACAAGTAAAATAAATACGTAAAGCCAAAATAACTATAGGGATCACATTGGGCTATTCACTTGAGATGCTATAAATTTAACACATCCTTTCTGGTTGGTATGAATTTTTCTCCATTTTAGTTGACCTGTCCACCACTATCCAAACCAAATCATTTTCTCAATTTGTTTTAGGCAATCCTGTGATGGAAATCCATGGAAATGCTTTTGCATTTTCCTAGAGGAACATCCAAAGAATGGAGCAACCCTCTAACTTTGAGGCATTCATATTTGTTGGCTTGACAATTTTTTCATTGCAACACAAAGTTTTGGAAGTCCTAGAATAAACGATGACAATAAAATTGCCTCCTAACTAGATTGTAGGTCCTTGGTATCCTGAGATGACTTGCACTCGGCCTACCAAAATTTGGAGCTTAAGGTTACCATAGCAAGGACACAAACTCTATCCTTATAGAGAAGGTTACCATCAACCAAGGAGTAGTTGGTATATCTCTCTCCCCAAATGAAGTTTATCACCTCCCTTTGAAGCATCCCTGATGAGGCTTCTCATGATAGTGTGAAAAGCTTACATAATGCCCAACCTTGAGCTTTTTCATGGTGATAGTTGTGTTTAAGTCTAAGTAGGTGTAGTGGGGGAATTTTTTGGTTAATGTGAAAACCTTACATGGTGATAGTTGTGTTTAAGTCTAAATAGGTGTAGTGGGGGATCTTTTTGTTTCATTTAAGATCTATTGATTTTCTATTATTATGTGAGCCCATGATGATGCTTTCTGTGATAACAAGGAGAGCCTCAATGTCCATGAGTTAGCAAATGCTTACATGTTAAACCTTTTTTACAAAGCCTTTCAATTCACATGATGTTAGTGCAACTCAATGAGAGGCAAGCGTGGCTAGCTTAATCAAAGCTATAGGGTGATGGAGATGGAGCAAGTGTAATTGGGTAAATGGGCTTTGTATGCACAAGGAGGTGGCAGAAGTGAGGAAGCGGTGATGTGCTTAGGGGTGTGAGCAATGAGGGCTTCGGGGGAAGCCCTACTAAGTACATTGTGAGGCTTTCCATGGTAGCACGGAAATCTTGGCATATGGGGTTTGAGAGGAAATCTTTGGGCCACACAGAGCTTCTTGGGGCTTAAGCAATGCTATGGAGTTATGGAGTTTGAGGGGGTGAGATTGAGGGAAAGGGCTATGTATGCACAAGGAGGTGGCCAAAGTGAGGAAGGGGTGATGTGCTCAAGGAAAGCGTTCCATGTGGGCTATTTGAAAATTGTGAATTATCCATAATAAAGTTTGGGGTTGAACGCATAGTCTGAATTTTGATAATATATTCTACTTTGTATCATTTATTGATGAGTTAATCAAGGCATGCATGGGTGGATCTATTTAAGGCATAGTCCAAGTAATTATGTGCTTCAAGGAATTTCTATCTATGGTTTAAAATGCACATGATTGTATTGTGGGCAACCTTTCTTTTGATCCCTTGTTGGGGGGTTTTGTGTGTGGGGGGGGGGGGGGGGGGGGGGGGGGCGGCGGCGGGGGGTTATGTTACCGCAAGCTACAGAATATCAATTTGATCAATTAATTACGTTTTGTGTGATCAAAATGCAATTTCTAGGCTTGCCAATATTTTCTTTCTAGGCCAGAGAATAAAAATCGGCTTAGAACAAGACATGGAACCAATAATGATGGAAAAACCATCGCTATAGATGATTAATGAGCACGAGCCACTAGGATTTTATTTAGGGGTCTTGACATTCTTTTGGAGAAAAAAAGACCCTAAGCATGACCTCAAGATGACACTTTTACTTCCTGAGAAGCATCAACATGGGGGTATAGGTGAAAAGGTGCTAGAGCATCAACAAACATATTTTTCAAGATGGAAAGTATTCTTGCAAAAAACAATCAATTCTTTAAGATCAAAACTGCTTTAAAATGGCCCCTAAATCATGATTTAGGCATCATCAAAGTAGCACATGAAGTGCTCAAAAGTAGTGCATGCTACGACTACTTTTAGTCTCTCTCCCACACAAAGAGGTAGCATAATTTGCAACTTGGGCTAAGTGTGTGTGTGTGTGTGTGTGTGTGTGTGTGTGTGTGTGTGTGTGTGTGTGTGTGTGTGTGTGTGTGTGTGGGTGGAGAGCTTAGAGTGCTCCTTCAGCTCTAATCTTTCTCATTCCTTGTACGGTTACCTGATCACATAATCATATTCCTTTTGAGAGTATTGCTAGGACTACATGGTTTTTAAGGTGAATTTTGGCAGTGGATCGTGCAAATGTGATAGATTGTGGATAATCAAAGGAATCACTCATGATGAAAGAGTGTGTTGAATGGACTAGATAATTTAAAATCTATAAAGAGCCTCTTATGTAGGCATCATGGGTGAGATCTTAGCCATGAGCTACATCATGTGCACTTGGACACTTCTTGTGTACATAGAAATATAGATGGCTACCTATATGGCTAGAGTGTGTTCACATAATGGACCAATCTAGTCTAGATTGAATCCTCCCCCCACCCCCTTTTGCCCCGAGAATGACTTGTTCGACCCATCAATGTGTATTGAGGAGGTAGTGTCAAAAGGGAAGATATTCTGACACTTTGGAGCCCCTTTGGGAGTGGACATAAGCCGCAAGCAAAGATTCTTGGGGGTCATGGAGAAGTTAATGAGCAAGATGCAAAGGTGGGAGTATGTGCTTCTCCCCTTTTCGAGTAGAGTGAAAGTGATCAATTTGTTTATGATCCTTTATATAGCCTTTTATGGTCCATTGCTCAAGCTAGCCAAATGTAGCTGGAAAGAAAACCACTCAAAAGATTTTTATGGAAGGAAAACACTAAAGGCTCGATGCCCTAGCAATGGGCAAGATGGGAGGCAGTTACAAGACCTATAGTGCAAGGCGCTAGGAATACTTAACCCCAGTACTCATGCAGAGGCCAAGTGCACCAAGTTTGTTGTTGCACTCACAAAACAAGACCAAGCATGGGCTATTATGACAAAGGCCTCAATCCCTATCCGCTCAATGCAACACTCAATTGTATATTAGATAGCAAAAGCCAATTGTCACATTGGCAAGCAAATCTTGACAGTTCACCAAGCAAATGAGCTCCAAACATCACCAAACTCATAGGTTGGGTAGATAGAGTCCAAATACAAGTGCCTAGGTCTCAAATCCACATTTTAGCCACTTGTTTAAAAAATGCTTATTATCTACAAGGCTTATTTGACCTAACTTGTTTCAGCTTAGAATGCACTCAATAGCTTATCAATGTTTCCCTAATACCTCTTGTATACTTAAAATGCAATTTTGATGCTTAAATTTTTAGTTATGAACCGATTTGGAAGAGGGTTAGCAACAACAAACTCATGGAATGATTGCAAGAAACTTAAAATGTTGCGTAGAGCTTTCACTTGTAAATGTGTAGAAGGAGATGACACTTCAGAGGAACATTCCACGAAGGAGATATGAGCATTGATAGCAAGAGGGAGAGTGTCTAGCACTCACAGATAGAACGTATGATTGATTATCCAAAAAAGTTTTTAGAAAGTTGTCTTTCATATCTTAGCCAAGGTTTTAAAAATGTCAAACTGGATCAAATCTGGGGTAGAAAGGGACTGGAGATCACATATAAGTAATGTCTAATTACAAGCTGGAAGCTCATAGCTCAACTACCAACTTTACAATTTTATTAAAATAATTAAAAGTTGGATGTGACAGGTTTTATATTAAAAATGAATGAAGTTATAAATTTTGGGCTCAATATGAAGCATATTTTTTAGCCCGGTGCTAACATTCCCCCCTCATAAACTGAGTCATCCACAACATAGCTACTATATAGTGATGTAGTGAGGATGTAGTGCTTGGGCTTTCATGCTTTATGCTGCTTTTCTGAAGCACTTCAAATGCTTCATAATGCTTGATTCTCAGCTTCTTGTCTCCCTTAATGAGGAACTAGAGATCGGTTGGGCTTTTGAGCTCCATGACAGAGTGAGGCAGAGTATCTGAAAAATCTAGCACAGAGGTTTTCCATTACAAGGCTGGAGCTTGAGTGAAGAACCCTGTATAGAATGATTCTTTAAAGGTTTGCATATAATAGGAAGGCAAAAACATCACACGTGCATAGATGCCATAGAGGATTTCATCAGGAGGTTGATCTATCAAGTTGTAGCACTGTCTTTGATTGCCCTAGAGAAAGGATATCCATGGGGTGTTTGCTTGCTCAACTCGATGAAAAGTTTGAATGCAGATCAAAACCACCTTTGCTATCTTGATAAACATGATACACGCTAGATCTTGTATTATTTCGAATAGTTCAATAGTGTCTCTACCATGTATCTTCAATAGGTTTACCAGTTGGTGGAGAGAGACTTGGTGGGTAGTTAAGCCATATGGGGTGTTTCTTGAGAACTAGCTGATGGCTTTCCCAACTGGCTCAAATCTGGGGTAGAAAGGGACTACAGATCACATATAAGTAATCTCTAATTACAAGCTGGAAGCTCATAGCTCGACTACCAACTTCACAATTTTATTAAAATAATTAAAAGTTGGATGTGACAGGTTTTATGTTAAAAAAATGAATGAAGTTATAAATTTTGGGCTCAATATGAAGCATATTTTTTAGCATGGTGCTAACATCCCCCCCCTCCTAAACTGGTTCATCCACAACACAGCTACTATACAGTGATGTAGTGCTTGGGCTTTCATGATTTATGCTGCTTTTGAAGCACTTCAAATGCTTCATAATGCTTGATTCTCAGCTTCTTGTCTCCCATAATGAGGAACCAGAGATCGGTTGGGCTTTTGAGCTCCATGACAGAGTGAGGCATAGTATCTGAAAAATCTAGCACAGAGGTTTTCCATTACAAGGCTGGAGCTTTTGGTTCTAAAAGTGAAGAACCCTATATAGAATGATTCTTTAAAGGTTTGCAAATAATAGGAAGGCAAAAACATCACACGTGCATAGATGCCATAGAGGATTTCATCACGAGGCTTATCTAACAAGTTGTAGCACTGTCCTTGCTTGCCCTCAAGAAAGGATATCCATGGGGCATTTGCCTAGTCAACTCGATGAAAAGTTTGAATGCAGATCAGAACCATCTTTGCTATCTTGATAAACATGATACACGCCAGATCTTGTATTATTTTGAATAATTCAATAGTGTCTCTACCATGTATCTTCAATAGGTTTACCAGTTGGTGGAGAGAGACTTGGTGGGCAGTTAAGCCATGTGGGGTGTTTCTTGAGAACTAGATGATGGCTTTCCCAACTTCTAACTCTTGGCATGGGGTAGAGTGTTAGATCTTTTTTTATTTCTAGAGGGTCTTGTGTATAAAAAATTATATACCGTGGATGTCTCCTTAACCAGATCTTCCTCCAAGTGGGATGTGCTATTTGTTGTTTGGTCTTTGAGTTGTCTCTATTTGATCTTAAGCACCTCATACTTAATCAGAGAATATGACAAAATATTGTTGGTGCCAAGTGTCTACGGTTTGGTGGGAGGTAACCTACGCAACATTCGCACAGTGTAGGACATGCTCCTCTATTGGCGGATACGCCGCGACGGACGTCAGCACAGCGAGAACTCACCTAACAAGATTTGTCAGCTAAGGACGAAGCTCGACCCGCAGGCGCGTGGAAGCAAGCATAGGGTGTCAATCTACACTCGACCAACTCTCGACTACTTCCTACAGAGGTCTCTACCCAATGTCTAAGCTACAGCCTTCAGGAGTGCATAAGAGGAGATTTCCTACAATGCTTTCAAGAGCCAAATACCCATCAAACGTTCTCGAAATGCCACAGAACTTGAAGGAAACCCTATTAACACCAGTAGGTCGCTCTCCCTAAGGTCCATGAACCAAAATCCCAACCCTAAACACCTGGTGCAAAATCATGTAGGATGTCTGGTCGAAATTTGCAGGTCGTCGTCTTCGAAAACTAAAGTGTCTAATGTGTAGCTCTACTCATTGTGAATGCGTGGATATGCTGAAATGCGAAAACAGACAACGTGTGCTCACCAAATCACCAGATGTAGCTCATGGGTCAAGTTTGCAAATCCAGATCGTACACCCGCAATGTAGGTGTTGGCGGGTAGCTCTCATCGGGGGCAACACACTGCA
This sequence comes from Adiantum capillus-veneris, assembly GCF_014529385.1. NCBI lineage: Eukaryota > Viridiplantae > Streptophyta > Polypodiopsida > Polypodiales > Pteridaceae > Adiantum > Adiantum capillus-veneris. The sequence goes on along the minus strand of NC_140933.1, from coordinate 132,600,551 downwards.
CTTCTCTGCACTCAATTCCAACCACCGGTGCGCACGTAGCGTCAAGATAAAATTCTCACTCTCTCTCGTACACAGAGTTACGCTCACTCACACAGACATAACTCTTTAAAAATGACAAAGGTTTTTCTTATTAAGGTCAAAAGTGGTATAAATACCTTACAATCTCAAACCCTAATGTTCCAATTTAACCATCTACTCAATCTAAATGTCAAAAATGGGATACAATCTGGAAGCTTCTGCAAGCCCCACTATTTACAAAGGTAAAATGACTATTTTTCTCAATTAAAGAATAATTACAAAAAATAATATCTTGCCAAGCAATCATTCTCCGTTGGGTGTGTCCAACTGCTAACACTCCCCCCCTCCTAGTTCATGTCGTCCCCGACATGGCAGTATAGCTGCTTCTTTAGTGTAGGCTTTCACGCATCTTTAAAAGGGACTCATATCGCGCATGCTGAGCCGGTAATGTCGGGCCGAATATCTATGTGTTGACGGTGAAGAAGCCAGTGTAGAAGGCTTCTTCAAAGGCCTAGAGGTGATACAAAGGCAAAAACATGATTCTCTGATAAAGTGCATGTATCACCTCATGGGAAGACTGGGTAGATAAATCGTATGCACATTTGTATGTGTCTTGGAAGAAAAAGATAATGTCTATTGCCTGTCCAGGTTTAAAGGTTTTGAAAACCGCTAGAATGGTTTTACAGATTTTTCTCAGCATGATGCAAGATAGGTCATGCGAGCCAGTGAACAATTTAATGGCGCCCGTTAGGGTTTTCACCATGTATTCTCACTCATTCTCTCGCCTGCCTTCAAGCCTGGCAGCTTCGGGTAATTGAGCCATGTGGGTTGACTTCTTTGCAACAGCTCTTGGGCTTTCCATGTCCGCATCCTTGGTAGAGGGCAAAAATTGAGGTTGTCTCTGATTATTTTAGGCGCCTCTACCAGATATATTAAATATTGCGGATATTTGGTGAGCCATGCCTTTCTCCACTTGGGCTGAGAATTCACTATCAGCTTAACTCCTTCTGGTTTGGAGATATCTGCATTGTATAATGGCATTATTGGATCCTCTTTTATCCGTTTGTTGATTGTAGCAGCTTCATACTTTAGAAGAGGATATGGGAGAGAAGGTTGTAGCCATTCACGCCGAATGATATTGGCATCTATCTTCTGAAAGGTCATAGATTTCAACACCTGCTGCTCCCACTCCATTACTTCTTTGGCCGTGTCTTTTATCGCCACTTCTATTGCTCTTTGTAGCTGTTCTTCTTCTTCTTGTGTCAGATCCTAGGGTTCTTGTGATGGTCCCACAAGGATGTCCTCTTGCATAGTGGTGTCCACTGGATCTGACACATTTTCTATGTCAATGCCTTCCATTGATGTTGGCCCCGTGCTCAAATGTTTCTCTTCAGTTTGTTGTTGGCCTTTCAGTTCATCTATCTTCTTCTGAAATGTCTTCTTTGCCTCTTCCGCTTGATCTCACATGTTCACTAGGAGGTCGTTCAGATCTGCATTTATTTTTTCCACCTCCTCGGGCTTCCTCTTGATGTCTTCGTTTTCTGTTTGCCATCTCTTAAATTCCTCGTCCATCTTCTTTTCATGGCTTCTAGCTCAGTTTTCATGGCCTTGTTCTCTTCTTCCAGGCGGTTTTGCATTACAAGAGATCCCTCGGCCAACATCAGTCTTTGCCTTTTCTCTAGTGTCAAGTCCTTTTGGAGTTCCTTCATTTGTTCTTCATACAAATCAGTTTCCGAAGTTGTGCCAATCGAGCTAGCAGCTCTGACTGTGGCCGGAGATGCCCTTAGCCTTTGGATTAGCCTTTGGATGGTCTGATCTTTCAGCTTGATCACTTCATCCTGGTTTGCCTCATGTTCTGTCTCGGCCTTTCCTTGGCATTCCTCAAGGTTTCCACCTCTTTGGACTCATCAGGAAGTTGTAGAGTCAGATTGTCCCTCTCTTTCCATGCATCTGTCAGTGACTTGCTGATTTTCTTGTATTCTTCCTCTGCTCTTTGAAGTTTGTGTTCTGCTGTCTGATCCTGTCGTTCCATCTCCTAGCATCTTTGTAATGCCGCGTCCAGACTGGCTTGCAGCTTTGTTTGTTTCTCTATATTCTCTTGGCCTTGTTTTTGCAGTGAGTCCACTTCAGCTTTGATATTAACTTCATTTGTTTTGAGATTATCAATCTCACTCTCAGTGGCCATTGATCTTTCTCTGAGCCCGGTTAGCTTTTGCATTACTACACCCCAATCATTGGTTGGTGGCTGTAGGTCCACTGTATCTGTGGCCATCTCTTTCAACTCTACTAACCGAAGGCTCTGCATATGTTCCTTGGGTCTTGTGCTTGCCAACTCAAAGGCTATAGTAGCTGCCTCTTCTCGAGAGTACCCAGCAGCTAGTAGATCAAGAAATATTCTAAAGTTTCTTTCTTCTGGATTTGGCTACTCATCTTTTGGCTCAGCTTCTGCCTTCTGCTCTTCCTCTTTGTTCTTCTCTTGCTTGGACTCTTTTTGTTCATCAGGTCTGTTCAGCTCCTCTTTTTGTTGGGTTTGTGGAGGGCTAAGAGGAGGTGGTGATGGTGGTGGGTTGGATTCCCGGCTTGACGGTGGAGTTGGTTGCTTCTTCTTGAAATCTCGATCCACCTTGGTTTTTCTCTCTCTTTCTTGGCCTTCCTGCTCTTCTAGCAGTTGTCGTCTCACTTCGTCACTTCTTCTGTAAATGGGATATTCGGGATATTCTCCGCCGTAGCATCTAAGATCTCAAAGGTTTTGATATAATCTTTGAACCGATCCCGGTGAACCCTTCGAGATGATCCCGACATAGCTTCAAGGGATGGCTTCCACAACTCGCTCAGATCTCCTTTTAGTGCTCTCTCGGCTCTGAAACTTTCCATCAATCTTTCTAGCCGCGCCGCTTTCAGTGACTTGGTTTCCTTGATTGGCACTTGTAGATTTTCTTTCTTTCCCTTCTTTGACTCTGGCGGCTCTTCTAGCACGGTCTCTAACCAGCACTTCATCCTTGTGGCTACCCCAGGTGCCTTGGGAGGTTCTTCTTCTTTGTCTTCTTTCATCTTTAGCCAATCATTTTGTGAGGGAGGTAGAGGCCAGTTTCCTTTGGCATGCAATGCTCCATAGACAACTTTTGTTATGAGCTCACCAGGTACAATATAGGTGGGATTTTTGGTCCCCATCTTCACAAGATTGTCGTGGATATAAGCATCATAATTTATCTCTTTTGGTTTGCTCTTCTGCATTTCCCAGGTGAAAGTGGTGGCAATGGCTCCAGGTGGCATCCTGTATTTTTGTGGCCGCTTTGTACACATGTGGAAGTATTGATTGTATAGTTGGCTCATGATAGCCACCTTCGGATTTGCAATATCTTCAAATGTGTAGTTATTCTTCTTTTCTGAGTAGACCTTGACTTCATCTCGCCTCTTTGTCACACTATCTCCTTTGTTCGAGATGTCAAGTGCAGCTTCCACCACCTTTTCTGTGATGACAATCATTGTATCAGGCTTGCCTTGCAGATCTGTGACCCGGGCCACTCCATCTTCTTTGATTTTGGTTACAAATTCCCACACTCTTCTAATATCAATCCTTGCTGGCAAGGCGTCAAAGTAGTTGTGGAGATCCAGCTTCTCCAAGTAATCCCCCATCTTGCTCCTGACAAATTTATTGAGCTCTCGAGGTATCATGGGTAGCTCCACTGCATTTCCCTCAGGATCTTTGAATACTCCTTGGTAGATTCTCAGATCATTGGTCTGTAGCAGATCATCTTGAATCCATGTGCTTGTGGGCTCCAGGGTTCCCTCTGGGATCACAAAAGGCTCCACTTCTTCTAAGTAGTCCTTTATAGTCATCCTCTTCTTCTTTGCAGGTGATTTTGCGGCTACCATGGATCCTGTTGCACTCAATAGTCCAAAGTTAGCGTTTTTTACATATTAGCTGATAAATTGAGTTCTGACTACCCAAATTACTTGAAAATTGAAAATAAAACTCAAAAGGAACTAGGGAAACTCTGCATTTGCTCATAGTAGCTTTCTGGCTAAAAAATTATCATGTAGACATCCTACGTATAGGATGTCTACCTACTCTGTTTTTTGTGAAACTTGGCAGGCTTGTGCCCCTTGACCTGTGCAACATGGCTATGTAATTGAAATTGGGTTTGGGCATCAAAAAGTGCAATTTTGGACAGATTTAGGCTTTTGGCTCACAAACTGGGTAGGATGTCCTCAACAGGTAGCAAATGATATTCAATTGGGTTGAAATTTGATACACAGGCTTCTTATACCATGTTAATGGCTCCCATGAAGTCAGTTCTTGCACAGAAGGTTAAAATGACACTGGAGACATCCTACGCGTAGGATGTCTATTTTATCAGAATGACTTGAAGTTGGTTCTAGGGGTAGCCCTTAGCATGTGGAACATGGCCCTGCTCTTAGATTTTGATTTGGATAAGAATTGGTGTTGTTAAGGACATGTGTAGTGTTTTTAGGCTCAAAAAGTGCATCTTGGAGGTTTTGGGGGCCAAATGGGATGGGAATGGCTTGAGATTTGATATATGAGCTTATGAAGGTGTTATAAAGAGATCTGGAACTCAAAAATACCAGCTGGAGGTCAGATAGGTCATTTAGACATCCTACGCGTAGGATGTCTATTTCATCAATTTTCACATCTGACCCCACAATTAGCTTGGCAGTGTTCTCATGAGTATATTGTGCAAGTTTCATGTGATTTGGACTAGTTTTGGTAGGTCTATGACCCATTATTGCCTCTATGCTCTGACTTTCCGTTTTCTGATGCATATGAGGTTAACTTTTGTCCAAATGTGATGAAACTTGGTGGCTAGCATGTACAGGCTATTCAGAAGCTGCGTGTGAGATGAGATGTTGTGTTTGGTTCCCAAATATGACCTTGAGACATCCTACGCGTAGGATGTCCGCGTAGGATGTCTCCTGATAAAATTTATATGAGAAGTGCTACCGGTGCCTGCCCTGAGCCCCCCTGAGTCCCTTATAAGCCCTATTTCAACAAAAAAGTCAAATAGATAGATAGAAACTCCCTGTGTGGCTTTCAGAGCCTCTGAGCCGTTTTCTGAGTCTTGGAGTGCTTTTCGGCGATGAAATTTCTTGATGTTAGTTTCCGTAGCTTCACGGTTCCTTGGGGATCCTTGCCATATGGTTTTTGTTGACTTTGGCTTCACCGGAGCTCCATTTGGCAATTTGTCGCTCTGGAAGCGCCCGTGGTTGTGTTTACATGTCGTCGATGACTTGTGGTGGTCTACCACCATAGGACTTGGTTGTTGATGGTCTAGGAAAGCCACTCGTGAAGTTTGGTGGCAAACGGACATGCGGTTTGGCCGTGAGAGCTAGTTGACGCTTTGTGTGTCTGATGCCGTTTCTGAAGCTTAATGCCGCTTCGGGTCGCCTTATGGCCATGTGGGCTATATAGACTTGTAGAGCATGTCGAAATGCTCCTACCCATGAGTTTTGGTAGCATTTGGACGCCTTTCCACTGATTTACCATTTGGTGGCCTCTTGCAGGGCTCTAGAAGTTAGGTTTTTTTCCAATGGTTTTCCGCCACCTTTGTGCATTCAAAAGTGGTCTCCTATGCTAGGGTAAACCGCCGATGAAGCCTTATTGCTTTTGGGTTAGCCGTTAGGTGGTCACCTCTACTTGTAGGTCTCTACTACCCGTTTCCCGTGTGAACCCTACGCTAGTTTTCGCGACAAAACATCAAACATACGCGAAAAGCTCAAGGTGGTGAGCCTACCTCTCATATCTGGAGCCTGTCGGGTGGTCATGCGCGTCGTAGAAGCCGTTGGAAGTCCGGTTCGCTCTAGGTGGCAAGAGCTCTCTCTCAAGAAGGCAATAGTAGAAATGAGCTTTAAATGAAGTGAAAAAATCTTATAATGGTGGTCCCCGAACCACTTTCCATGAAATTTGACATGTGCTCCCAACTTCTTGGGAGATGCGGTTTAAGTTCAAAAAATTCTTGATTTGGACTCCATTTGCCCAGTTTCCGAGAAATTTGACGTTTCGGTCAAAATCTGGACAAAACACACTTTCCGCTCCATTCACATAATTGCACCCCCATTGTACCATAGGTTGTTCTATAGTCATTGATTATCCCCATATTTTTTGTTTTTCATTACGACCATATTTCACCTGCTTTTTGTATATTTGAAGTTTTTCTGCCGATAATTAGTAAAATTAAAAAGAAAATAGCAAATTAAACCCAGAAAATCCCCAAAAATCATAATAACTCAAAAACATCACCGCAAAACACTACATACACTCGCATGCAATTTTATGGCCAGATTTCTCCGTTTTACCAATATTTTGTCCAAAAAATGGCTATTTTTTAACCTGTATACACACACCTAGGGGTTTGATTTGACGTTTGGCCCCATATACTTGTAGGTTCATGCTGTATAAGGACATATGTACTTACGTTAGTCCAGAAAATTTCGCAATCAAATGACAACCCTCTAAAATAGTCGAAAAACAGGCCCTTTTTTGCTCTTTTTTTACCATTGGGTCCGCATTTGAGAATGCCTCCCCCCCTCCTAGCCGGAGTCCTCCCGGACGACAAGGTAACGCCTCGGTGTATGTTCAGTGCATGGAGTAAGAAAGTTGTGCTAATGCAATGTCACCTTTATCCTTCCGCACCTATACTTGTTTTTCGCGTGTTGCTAACCTTGATCTTTTCACTGTGGTCTATGTTATTGGATGTTTGTAATGAACATGGTTGGCAGTTCCCTGTTTGTTCGCCATGGGTATCGTGTTGTTCTTTAGTGACACCCATCCTTTTGGTTCTTTATCCAGTGATTGTGGTGCTGCCATCTGGTTCTTCCGGGGTTGCTAAGCAAATGCTACCACCTGTTGTTCTTGTGCATGCTGAATTTTGATTGCATCCGAATTCCAATCTATCTGCACATTATACTCTTTTTGCCAAGGTTGTCCCAACAACATAGGGTGTAGTGTGCTTTCATCCTCAACCACGTAAAACTTGTGGGTATATATATTGATGTATTTGTACATGCAATATAGTCCAGCCCAATGTTTTTAGTGAATGTGATGCACTACTTTCCAGCACTTGTGGAGTAGGATGTAGTTGATCTTTGGGCTTGAGCAGTTTGTATAATTTGTAAGAGATCAGATTTGCTTGAGCTCCAGAATCAAGCAATGCTATCGATTCAACCTGATTGCTACCCACCTTGACTGTAGTTATTGGCTCCACTGTGTCTTCACCAAAATTCGATAGTCGAATATATTCGCGACGGTGATCCACATTGTTGTTGTTGTGGTTGAAGCCTTCTTTTTGTAATGCGTTCTTTTGCTTCTGCTTGGGCCTCTTCTCGTACCCTCTGTTTCTCCTTCATCCGTTGTTTTTCTTGATGTATTTGTTGAAGCATATCATGTGTTAGTGGTAAATGATATTTTTTTATTTGACACCCACTAATCCAATTTGGCATTTCTTCTCCTGCTAATGTAGCAAGTTTGACAGCTCCACTTTGTGATAAGTCACTAATCACAAAGGGTCCCATCCCTCGCTTTTTAAGTTTCTTGGCATGTTGCTTCAAGGTATAAACAAGTACATAATCACCTGTTTTGAGCTCTTTTGCGCGCACATGCTTGTTAAAAAACTCTTTTTGTCTTCTCTTTTTAGCATAGATCGAAGCTACAGATCAAAGCTACATCTCTCAATCGAAGTTCATCTAGCTTTTCAAGATCATCTATTCTTGAAGAGAGCTCATGCCCTGTCCATTCTAAACGGTTCGCTACTCGTAGAGTCAGAACTAAAAATTCTATGGGTAATATAGCGTTTAGACAAAACACCATGTTGTACGGTGTTGTTCCTATTGATGTTTTGTAAGCTAAATTGTATGCCCATAGTGTTGAGTGTAACTGTTGATCCCAGTATGTCCTTGACTCTGATACAATTTTAGTTATAACAGTGCATAGTGTTTTCTTTGTGGCCTCAGCTTGTCCATTTGCCTGTGGATGATATGGAGCAGATTTTCTATGTATGACTATGAATTCCTCTAGCAGATATTCAATGACTTCATTAAGAAAATGTGTTCCTCGATCACTGACAATTTCTATTGGTAATCCCTATCGTACAAAGATATTCTCATACAAAAATTGTGCAGTGATTCTTACATCTGCTTTTTGTGTTGCCTTGGCTTCCGCCCATTTTGTGAGATAGTCCGTAGTCACAATGATATATTGGGTATGGGTGCAATATGCAGGGGGTGAAATAGGCCCCACAAAATCAATGCCCCATTTTGCAAATGCCCTTGCTCCCATCATTGGCCGTAGTGGCATCTCATCTCTCTTTATCGGCACCTTGGTGCGCTGACATGCGTCACAACGCTTTACAAACTCCTCAACATCCATATGCAATGTAGGCCACCATATTCCTGCGGTTAAGACAATTTTTGCCGTTTTATCGCCTGAAAAATGGCCTCCACTTATGCCTCCATGTGCGTGTTCTAGAATCGACAGGTATTCACTTTCACTTGCACAAATTCTAAGTTGATTGTCCTTTCCTCGCTTATATAGTTGATTTCCAATTAAATTAAAGTCGCGAGCCTCCAACTCTATAGCCCTTTTCCGCGCTTTTGTTATGTTTTCAAGAAATGTCCTTGTTGTTAAGAAATCAATGATATATTGACTCCATGCAGGTGCAATGTTTACCTGAAACAATGTCACGTGATCCACCGGTCGTTTGGAATTACATATAGTACAATTGTTAATATAAGCATGTGTGTCAGCATACATAGTTGGCCAATAAACCCCTAATTGTTTCAGTTTTTGGTGTGTTTTCATTGTTGAACAATGAAATGCACAATCTTGGACATGTGCTTCTTCAAGATAACACTCGAATTCCTCGGGATTTATACATAATCGTAGAATTTGGTCCGAGCTTAGATGATATAGTCGTCCTACAATCAACTGAAAGTTTTTTGTTTGTCGAATTGTTTGTTGTTTGGATATGTCTTCCTTGTGATCAAATCTACCTCCAAAGAAAAGAATGCTAACAATTTCTTGAGACCGTTTGGGTATCATTTCAATATTGAAAAGATAAGCATCAGGTATGTCATTGTCCACGCCTGAAGAGCTTCCCCGTTTGCAGCCTTGAAAGATGATCCACCCATAGATGGGTTTTACCCTTTTTGACCACCACTGTGAAATCAAACTCTAGCAATATAATAAACCAGCGTACAATTCTCCTAGTGTTGCATGGTTTATTTACCAGATACAAAAGAGCTTGATGATCTGTGAAGAACACAAATTTGTTTGGGAGCAAATAATGCCGAAATTTCTTTACAACATAAATCATTCCTAACCCCTCTCTTTCAGTGGTTGTGTAGTTCTTTTATGCACTATTTAACTGTCGGTTTGCATAACAAACTGGGAAATCCATTGTTCCATCTCCAGGTTGAGCCAGAATACTCCCAATTGCATATGCAGATGCATCAATGTGAACATGGAATATATTTTCCCAATCTGGTGCTTTAAGTACAGGTGCTGATACAAGGTTTTCTTTAGCTTTTGGAATGAAGTTTCACACTCCTTAGTCCAGTCGAAACTGACTAATAAGCGATACAGAGGTTGTGCAATGATTACATACATATATATGAATCTTCGATAATATCCGCAGTGTCCGATAAAGGATTGTACTTGTTTGGAATTAGTAGGCCTGGGCAAGTCTACTATGACTTTGATTTTTTCTAGGTCAGTGGTTATGCCATTTCTTGAGACAATATGTCCTAAGATGCCGCCTTGCCTAACCATAAAAATGCACTTTTTTGGGTTAAGACAAATTCGATATGTTCTGCATATCTCAAATACTTTTTGTAAATGGTCAATATGTTCTTCTCATAGAAGAGAGTTTACACAGAGATCATCCATATATATTTCAAAGAATATTCTCAGGTATTCTTTGAACGCATGAGTCATTAACCTTTGGAAGGTAGCTGGGGCATTGGTTAAGCCAAAAGGCATAACTCTATACGCATATATTCCCCATTCTGTGGCAAACGCTGTTTTGTGTTGATCCTCTACTGCAATTGCCAGTTGGTTATACCCTGAAAACCCATCTAGAAAGGAATAAGCCCGTTTCCCAGCCACCCTCTCAAGTACATGTTCTGTGATCGACAAGGGATAATTATCCCTTATGGTGGCTGCATTTACTTTTTTGAGGTTCACACACACACACGCAGCTTTCCATTCTTTTTGGGGACAACCACAATGGGTGACACCCAATCTGTATATTCCATTTCATAGATGAATTCAGCATCCATCATCTTGTCAATCTCCTCTTTGATTCGTTTAGCAAATGTGTCATTATATGTGTAAGGACGCTGTTTGCTAGGTTTGGCATCTGATTCCAACGGAATTGTATGTTGGTATATCAATGGATCAACTCCTTTGAGGTCTTTGTAGGACCATGCAAACACATCTTTATACTTCTTGAGAAGTTGTGTTAGCAGTTCTTCTTCTTCAAGCTCTAAATCAGTTGCGATATATACCGGCTGAGGCTTTTCACCTGGTGCAACGAGGTCTATCCGTTTTGCATTTTCCGGCCCATCATAAGATTCCTGGTTTATTCTTTCCCTGACTGGTGGTGTCATTATAATTTTTCTATCCTGGATGATGAATTTTCGATAGTGGGATGGTACATTCATGTTTCCTTTTTCTGACTCCTCCTTACCATCACTTTCTCCCTCAGTAGTCCATACCTCTTGTAACGACCGTTTTAGTTCTTGGTATTTCTTTTTACGCTCCATTTTGGTCCACTCCGGGTCTTTCGTTTTTTCCTGTTTTGATTGTTGAGATTTTTTTGATTTTGTTTCTGTTTTAGTCTTCCGTACTTTTTTTATTTCCTCCTGCATCCTTTTCCTTAGAACTTTTGAGAATCTTCCTGATATTTGGTCTTTTACACAATCCTCTGCTTTGACAAGCATTAGATAGTGAGTTTTATCTTTTATCATGGGCATCAGGTTCTCTCTAATTTTGTTCTCTACTCTTTTTTTTCTATATCGTTCCTGGTGTTTAGGGTGCTGATTGGCAAAATCATAAAACTTGATATTCGTTGTTTTCTCCCCTCGCTTGCTTGAGCTGTCTGAACACTCGTTATCGACATCATTATTTACCTCCAGATGCTCAGAGAAGTCATAAAACTCTTCCTGTTCTTGTGGGTCTACAATCTCATCTCCTGCTGGTATAAGGCTTACCATGTAATAGGGTAGCACATCATAGCCATCCGTATCGCAAAATCTTGTTGTTGGGCTATCTGTAATAGTACAGACATCCAATGTTGCTAGTATGTGTTCCCATTCCAGAGGTTCTAAGGCATCTTCGGGAAAAGGTTCCGGAATGTAATCCTTGTCCTCAATAGCTCTTTCTAAGACGCATTCCTCTCTTTTTAAGCTCCCACAATGTGAAGCTCCGCACATCCATAGCTCTTTTTTTTGCCTTAACCATGCTGGGAGTTCGGACCCTGCCAATGTAGCTGAATCAAACTCTTCCACTGGTGTCTGGTTCACATCTTTGTAACTATGGTCTTTTAGGTGTATTTTGGTAGTAGTCTCACCATGTCTGAGGTATATATGGTCTTAACCCCAATCCTGGACCATCTTTAATTGTCTCATGAATGGTCTTCCCAAGATGATCTTGTGATTGTTCTTTTTGTTGAAACCGACTATTTCAAATGTATGCTCATACTCAATTCCGCACGAGGTGACAATTACTTTTTTTAAAAGTCCTAGAGGCTTTTCCATGAACCCATCTGCCAGTTGCAATTTTATTCTGGTAGCTCTCAAAGCCGGTTTTCCCCATTTTTTCCAGATTTCCTTGGTGGCGATAGCGACTCCTACTCCACTGTCAAGATTAGCCTTGGAAACTACTCCTTGGAATTCTACTGGTAGTGTGGTATTTCCATCTTCCCCCTCGCAATATTCTCCAACCTTGTTTAAAGGTACTGGCCTAGTATTAAGTTGAGGCTTGTCCAATTCTCTGATCCCTTCTTGAAGCTTCGGGGTGGGGTATTTTCCAAATTTTTCTAAGCATTTTCCTACGGTGGTCCACATGTTTGGCCGTAACCTCAGGAGTTCGGCTAATGTGATTGTGCATGCCACAAGGGTGGACAATAACTCAATCAACCCTTGTGAATCCATCACTCTGTTAGAAGAAAGTCTTTGAGATGGGATTGCTCTCACCTCAGACTTGGCTTCATACTCCCCTAGGTACAAGGGTAGAGTTTTTAGCGAGTCTGGTTGGCTGTGCCCCAAACTAATTGATCCCTCGTCTCCCCCTTGTGAATGCATATCAAAGTTCATTTGTGATCTTGCCTCAAATTCTTCAATAGGAGGTAAGATCTCAATTTTCTCTTTTCTCGTGCTATTCATTTGGTAGCTCACCCTGTTAGCTTCGTTGACATCGCGGATTTGCTTCCACAGGTCATCTAGACCGTTACAATCCTTACCCATTTCTACCAATGTTTTAGGCTTGAAACCATCAATTGTCTCATATGTTGTATTTGTCACTATGATAGGTTCTCTCCTAGACTTAGAGGCAGTCGTGAGTCTCTCCTTCGTGTCTACTTGTTTCTCTAAAGATGGTTTGATAGGAGTTGGAGCTGGTACTTCATGCCAACTTGCAGGTTTACCAAGCGGGTTTTCTATCAAGGATTGGGCTGTTTCAATCATCTTTTGACACATTTTCAACCTCTCTTTTTCTATTTCTACATATGGATAAGTCATCCATCTTTGCTCTTGGGTTTGGTTGTTTTTGAGTCTGGCTTCGTATGCTTTTAAAAGTGCGTCTAACTGCTCATTTACCTTTTCTACCAACACTGATCCTCCTGATCCTGCACTTTTGGGTTCTGCTATTCCCTTGGGCCCTATGGTTACCGCAGTGTGTGAGCATAGACTAGTTAGATCCTCTAACCGCTCTAATCTATCCTTTGTGTGTTTTAACTCCTCGGATAGAGCCGTTTACTCTCGTTCTCTCCTGGCTTTCATACACACCTTTCTAGCTTTCCAAGTGCTTCTCTGATTTTTCATTTCTGAACTTGGGGCATCGGTTTTTGGCTCTTCAATTATGGGTTCATTTCTCATTCTTTGAGCTTGGGCACGTGTCACTGCCTGAATAGGTATTACTATCTCATTTTCTGACCCTCCACTGGAAGGCACTGCTTCCAGCATGTTCAAGGTAGTTTTTGCTCCTTTGCTCTGGTTCTTAGGGCAATCAGGAATCAAATGAGTAATTCCACACTCGGTGCAATATGTGTTGACTCTAATGATTTCATCATGAGGACAGTCTCTTAGCCAATGGTCTCCACCACACTTGTAGCAGGGTCCCTTACGCTGTTGAGGTGCTCCTTGAGCTTCTCTTTGTTGGTACGCGTGTCTCTATCCAGCCATGCCTCCGTTGGCTATGAACAACAATGTTCGTTCATCCAAGCTATATCTTCCTTCTCTCGCTACCTGTGTAGCTGTTGGTGGTCCTGCACTTCCCATCATGCTCCAAGGTTCTGGCATTGGGGGTTCTTCCGGTGGATAATAAACAGGATTTGCAACATATCCATTGGAATCTTCGTAATATGCATGCATAGGCACCAAAGCCTTCTCCTCTGGTTCATTTACTGTTGGTGTGTATCTTATGCCGACTGGTCGTAATCCTGGTAGGGGTGGTTGCTGCCCCAACACTAGTTGTGGTCTTTCTACTCCTACAAGTCCTGGTAGGTTGCCTGCTTGATACCTAGGCATCAGTGGAAGTTGAGGAGATGCTACCTGACCCTAGGGAGCATAAGGTCGTTCTCTCACATATCCCTTGCTATAATAACATTCCTCCGTCACATGGTTTGTCCATTTTTGTTCAATAGCACACCACTTTGGCTGTTTAGCCTGAGGTTTGGCATACAGGTTAATCTTTTTTAGCACTTCCTCTACGAGCTGCTCCTGGCTTACAGCTACTTCTCCTTTCGGTGATCTCTTAGTGGACTGTTGGACGGATACGCCGCGACGGACGTCAACACAGCGAGAACTCACCTAACAAGTAATGTCAGTTAAGGACAAAGCTCGACCCGCAGGCGCGTGGAAGCAAGCATAAGGTGTCAACTTACACTCGAACAACTCCTAACTAGTTCCTACAGAGGCCCCTACCAATTGTCTAAGTCACAGTCTTCAAGAGAACAAAAGAGGATGCTTCCTACAACGCTTGCTAGAGACGAACACCTATCAAACACTTCCGAAACACCACAGAACTTGAAGGAGACCCTACGAATACCTATAGGCCACTCTCCCTAAGGTCTGTGAACCAAAGTCACGACCCAAAACACCCGGTGCAGAAACACGTAGGATGTCTGGCCGAAATCTGTAGGTCTTCGTTTCCAAAATCTGAAGTGCCTAATGTGTGGTTCTACTCAATGTGAACGTGCGGATATGCTGCAACGCAAAATCGGACAACGTATGCTCACCCAAACAACCGATGAAGCTCGTAGAAGAAGCTCCCGAAGCCGGACCATATGCGCGCAATGTTGGTATCGGCTCGTAGCTCTAGTCGGGGGCAACACGCTGCACTTCTCCGCACTCGATTCCGACCACCGTAGCACACATAGCGTCAAGACAAAGCTCACACTCTCTCTCACGTACACAGTACGCTCACTCACAAACTTAAACTTGTTTAAAATGACAAAAGGTCCTTCATTAAGGTCAAAAAGTAATATATATACCTTACAACTTCTCAAACCCTAAAGTTCCAAAATCATCCATCTACTCCTTCTAACTATCAAAACTGGGATACAATCTGGAAACTTCTATAAGTCCCAATATTTACAAGGTGAAAAACCGGGTTTTCCTCAATGAATGACTAATTACAAAAAATAATAATCCGCCGAGTAGTTAGATGCCGTGGGGTGTGTTCAGCTTCTAACATCCCCCCCCTCCTTGTTCATGTCATCCCCGACATGGCCTTGATCTTTTTGCTTCACCTTATGGTCTCCCGCATCTTTAGCAGCGATTCGTACCGTGCATGTAGATTCAGCATTGTTGGCCCAAAGATGTCTGTATGCATGGTAAAGAACCCCGTGTAGAAAGCCTCTTCAAACGCCTGGAGGTGATAAGATGGGAGAAACATGATTCTTTGATATAATGCATGTATCATCTCCTTGGAAGGTTGACCTGACATCTCATACGCACATCTGTATGTGTCCTGGAAGAAGAATATGATGTCAGTCACCTGTCCTGGCTTGAAGGTTTCAAACACTGCTAGGATGGTCCTGCAGATCGTTCTCATCATGATGCATGTAAGGTCAGGTGATCCAGTGAACAACTTTATGGCGCCCGTTAGGATTTTCACCATGTATTGTACAATTATTCTCTCACCTGCCTTCATGCCTGGCAGCTTTGGGTAGTTCAGCCAAGTGGGTTGGCTTCTTTGTAAGATTTTGTGTGCTTTCCACGTTCTAACCCTTGGTAGAGGGCAGAAGCTGAGATTGTCCCTGATGTGTTTAGGTGCCTCTACCAAGTGTATTAGTTACTACGGGTACTTGGTAAGCCAAGCTTTCCTCCACTTGGGCTGAGAATCTACTATCAGCCTTACTCCTTCTGGCCTCAAGGTGTCAGTGTTGTAGAGAGGGACCGTTGGTTCTTCTCTGATCCGTTGGTTTATTGTTGCCGCTTCATATTTAAGCAATGGATATGGGAGAGAGGGTTGTAGCCATTCACGCCTAAGATTGTTGGCGTCGATTTTCTGAATTGTCATTGATATTTGAAAACCCTCTGTTCCCATTCCAAGGCCTCTTTGGTGCTCTCTCTGAGCTCTGCCTCTATTGCTTTTCGCAATTTTTTCTCTTCTTCTTGTGTTAGATCCTGGGGCTCTTGAGAGGAGCCTGCTATGCTTTCCTCTGGCATGGGCGTGTCCACAGGATCCGACACATTGTCGAGGTCGATTCCCTCATTGGCAGCTGGCCCTGAGCTCTCTAGTTCTGCTTGTTGTCGGCTTTTCAACTCCTCTATTTGCATGAGGAGTGTCTGCTTCTCCGCTTTTGCTTCGCCGCCCATAGTCACGAGGAGGTCATTGAGTTCAGCATTTACTTTTTCTGCCTCCTCGAGCTTTATCTTGATGCTCGTCAATTCTTCTTGTAGGGCCTTTTGGCTGTCCTCCAATCTGGTTTGCATTGCAATAGAACCTTCAGCCATGATCACCCTTTGCTTCTTCTCGAGAGTCAACTGCTTTTGGAGTTCTTGCATTTGCTCTTCATACATTTGACTCTCCGAAATAATTTGAGTTGAGCTTGTAGCTCTAACTCGCGCAGGTGATGCTCTCAGCCTCTGGATGGTTTGATCTTTGACTTTTAATTGGTCCTTGAGCTCAAGGACTTCATCCAGGCTTGCTTCTTGTTCTATTTCCGCCTTCTCCTTAGCATTCCTCAAGGCCTCTACTTCTTTTGTTTCTTCTGCTAGCTGGAGTGTCAGATTATCCCTTTCTTTTTCTGCATCTCGCAATGACTTGCTGAGTTGCAGGCACTCTTCTTCAGTTGCTTGCAATTTCTTTGTCGCTGCCTCATTTGCTTCTTCCTTTGTTTGGCAGTTTTGTAGAGCAGTGGCTAGGCTGGCCTGGAGGTCAGCTTCTCTTTCTTTGTGTCCTTGGATTTTTGCCTGCAGTAGATCTCTTTCCATTTTGGTCTTTACTTCAGTGGATCTTAGAGTTATCAACTCTTCGTCTGATGCCACAGATTGTGCCCTTATTCCAGCTAGCATTGTCATCACCACATCCCAATCATTCAAGGGCGGGTGCAGGTCTACCGTGTCGGTAGCAATCTCCTTAAGTTCAACTAACCGGATGCCTGGCAGTTGTTCTTCACTTCGTGTCCTTGCCAAGTCGAATGCGACTGTGGAGGCTTCTTCCTTTGAATAGCCTGCAGCTAGCAGGTCCAAAAATACATAGTATTCTTCCTCGAGCTTTTTTTGTTCAGATGCAGGATTGGCTTCTTCTTTGTGTTCAGGTTCTGTCCTGTGCTCTTGCTCTTCATCCTGGTGTTCTTCTTGCTTGTCTCCGGCCTTCTGATCTTCTGGAGGAGGGCTGCTAGGAGGTGGTGATGGCGGTGGGCTAGGTTGAGGGCTACCTGGTAAAGCTGTAGGTTTGCTCTTGAAATCCCTATCTGCTTTCTTCTTTCTTTCTCTTTCCTTGTTTTCTTGTTCATCTAGCAACGTTTGCCGTATTTTCTCCACTTCTTCCTCGGTGAAAGGGATGTGTGGAATGTTTTCCGCCGCAGCATCAAGAATCTCTAAATTCTTGATATAGTCTTCGAAGCGGTCCCTCTGCACTCTTCTTGAGGATCCGGACATCGACTCAAGGGATGGCTTCCATAATTCGTTTAGATCGCCCTTGAGGGCTCTTTCTGCTCGAAAATTCTCCATTAGCCTCTCGAGTCTAGCCGCTTTTTGTGATCGAGTCTCTTTGGCTGGCACTTGAGCAGATTCTTTTTTGCCTTTCTTCTGCTCAAGTTGCTCCTCTTCCACT
Organism: Adiantum capillus-veneris; assembly: GCF_014529385.1. Classification (NCBI taxonomy): domain Eukaryota; kingdom Viridiplantae; phylum Streptophyta; class Polypodiopsida; order Polypodiales; family Pteridaceae; genus Adiantum; species Adiantum capillus-veneris. The sequence goes on along the minus strand of NC_140933.1, from coordinate 132,583,015 downwards.
GGCTCCAGTCGTCTCTTCAACCTTGTAGCCACCCTTGGTGCTCTTTGTGGCTCGTCTTCTTTGTCTTCCTTTATCCTTAGCCAGTCATTTTGAGATGGGGGGTCAGGCCACCTTCCCTTGGCATGTAGTGCTGCATAAACTACCTTGGTTATCATCTCTCCTGGCACTATGTAGGTTGGCTTTTTGTTTCCCATCTTTACCAGGCTGTCTTGTATGTATGCCGCATAATTGATTATCTTTGGGGTGCCCTTCGTCATTGCCCAAGTAAAGGTTGTGGAAATTGCACCTGGCGGCATCCTGTACTTCTGCGGCCTCTTCGTGCACATGTGGAAGTATTGGTTGTACAATTGGCTCATGATCGCCACCTTTGGGTTGGCGATGTCTTCAAAAGTGTAATTAGCCTTTTTCTCTTTGTACACCTTTACTTCATCCCTTCTCTTTGTCACACTGTCTCCCTGATTGGAGAGATCTAGTGCATGGGCAACAACCCTTTTCGTAATAATGATCTCTGTGTTGGGTCTGCCGTGCAAATCCGTCACCTTGGCCACTCCATCTTCTCTAATGCTGGTCACAAACTCCCATACTCTTTTGACGTCCACCCCTGCTGGGATTGCTTCAAAATAGTTATGGAGGTCAATTTTCTCCAAGTAGCCGGCCATTTTGCTCTGGACAAATTCATTGAGCTCCCTTGGTAGAATTGGCAGCTCTATTATATTTTCGTCATTGTCCTTGAATACTCCTTGGTAGATTTTTAGGTCGTTTGACTCTAGTAGATCTTCCTGTATCCAGGTGCTTGTAGGCTTTAATGTTCCCTGTGGAATGACAAATGGTTCCACCTCGTCCAGATAGTCTTTGATTGTCATTCTCTTCTTCTTTGCCGGTGACTTCGAGGCTGCCATAGACCCTGTTGTACTTAGCAATCCAAAGTTTAGCGTTTTTTTTTTTCATATCAGCTGCTAAACTGAGTTTTACTTATCCAAATGACTTGAAAATTGAAATCATAGCTCAAAAGGAACTTGTGAAGCTGTGCATGTGCTCACAGTGCAAATTTGACCCAAAAAAATCCATCTAGACATCCTACGCGTAGAGGATGTCTTTTTCTTCAGAACTGGTTCATACTTGACTTGTAGGTAGTGTAAGGCTCATGGAACATGGTTATAAGCTTGGATTTGAATTTGGATGTCAAAAAGTGGATTTTTGGGCTGATTTAGGCTTTAAGTCACAATTTTGGTAGATTGTCCATCATGGGAAGCAATTGATGTCCAAATGGGTTGAAACTTGGTATATGGGCTCAATGCATCAGGGTATTAGCTCCTATGATGTCATTTCTTGCACAGAAGTCTAAATATAAGCTTAAGACATCCTACGCGTAGGATGTCTTTTTCTTCAGAACTGCATGAAACTTGATCAGTGGGTTGTCCTTGACCTGTGGAACATAGCCATGTTATTGGATTTGTATTTGGATAATATCTGATGCCTGTAGGGCTCTATGAGGTGTTTTTGGGCTCAAAAAATGTATCTTGAAGGTGTTGGGGGTCAAAAGTGATTAGAAGGGCTTCAAGCTTGACATATGGGCTCTTATTGATGAGGTTATTACTTCTGAAATGACAAAACTTCTCCTTCATGCCCAAAAGGTCCATTAGACATCCTACGCGTAGGATGTCTTTTTCTTCATTTTTGCTCCCAGACCACACAGAAAGTTAGCTGATGTGTATGTGAATGTGTTGTGCAAATTTCATGAGATTTGGAAAAGATTTGGTAGGTTAATGGCCCTTTAGTGCCTTTATGCCCTATCTTTGCGTTTTTCCATGCATATGAGGTCCAATCTCTTCCAAAGGTGATGAAATTTGGTGTAGGGCTTGTGAATGTCATTCAGAACATGTGCATGGCAAGAATTGTTGGGTTTTGTGCCAAGAATTGCCCTTGAGACATCCTATGCGTAGGCTGTCTCCTGGTGATTTTTCTCTTGTTAGTGCTCCCAGTGCTTGCCCTTTGCTCCCCTAAGTCCCTTTTAAGCCTAATTTCAACAAAAAAGTCAATTGGGTAAGTAAAAACTCCCTGTGTGGACTTCAGAGCCTCTGAGCCATTTTCTGACTTTTGGAGTGCTTTTTGGCGATGAAATTCCTCGATGTTGGTCTTCATAGCTTCCAAATCCTTTGGGGATCCTTGCCGTATGATTTTTGTCGACTTTGGCTTCACCGGAGCTTCATTTGGCAATTTGTCGCTCTAGAAGCACCCGTGGAGGCGTTTACATACCTTTGATGATTTGTGGTGGTCCACCACCATAGGACTTGGTTGTTGATGGTCTAGGAAAGCCGCTCGTGAAGTTTGGTGGCAAACGTACTTGCGGTTTGGCCACAAGTGCATTTTGACGCTTTGTCTGTCTGCTATCGTTTCTGAGGTTTAGTGCCGCTTCGGGTCACTTTTTGGTCATGCGGGTCATATGGACTTGTCGAGCATGTCGATAGGCTCCTACCCGTAAATTTTGGTAGCATTTGATCGCCGTTTCGCCGATTTCCCATTTGGTGGCCTCTTGCGGGTTTCTGGGAATTAGGGTTTTTCCCGATGTTTTCCCACTACCATTGGCTATCCAGGAAGGGTCTCCTAGACTAGGGTAAGCTGCTGATGAAGTCTTGTTGATTTCGGGTTAGCCGTTAGGCCGCCATTTCTACTTGTAGGTCTCTACCGCTCGCTTTGTGTGTGACCTCTACCCTAGTTTTCGCGACAAAATGACAAACATGCGCGAAAAGCTCAAGGTGGTGAGCCTACCTCTCATGTCTGGAGCTGGTCGGGTAGACGTGCGCGTCGTAGAAGCTGCTGGAAGGGCGATCCGCTCTAGGTGGCAGAAGCTCTCTCCACAAGGTCAATAGTGAGAATGAGCTAAAAATGGGGTGAAAAATTCTTATAATGGAGGTCCCCGAACCATTTTTCATGAAATTTGACATGTGCTCCTATCTTTCTGCAAGATGCGGTTTAGGCTCAAAAAATTCTTGATTTGGACTCCATTTGCTCTGTTTACCAAAAATTTGTCATTTCGGTCAAAACCTGGCCAAAACACACTTTCCGCTTCAGTCTCATAATTGCACCCCCACTGTACCGTAGGTTGTTCTTTAGTCACTGGTCATCCCCATATTTTTTGTTTTTCATTACGACTGTTTTTCACCTGCTTTTTGTATTTTTGTATTTTTTCTACCGAAAATTAGCAAAATTAAAAGGAAAATAGCAAATCAAACCCAGAAAATCCCCATAATTCATAATAGATCACAAACATCACCGCAACACATTATATACACTCTCATGCAATTTTTGTGGCCAGCTTTCTCCGTTTTACCAATATTTTGCCTGAAAAATGGCTATTTCTACATATATACACACACCTAGGGGCTTAATTTGGCGTTTGGCCCCATATTCCTGTAGCTTCATGCTGTATAAGGGCATATATACTTGGGTTACTCCAGAAAATTTCGCAATCAAACGTCAACCCGGAAAATAGTCAAAAATTGTGCCCTTATTTGCTATTTCTGTTATTGGTTCCGCATTGAGAATGCCTCCCCCCCTCCTAGTCGGAGTCCTCCCGGACTACAAGGTTTCGCCTCGGAGTATGTGCCGTGCATAGGTTGAAAAAGTCGTGCTAATGCGTGGCCGATTAATGTGGCCCTATTTTATGCATACTCGGTCAATGCATGGAGAAATTAATGCTGTGTAAGAGAAGGGAATAAGCAAGATGCTTATTGGCATTCGCCGTCGAGGTTTCCAGTTTTCTTGGCAAGTAGCAGCTGTAACTCTACTGCTCTTTGTTTAATGGTCTTTTTGGTCAGAGGCAACTGCGTTGCCGACACTGTTGATGGAGTCGTAGCTATTTCGGAGGGTGTGATAGATATGGGCCGTATGGCCTTGGCTTTCCATTGGTAGTGTGGTGTGGCCAACTTTTCCCCTTGTTGGTTTGTCATCGGCACCCACTTATATTTGTTTGCCCAGTTGACCTGTAGATGTCTACTTTCCATCGTTGCTTGTACCGTAGGTATTTGCTTTGTCTTTTGCTTTGGTATCCAAATGTGAGTGACATGAGGGTTTTGGCTAAGCATTTTCTTTGGAATCCATATCTGCTTGGTTACCTTGGTTTTTGGTTGCACCATCTGCTTTGTTAGAATTCGGTTGTCACATTGTGTTTTCCCCCTCATGGCGTTTCTATCCTTCCTCATCCATACTTGTTTACCTTGTTGTGGTAGTCTAGATTTTTGCAGTGTAGTCGGTGATGAGCATGGTTGGCCGTTAGCTGGTAGTTGGTCTCAGGTTTCGTGTTGATCGTTGAGGGTATTTGTTCTTTGGTATTTGTTTCCAGTGATTGCATGGCTTGCATTTGATCCGGATGTTCCTTTTGAGCAAAAGCTACCACCTGCTGTTCGTTTTCGTGCTGGATTTTGATTGCCTGTGCTTTCCAGTCTATTTGGACATTGTATGCTTTTTGCCAAGGTTGCCCTAGCAGCATTGGTTGTTGTGTGCTTTCATCTGTCACCACATAGAATTTGTGTGGGTAAATATATTGATGTAACTGTATATGCAATATAATCCACCCTAATGTTTTCAATGGATGTGATGTGCTACTTTCCAGCACTTGGGGAGTAGGATGAAGTTGATATGCGACTTGGAGCTGTTGGTATAATCCATAAGAGATCAAATTTGCTTGAGCACCGGAATCGAGCAAGGCTGGTGATTCAACTTGATCATTGCCCACCTTGACTGTAATTATTGGCTCGACTGTGTCTTCTTCCAAGTTCATGAGTCGAATGGCATTGATTCTCAATGGTGGTTTACTTTGTTGTTGTTGTCGCAGAAGCCGTCTTTTTGCAATGCGTTCTTGTGCTTCGGTTTGAGCTTCCTCCCGTACTCTCTCTTTTTCTTTCATTCTTTGCTTTCCTTGATGAATTTCTTGGAGCATCTCCTGTGTGAGTGGAAGGTGATATCTCCTTAGTCGACACCCACTAATCCAGTTTGGCATTTCTTCACCTGCTAATGTAGCAAGCTTGACGGCCCCACTTTGTGATAGATCATAAATCACAAATGGTCCCATCCCTCGCTTTTTCAGTTTCTTGGCATGTTGCTTCAATGTATAAACAAGTACGTAATCTCCTGTTTTAAACTCTTTGGTACGCACATGTTTATCAAAAAACTCCTTTTGCCTTCTCTTTTTAGCATAGATTGAAGCGACCGCTCGTAAGCGGAGTTCATCTAGCTTTTCAAGATCATTAATTCTTGAAGAGAGTTCATGCCCTGTCCATTCCAAGTTTGTTGCTACGCATAGAGTTGGGATTAAAAACTCTATGGGTAGTATAGCGTTTAGCCCAAACACCATGTTGTATGGTGTTGTTTCTATTGAGGTTTTGTAAGCTACCCTGTATGCCCATAGTGTTGAGTGTAGCTGCTGATCCCAATCGGTCCTTGAATGTGACACTATTTTAGTGAGGACCGTGCATAGGGTTTTATTTGTGGCCTTCGCTTGCCCATTGGCCTGTGGATGGTATGGGGCTGATTTTCGATGTATGACCATGAAATTCTCTAGTAGATATTCAATGACTTCATTGAGGAAGTGTGTTCCATGGTCACTGACAATTTCTATCGGTAACCCGTAACGTACAAAAACATTCTCATACAAAAATTGAGCCGTAGTGCATGCATCAGCTTTTTGTGTTGCTTTGGCTTCGACCCACTTTGTGAGATAATCCGTAGCCACAATGATATATTGGGTATGGGTGCGATATGTAGGGGGTGATATAGGTCCCACAAAATCAATTCCCCACTTTGCAAATGCCCTTGCCCCCATCATTGGCCTTAATGGCATCTCATCTCTTTTGATTGGTACCTTGGTGCGTTGACATGCATCACAACGTTTGACAAACTCTTCGGCATCCATGTGCAATGTAGGCCACCAGATTCCTGCAGTCAAGACAATTTTCGTCGTCTTATCGCCCGAAAAATGGCCTCCACTTACTCCGCTATGTGCATGTTCTAGAATCAGCAGGTATTCGCTTTCACTTTCACAGATTCGGAGTTGGTTGTCCTTGCCCCATTTATAGAGTTGATTTCCAATTAACTGTTTCCAATTAACTGAAAGTCACGAGCTTCCAGCTCTATAGCTTTCTCCCGTGCTCTTGTAGTGTTCTCAGGAAACGTCCTGGTGGTTAGAAAGTCAATGATATATTGACTCCATGCAGGTGCTATGTTCACCCGAAACAATGTTGCGTGATCCACTGGTCGCTTGGCACTACATATTGTACAATTGGTAATGTAAGAATGTGTATCCGCATACATAGCTGGCCAATAAACTCCTAATTGTTTCAGTCTTTGGTGTGTTTTCACTGTTGAACAATGAAATGCACAACCCTGGACATGAGCCTCTTCCAGGTAGCACTTGAATTCTTCCGGATTTATACATAATCGTAGGATTAGGTCAGATTCAAGATGATACAGCCGTCCTGCTATCAACTGGAAGTTTTTTGTTTGTAGAATTGTTCGCTGTTTGTTTCTACATCCTGTATTATAAAACTTACTTCCAAAGGATAGAATGCTAACTATTTCCTGAGACCATTTGGGTACCATTTCGATGTTGAAAAGATAAGCATCTGGTATGTCATCATCTACCCCTTGAGGGGCTTCCCCGTTGTGTATTCTTGAAAGATGATCATCTCGCAGATGAGTTTTCCCCTTTTTGACCACCACTGTGAAGTCAAATTCTAGCAATATAATAAACCAGCGTACGATTCTCCCTGTATTGCAAGGTTTATTTACTAGGTATAAAAGAGCTTGATGATTCGTGAAGAACACAAATTTGTTTGCAAGCAAATAATGCCGAAATTTCTTCACAGCATAAATCATTCCTAACCCTTCCCTTTCGGTGGTTGTGTAGTTCATTTCTGCATTGTTTAACTGTCGGCTCGCATAGCAAACTGGAAAATCCATTGTTCCGTCTCCAGGCTGAGCTAGAATGCTACCAATGGCATATGCCGAAGCATCAATGTGCACATGGAATATCTTGTCCCAATTTGGTGCCTTTAGCACAGGTACGGATATAAGGTTTTCTTTCAGCCTTTGGAATGAAGTCTCACACTCATTGGTCCATTCGAAATTGACTAGCAAACGATACAAAGGTTGTGCGATAACCGCATACATGTATATGAATCTTCGATAATATCCACAGTGCCCCATGAAAGATTGCACTTGTTTTGCATTAGTAGGCCTGGGTAGGTCTACAATGACTTTGACTTTGTCCAGGTCTGTGGTTATGCCGTTTCTTGAGACAATGTGTCCTAAGATTCGTCCTTGCTTAACCATAAATACACACTTTTCTGGGTTTAGACAGATTCGATATGTTCTGCACTTTTCAAAGACTTTTTGCAAATGGTCAATATGTTCTTCTCGCAGAAGAGAGTGTACACATAGGTCATCCATGTAAATTTCTAAGAATATTCTTAGGTATTTGTGCGCTCCTTGCCGCACTGTCGAAGCAAGGGACTTGCCGATACACCGTGTACGAGCCGCAGACGGCTCCAAGCACACAACTAGTTTAACTAGTAAGCTCAAAGAGAGCAATGGTGTGTCACTCACCGCCTTATGCTCCTGCCGTAGAGGATTCCTCGCCGCGAAGAAGAGGGAGACGCCGCTACGCCGCGCTCAATCGCCTCGCCGCCGTCGTGCCGCCGCAACGCTCGATCGCACACACACTCTCACTCTCTCTCTCTCTCTCTCTCTCTCTCTCTCTCTCTCTCTCTCTCTCTCTCTCTCTCTCTCTCTCTCTCTCTATCTCTCTCTCTCTCTCTCTCTCACGCACACACACAAGGAGATGGTGAAGGAGAAGGTGGAGATGGAGCAAGAGCAGCTTCTATTGCACAATGAGAGAATGACTCAATTTTAGGTTTAATTGGCTTTTATGTGAGCTCACCCCATTCACACTTGGGCGCCCATGCTTAGCCAACTAACCCTAGCATGTTCGTGTTAGAGTGCGCCTCTCATCGGCGATCACTCTACCTTTCCCTATTGGACCGACAAGCCCGGTGCCTGACTCTACTTAAATATATAATACGGTTACAGTGTCCGCCGTAGGCAATAGGGTGTCCGTGAGCCACGAGGGTTAACATTGCCCCCCTTCCTGATGTAGCTTCCGTCCTCGGAAGCTATTGAGTTGAAGCTTGGTATGTCCATGTTGTAGAGCATCTAGATTTGAATCTGCAAGGCAAAGTCACTGTTTTAGCAAGCGGAATTATATTGCCATAAATCATGAGGGGAATGTAAAGTACATGTGGAAATGAGTAAATGCAAGATTTATGAAATGTTAGACTGCCATTAAGGACAAATAAATTGCACTTTGAGTAAATTAATTAATCAAGAGTTTTGAGCTTATGGGTGAGTCTATCAATTAGTTAGCTATGACTAAGGTTAAAACAACTACAAGAAGCTTTTGCTAAGAAGATTATCTAAATGCAAGATTCCCTAATTATGCTTTTCAGCTTTGATTAGCCAACTCGCTCTCACAACTGCAAACAAAAGCTTGAAATGTTAACTGTAAGCTCAATGGAAGTCTTTTAAATTTAAATTTTTTTATTTTATTTTTTTTTAATACTTTTTTACTTTGGGTCACAATCATGTGACGTGTGTGCTTATTTTGTATGTCCGGGGTTTTTTTCTTCTTAAGGAAAAGCGCCCACACTGGGAACCTCTAGGGCTCTAGTACCATAGACAATACATGTGAGTGAAGTACCAATTCAAGCCAGGATTTCTCTTCCAGCGTAAGATTTTTCATTTGTGGCACTTATGTTTTTTTTTTTTTGCTTCCATTTCCTTGGTATTCGCACTAGTGTTTTTTGTTGTTTGAGTGAGCAAGCCTTTCTCTGCCTAAAACATTCCTAAGGTCTCAAATACTCGGATAATTTTATTAGCTAGGCCTAGTGGTCAAGTAAATGAGTTAACCTAAAGTCACGGTCTCCTAATCTCCAGGCTCATCCATAAGATTAAACTGGAGTTCAATCAACTTAAGCAAAGACAAATTTATACATCTATAATGGCAAATAACAATCATAACTATTGCACTCAAACAAAGAATGAAAAATCATTATTAGCAATTACACATATCCACCAACATGAATCATGGAAAGTAGTACACCTGGAGGTATGGAGTGGCTCATTTCGTTGAAGCAGATGTCCTCAGCCATGTGGATGGAGATCCATATAAGTCCTACCTAACACATCCAAAAACAGGCACTATACCTCTAGGAGGCATGTCAGTGTGAAAAATTAAAACTCCTAAAAAAAAAACTCAAAACACAATCTAGGCCCCTAACCTACCTATCTGTCACCCCTTTTAGAATCAAGGAAAGAGGATATTATATAAACCGGGTGGCCACCCTAAGGCTAGGACTCTATCCTCATCATCTAGATAAATAAAATCGTTGTCCGTGAGGCCATAATCTTTCTCGGTCTCTATTAGTTCCTCTTCATCATCCTCTTGTGCAAGCATGCTAATCAAGAACCTCGCGATGCGTGGATACTCGTCTTGTGCAAAAGAATAAGCATGTGCCATTGGAGACACATTCGCTACTGGGTAGGGATCACTAGTTAGCCATAGACGTATCAGCCATTCTAACTCCTCAAAATTTCTCTCACATGCAAGGCTCTCTATCAAATCCCATTCGCAAGAAAGTATAGGGTAGCATACGTAGAACACTTGAGGAAAAGACAAAGGGTACCTTTCATCAAAAATAGAAGTGCATGCCTCTGGTGAAGTAGCCATTTCTGACAAGACAGATAGATTTGGTTAGGCCTTTAAAACATAAGAGTTGTTTTTGTGTGTTGCTTTTATTCACACGGTGAATTTGGACTTATATGTAAGATCTGATAGGGTGCTCTCTCGTTGCTAGTCGCTCTTGCTCTTTACTATTTTTGTTTTTTGTGAGTATAAGGCTATATATATACATTCCCTAAGATTGGAATTGAGAGGTCAGGGAGGAAGGTTGAGAGGGGAGCGAGTGAATGATTGATGTTAGCAAACACTCCCCCCTTCCTTGGGTAGATCATACCTTTTGGAATGAGGTCGTCACCTTTTGAAATCAATTGTTCCAAGTTGTTATGGGTGAAGGTTTTAACCAATAGTTTTCGACCGCCCTATGCGTTTCATCTAGTTGCAAGGGTGGTAAGGTACTCTCCCATGATTTTATTTGCAACGTTGTTGTAGGTGGCGAACTTACCCCGGGAGGTGCAAACTCTTTCGTGCTTGTATGGATATGTACAGTGGTAGGTGGAGGTTGTGTCGAAGCTTCTATTTGCATATAGAAACTACATGAAGAGCAAGAAGCTTCATTTGACTTCCCTGTTCCTGAGCTAGGTGGAACAAATCGTTCTTTCTTTGGTACCCAAACTAGCTCTAGATCGGGTGTGTAACATTCCATGATTTTTTCCTTTCCGTGATTTTCAATTTGTTTTGGAGCCACAGGATTGGGTTTACATGGGCCAGGTGACAGGTAAGAGTACACTTTACGTTTGGGCACCCAGATTTGATCATTTCCTTCATAGTATCCTTGGGCTTCCAATAGTCATTTAGGAATCCAACGCAACGTTTCTTTACATTTCTTGGAGTGAGTGGGACGGTTCTTACTAGGTTTTCGTTTTTTTGCATCAACCATGCTCACTACAGAGGCTTTAGGGACCCACTTGTATGTTTTCTCTGTTATATTAGGATGGTTCTTGTGTGTTTCAAGCTTTCTTTCAACTACATCAGTTGAAGCTCTAGAGAGTTGGGCTATGGGGACGTATGGTTCAACCTCCTGGACATGCAATGTCTTGGGTTTTATTTCCTTAGGCAATATCTCAGGGACTATGGCTTGAGTGGTAGGGCTAAGAGTTGGTTTTTGCGTTGTAACACCCCCAGTCCCCCAATCAATAGTGCATTTGGTGGCTATCATCCACGTGCGGCCTAGGTTTATATTACCCTCCATAGTTCCAGTAGGCATGACCAAAAATTCTTGAGCTACAATTCCATTGTCATAACTGACAGAAGTGTGCCAGATTCCAAAAATCGTAGTTTTTTTCTTGTTGACACCCTTGACTTGGATAATACTCTCAGATAGAAGTGGCTTCCCTAACTGACACCACACCCCATAGGATAGCAGATTATATTTAGCACCCGTGTCCAATAAGGCGTTATATAGCACTTTTCCATAGGCACTATTTAACTCAATAGGGTATCGTAGAGGTGTGTCAGAGTCCAACCCATCCTCTTCGATTTCCACGTGGAATGCATTTGTGACTCCAAGGTTAGCCTCTCGTTTTTGTCTTATACGTTGTTGTCGCTCCTTAGCCTCAGCTTGAGCTTGTATCTTGTTTAACTCGGTTTGTGCTTTGGCAGCCTTCTTTTGATGAATGGCCCGTAGTTCTTCTTGGCTTAAAGGATCATAATATCTTTTGAATTTACTCCCATTGAGGAATCCAATGGTTTCAACTCCATCAAGAGTTTCCACACGAAGGGTACCTTGTGGGGTAATTTCACATACTCTATATGTTCCTTTACCAGCATATTTCAACTTTTTCTTCTCTTTACGTACTCCATACATAAGGACTTTATCACCAACTTTGATGTCCTTGTCCTTCACATGGCGATCAAACCACTTCTTTCTCCTATCCTTTTCCACAAGAGCAATTTGCACAGCCAACTGTCTCTCTTCGTCTAGTTTTTCTAAGATATACAAACGCTCGATTAAGGGGTTACCATTCCATCCTTCTTGCGAAGCTACCCTAAGACTAGGAATGACAAACTCCCAAGGCATAACCGCTTCTTGGCCGTATACCATTTTGAATGGCGTACAATTAATAGCCACTTTATAAGCAGTACGATAAGCCCATAGAGCAGATGTCAACTTCAAATCCCAATCAGTGCGATGAGCTTCTACCGTCTTGGTTAAAATAGAGATTAGAGTCTTGTTGGTGCTCTCAGCTTGTCCATTAGCTTGCGGGTAATAAGGTGTAGACTTATGATGGGATATCATAAAGGTCGTGGTAAGCTCTCTTATTACCTCATTTATAAAATGGGTACCATTATCACTAACAATTTCAAAAGGGCAACCAAATCTTGTGATAATGTTCTCAAAAAGAAACTTAGCTGTTGTCCTCGCGTCAGCTTTTTGTAAAGCCTTAGCTTCAGCCCACTTTGTTACATAGTCCGTAGCAACTAGAATATATCGAGATTGAGTGTTGCGAGCTGCGGGACTAATTGGACCTACAAAGTCTAAGCCCCATTTTTCAAATGGTTGGGTTACTTTAATAGGATGTAAGGGCATTCTGTCTTTGCGTTGTGTGGTCTTTCCCTTTGTGGTATTGGTTCTAGTCTCCATTGTCTCGATTGAATATGAATCATCCTCGAGGTCATTCATATACACGGGGTCATCTCCTGTTCCTATGTTTGTTTTGGAACTTGGCTTTGAATTTCCCGTATTCTGCGACCTCTTCCTTCGTGTCTTCTTTTTCTTTGCTTGGATAACTGACGCGGTATCTCTCTCTTCGAGGATATGGCCTGGCCCTTGAAGCATGAACCGTGTAATCGCATAAGCGGGTGCGACGGGTGGTATTGGCGATGTCACACTAGCAATTTCGACCAAATTTAGGGGTGTGATTTTAGGCGCATTTGGGTTATAGGGGCATTGGGCAATCAAGTGATCTATGCCACAACGATTACATGTGAGTATTGGCATTGCAGACGTGCTCCCTTGATTCATTTGCATCTGTGCAGTATTCTTTTGCAACCTAATAGGGCACTCCGCTTCCCGATGTGGTCCACCACACTCGTAGCATTGAAGAGGTGGCCTCCTAGCCTGGGTGTTGATATTTTGACCTCTGGATGCGAGAGCAGCAGCTTGATAAACCGGCTTGACTTACCCCCAACAATCTTCCATGTAGTATATAGGACACTCTTCCAATGTATCAAGTCCGTAGGCAATACTAGTGTCTATTTCCTCCTCACAGCCATCTGCATAAGCATTTGATGGCTCGCAACCCACTTGGTTCATAGGGGCGACTCTTGGATGCGGGGGCTGCGGTCCTAGCACAGGAGGTGGTAGCGGTGTAGCTTGTACAACATTTTGAGATCCAGGGACCATGTGTTGCGGTAGTTGCTCAACAGGTGGAGCACGCATCAATACAGGAGCTCGAGGTGCATCCGTCCAGGCTACAGGTGGTCTATTTGCCATCATACATTTGATCATTAAACAATCCTTAGCTTGGTGACCATACCTACCACATGCGTTGCAAGTTCCATTAAATTTTACTCTAAATGTAGGGCACTCACTAGTGCTATGTGGACCTAAGCAAATGGAACACCATTGTTGCTCCCTTCTTGGATACATGTGACTATTTTGAGCGGGTCGATTATCCTTAAGAGACTCTTGGATTGCCTTGGTGAGGTCTGTCAAGAATGTCTCAAATACCTTTGGCTCATTGGCAATGGGCTTTGCAGTCATGGGTTCATACTCAATGGCTTGTGAGCTAGTGGATCTCGTGTCAGTAGACACCCTCATGCCTGCTATCATCAAGTTGTCCTCTAATTGGATTGCATTGGCAGTGACATCTTCCCAGGTTGTGATACCTCTAATCACTAGTCCATTATAGATTCCTTCATTCCTCAACCCTCGAATGAATCGATCAGGCAGTTGGTTATTGTTGAAGCACTCATTTACAAGGCAGCGAGAGTTTAAGTGCTTTAGACGACTAATGAAGTCCCTTACTGACTCTCCTTCCTTACGTTCGGCCTTCTGTAGCTGAGATGCTACACCCCAAATCACACCTTCTCGTATGTACTCCTTTAGAAACAACCTTCGAAGGGTAGGGTAGATTGTTTTCTCGTCCACCCTTAGGGTCCTATACCAATCTCCAGCCTTCCCACTTAATGTCAAGCTTAAGGCATTGCACTTATGTAGTTCGTTGCGTTCCCCTAAGGAATCACATACTTGTTCAAACACTTCAATGTGTTTCCTAGCATCTTCGTCCCCATTGAATTTTTGCGTGAGTTTGGCAATTTGTACTGCCTTACTTCTAGGCTCTCTATCAGATGCATGACGCATATTTTCCGCGATAGATCGACCTATGGTTTGAGCAAACGCTGCCAAGTCACCTATGTGAGGAGGCAGGGCCGGTGGAGGTACTCTTGGAATCATATGTGGGAGAGGGACGGGTACCGGTCTTGGCATATGTGTGGATGATGCAGGATATGGAACATAACCGGGCATAGGTCCACTCGAGGAGCATAAACAAGTGGTACAATTGGAGGTGTGGGGGCCATGTGTGCATAAGGGGCTAGAGGCACATACGGTCGAGGCCCCATATTAGGTACTACGACACTAGGTAGTGGCACTGCGCTAACCGTAGATGTCATCGGTACATTCTCTATCAGGCTTATCCCTGGAGTGAGCAATGTGTTTTCCTTAATAGAGGGTTGAGCCAAGTTAGGGAAGCTAAAGTTGTCGCTCGGAGGCTCAGATTGCATAGAGACCCCAGGTGAAATGACGTAAGATGGGTCCATGGGGCTCATTAGAGGAGTCTCCATTTGTGATAGAGTAGGCTGTTGAGCCTTGCTCGTATCCAAAAATCTCATGGGGCCAGTTGAGAGTATATTTACCCCTCGGTTTTGCCTTTCTGATTGAATAATACCATGGATAACATTACAGATCATTTTCTGTTGATCTTCGATGCTCGTGGCACTAGAGGTGGATTGTACAATCTCTATCCATCCTACATGGTAGGCGTGGCCAGAGTGTAGATCCGTCAACACCTCAGTGTGGAGGTCGTATGTCCAATGATCATTAATGAACAATCCTTCTAGAGTCGACGTGTTAACGGTTTCTTGTGAGGTAGAAGCAATGTTGCTCCCCGTGGTTTTACTTGTCACCAACGGTACCCTAGAGGGAACTTCTGAAGGAGGCAGCTCAGCAGGGCCTTCTTGGTAAGAAGTTGGCAGGATATCCACATGGACACTCTTTGGGGGTGTGGGGTCCACGTGCGATGTGAAAGGAGAGTCCACTTCCCCACCCCCTTCGTGTGCTTCATTTGCATCAGGTTCCGAGCGAGTAGCTCTACCTAATGTTTCCATGAAACGGCTAAACATACTAGTACTAGGCTGTGGAGCTTCGGGAGGTGCATGGCCTTCTCTCTCAGTGTTTTGGGTAGGGTATGCTTCCATGATTTCTGAGTCGGAGGAGGAATCACTAGCGGCTATTTTAGGGTGTTGGGTGGTGCTACCTTGTGTCCCCGCTGAGGGTCTAGAGCCTATCGTGGATGGGTAATGGGTGTCCGTATGAACAGAGGCACCCTCAATGTGCTCGTGTTCTAGCACCCGCCCAGGGCATAAGTGCATGTGCTTTTGATACCCTAAGGTGTCAAAAAGCTGCTCTAGGAGGCCTTGTGACTAGTTTTTAGCGTGTTTTTTGTTTGTTTTTTTGCTAGATTTTTTAGAGCGTGTCGTGGAATGGTCCGTGTGATAGCTTGAAACGAGCGTATCGCTAGGAGGGACGCGCTGTGCTTTACAGCCCACCGTTTGGTTCTATTTTGCTCCAGAAAAGCCCAAAACAGTCTTTTCCTAGCTGGGGAACTAGGCTCCAAATAGCAAGTCTAAAGGTGCAAGTGGGAAGAGAAGGGAGGAGAGTGGAGGACTTGTCCCACATGCTCTCATTCCCTCTTGAGGAGGTAGGGTATATATATAAGAGTGAGTCTAGTATATATCATAAGACTGAGGACTGAGGCCTGGGCTTGGGCTATTATTTGGTACGCGTTTTGGTGCGCGTTGACCTCACCTAACTATTTACTGTCCCACCTACCTACTGACCTACTAATCAGTGGTTCACCTAATTACTAACCTACTTAATTAAATAATTGTGCGCCTAACTGTGCACAAACCAGAAAACACAAAAAATGCAGAAATTGAAACTTGACAGAACTGTGCAGTGAAAACACAGAAAATGCAAAAAAACGCAAGAAATGCTAACTGTGTGACTAATGCTAACTGTGTGACTAATGCTAACTGTGTGTAAACAGAAAAATAGAATTTTGCTAACTGTCTAACTAATACTAAATGTACGTAGCAGAAAAACAGAAAATGCAAACTGTGCGCAACAGAAAAACAGAATTAACAACTTGCAGAAAAAATACGCCTTCCTCTCCCTCTTCTTTCCTACTGCAAACCACTCATACAAGAAGCACAAAGTGCCTCTTGGGCTTAGTGTAGGGCTATTCCCCGGCAGCGGCGCCAAAAATATGCGCTCCTTGCCGCACTGTCGAAGCAAGGGACTTGCCGATACACCGTGTACGAGCCGCAGACGGCTCCAAGCACACAACTAGTTTAACTAGTAAGCTCAAAGAGGGCAATGGTGTGTCACTCACCGCCTTATGCTCCTGCCGTAGAGGATTCCTCGCCGCGAAGAAGAGGGAGACGCCGCTACGCCGCGCTCAACCACCTCGCCACCGTCGTGCCGCCGCAACGCTCGATCGCACTCTCTCTCTCTCTCTCTCTCTCTCTCTCTCTCTCTCTCTCTCTCTCTCTCTCTCTCTCTCTCTCTCTCACACACACACACACACACACACACACACACACACACACACACACACACACATATACACACGCACACACACAAGGAGATGGTGAAGGAGAAGGTGGAGATGGAGCAAGAGCAGCTTCTATTGCACAATGAGAGAATGACTCAATTTTAGGTTTAATTGGCTTTTATGTGAGCTCACCCCATTCACACTTGGGCGCCCATGCTTAGCCAACTAACCCTAGCATGTTCGTGTTAGAGTGCGCCTCTCATCGGCGATCACTCTACCTTTCCCTATTGGACCGACAAGCCCGGTGCCTGACTCTACTTAAATAAATAATACGGTTACAGTGTCCGTCGTAGGCGATAGGGTGTCCGTGAGCCACGAGGGTTAACAGTATTCCTTGAAAGCGTGAGTCATTAACCTCTGGAAAGTGGCTGGTGCATTTGTTAGGCTAAATGGCATAACTCGATATGCATAAATCCCCCATTCTGTGGCAAAAGCTGTTTTGTGTTGATCCTCCCTTGCTATTGCCAATTGGTTGTATCCTGAAAACCCATCCAGAAAGGAATAAGCCTGTTTCGCGGCCACTCGCTCAAGGACATGTTCTGTAATTGGCAAGGGATAATTATCCCTTACGATTGCCGCATTCACCTTTTTGAGGTTTACGCACACTCGCAGTTTTCCATTCTTCTTGGGAACGACCACAATGGGTGAAACCCAATCTGTATGTTCAATTTCATAGATGAACTCTGCGTCCATCAGCTTATCAATCTCTTCTTTGATTCGTTTGGCAAATGTGTCATTATATGTATAAGGACGTTGTTTGCTAGGTTTTGCATCTGATTTTAAAGGAATTGTATGTTGGCATATTAATGGATCAACTCTTTTAAGGTCTTTATAGGACCAAGCAAACACATCTTTATATTTCGTTAGAAGTTGTGTAAGCTGTGCTTCCTCCTCAGGCTCTAAATCATTAGCTATATAGACCGGCTGAGGCTTTTCACCTGGTTCTGCGAGGTCTATTCTTTTTGCGTTTTCAAGCCCGTCGTAAGATTCTTGGTTAGTTCTCTCCCTAATTGGTGGTGTCAAGATGATTTTTCTTTCCTGGATAGTAAATTTCCTATAGTGAGGTGGTACGTTCATGTTGCCCTTTTCTGACTCCCCTTTACCATCACTATCCTCTTCAGTGGTCCAGATCTCCCTCAAAGACCGTTTCAGTTCTTGGTATTTCTGTTTACGCTCTAGTTTGGTCCACTCTTGGTATTTTGTTGGTTCTTTTTTTGTTTTTTCAGATTTTTGTGATTTTGTTTGAGCCCGAGCTTTTCTTTCCCGATTCGCTTGTTCTCACATTCGTTCTTTTCGATTTTCTGAGAATTTTCTTGATATTTGATCTTTCACACAATCCTCTTCTTTTACAAGCATCAAATAGTGAGTTTTTCCTTTTATCATGGGCATCAGGTTCTGTCTCACTTTATTTTTAGCTCTTTTCTTCCTATAGCGTTCTTGGCATCTAGGGTGTTGATTAGCAAAATCATAAAACTTGATATTCTCTGCTTCATTCCCACACTCACTGGAGGTGTCCGAACACTCATTATCTACCTCATCATTTACTTCCACTTGCTCAGAAGAGTTGTAAAACTCTTCTTGTTCTGGAGGTGCTACCGTCTCTTTTTCTGGCATCACGCTTACCATGTAATAGGGTAGCACATCGTAACCATCCTTATCGCAAAATTTTGTTGTTGGACTGTCGGTAATGGTACATACATCTAACGTTGCCAGTATGTGTTCCCATTCTAGAGGCTCCAAGGCATCTTCAAGGAATGGCTCCGGAATATACTCTTTGTCTTCAATTCCTCTTTCTAAGATGCAATCCTCTTTTCTTAAGCTTCCACAATGTGAAGCTCTGTACATCCATAGCTCTTTTGGTTGCCCCAACCATGCTGGTAGTTCTGATCCTGCTATTGTAGCCAAATCAAACTCTTCCACAGGTGTTTGGTTTACATCCTTGTAACTATGGTCTTTCAAGTGTATTTTAGTTGTCGTCTCGCCATGTCTGAGGTATATGTGGTCATAACCCCAATCTTGGACCATCTTCAGTTGTCGCATGAATGGTCGTCCCAAGATTATCTCATAATTGTTCTTTTTGTCGAAATTGACTATTGCAAATGTATGCTCATACTCGATCCCACACGTAGTGACAATTACCTTTTCCAAGAGTCCGAGAGGCTTCTCCATGAAACCATCTGCCAACTGCAGCTTCATTCGGGTAGCCCTCAGAGCTGGTTTTCCCCATTTTTTCCAGACTTCCTTCGTGGCGATAGTAACTCCCGCTCCACTGTCAAGAATAGCTTTGGAAACCACTCCTTGGAATTCTACAGGTAGCGTTGTGTTTCCGTCTTCTCCCTTACAATATTCTCCAACCTTATTCAATGGTACCGGCCTAGTGTTTAGATTAGGCCTGTCCAACTCCCTGATTCCTTCTTGTAGTTTCAAGGTGGGGTCTTTTACTCCAAATTTTTCCAGGAATTTTCCTATTGTGGTCCACATGTTTGGCCTTAGCTTTAGGAGTTCTGCTAACGTGATTGTGCATGCCACCGGGGTGGCTAACAGCTCAATCAATCCTTGTGAGTCCATCACCTTGTTAGAAGAAAATCTTTGAGATAGAATTGCCCTCACTTCCGACTTAGCTTCGTATTCTCCTAGGTAAGAGGGTAAAGTTCTCAAAGAGTCTGGTTGGCTATGTCCCGAACTAATAGATCCTTGGTCTCCCCCTTGTGAATGCACCTCAAAGTTTATTTGTGATCTTGCCTCAAATTCTTCAATAGGAGGTAGGATCACATTCTTTCCTTTTCTCGTGCTATTCATGTGGTCATTCATTCTATTAGCCTCGTTGGCCTCTCTGATTTGCTTCCACAGACCATCTAGACCATTACCGTCCTTTCCCATCTCTGCCGATATTCTAGGACGGACCCCGTCACTTGCCCCTTCGGTGGTATTGGGCACTATGATAGGCTCTCCTCTGGACTCATATTCATTAGTGAGTCTTTCCTTTGTTTCCTCATGTTTCTCTATTGTTGGTTGGATAGGGGTTGGAACTGGCACATCATGGCAATTTGCCGGTTTTCCCAACGGGTCTTCCATCAATGATTGAGCCATCTCGATCATCTTTTTACACATATCCAACCTTTTTTTTTCTATTTCCGCATATGGATATGTCATCCATCTTTGCTCCTGGGTCTGGTTTTTTTTAAGCCGAGCTTCATAAGCTCTTAGAAGCGCATCCAGCTACTCGTTTACTTTGTCTGCTAGCACAGCTCCTCCTGATCCTGCACTTTTGGGCTCGGCTATTTCCTTTGGTGCTATGGCTGATGTGGTGTGTGAGCTTAGGCTGGCTAGATCTTCTAACCGCTCCAACATGTTCTTTGTATGTTTCAACTCATCGGATAGGGCGGTTTACTCTCGTTCTTTCCTTGCTTTCCTACGCGCCTTTCTTGCCTTCCAAGTGCTTCTCAGATTTTTTGTTTCTAAACTTTGGGCATCCGTATTTGGTTCTTCTATTATGGGTTCATTTGTCCTTCTTTGGGCTTGGGCCCGTGTCACCGCCTGAACAGGTATGACTGTTTCACTTTCTGATACTCCACTGGAAGGTATTGTTTCCAACAGGTTCAAGGTGGTTTTTGCTCCTTTACTTGGGTTTTTAGGGCAATCGGGAATCAAATGAGTAATTCCACATTCTGGGCAATACGCATTGACTCTAATGATTTCATCATGGGGACAGTCTCTCAGCCAATGGTCTCCGCCACACTTGTAACAGGGGCCCTTGGGTTGTTGAGGTGCTCCTTGAGCTCCCCGTTGCTGGTAAGTCTGTCTCTGTCCGCCCATGCCTCCATTGGCTATGAACAAGAATTTTCGTTCATCTAAGTTATATCTTCCTTCTCCTGCGGCCAGTATAGCAGTTGGAGGTCCTTGATTCCCTATCATGCTCCATGGATCTGGTGTCGAGGGTTCCTCCGGTGGATAATAGATAGGGTTCTCCGCATATCCATTGGGATCCTCATAGTATGCATGCATAGGCACCAAAGCCTTTTCTTCTGGTTCAGTTATTGTTGGGGTGTATCTTACACCAACTGGTCGTAATTCTCGTAGGGGTGGTTGTTGCCCCAACACCGGTTGTGGTCTCTCTACACCTACAGGTCCTGGCAAGTTTCCTGCTTGATATCTAGGCATAGGTGGAACTTGAGGGGAAGCTACAGGAGCTTGGGGAGCATAAGGTCTCTCCCTCACATATCCCTTGTTATAGTAACATTCCTCGGTCCCATGCTTTGTCCATTTTTGTTCAATAGCACACCACTTGGGCGGTTTAGCCTGGGGTTTGGCATACAAGTTGATCTTTTTTAGCACTTCATCTACAAGCTGTTCTTGGTTTACCGCTATTTCTCCTTTCAGTGTTGTCTTGGAGGACTTGCTCCCACTTTGCTGTGAAGATGAATCGTCATCAAGGTCCTTGAACTCCCCTTCTTTGTAGACCGCACAATTGTCCACAAGGTACAAAACTTCCTTGGTCAACTCATTCAACATAGTGCTTCTCTTCATATGTAAGTCTTTTTGGAGATCTGCATTCCTTAGTCCTTGGATGAATATCAGCATAAGTCTAGACTGAGGTTGCAGTTCTTCAATAGGACAGAACTTAACATATCTCTTTAGTCTTAGGGCTGCCTTCCGTACAGATTCTCCATCTTTTTGTTTGAATTTATGGATTTGTGAGACGGTATTATGAGCTATTCCCCTTTGAGATAATTCCTCAATAAACTCGTCAAACACTTCCTCCATCGACTCAAAGTCTCTACGCTCTACAGAGTCAAACCAAGTTGCAGCATCATCCTCTAGGGTTAGTCCAAACCCTGCAAATTGGGTAGGAAAGTCTAACACCTCTTCAGCTCTAATCACACGTACAAAGGCTGCTACATGATCTCTTGGGTCTCTGTTTTCTGTGTATTTCCTGTTTACCCATTTTTGCACTTGAGAAGGTCTAATTCTGCGATGGTCTACAAACCTCATCATGGGATCATCCCTTCCAAGTCTATACCCCTCCTCAGGCCTTCTGTAATAGGCTAGTTCCTCGCCCAACGGTGCTCCTAAGCCATAATTTCTAAAGGTTCTCGCCGGAGGTGGTCCTTCTCTTCGAACTCGTTCCATGGGTGGTCCTCCAAGTTCGGTCGACCCTTGTGTCTTTGGCTTACTCTCAGCTTGATACCTTGAATAGTGTGGTGGTTCTTGCAAATCCCTGAGCCCTCGAGCCGCTGGATAACCCTCTCGGTTTCTGTCTGGTTCCATTGTCGCACTTTGTCTAAGCCATGCCTGCAATGATGGCTGGTTTACTGGTTGGTCTTGGTTGTTGAATGCTCGTAGTCTAGGGGAATGTGATGTAGCGTCATACTCATCTGAGAATGGATTCATTGACTTGCTTGGGGTGTGGACGGCTCTCGGCATTTCCTCAGGGGCATATGCTGATGCTCCTGGACCTGTTGCTCTTTCTACTTCCTCTGGGAGAATACGTTGGTATTCTCGCCCATATCTATCAACAAAAACTATGCCCTTCCCCGTAGCAGTTTCATAAGAGAATAAGTAAAGAACTTTGTCTTTGCTTAGTTCGTCTACGTATGGTTCTTTACTACGAAAGTAAGAGACAATACCCTCGCTCTCGTGTTTGTAGATTCCCACATTCTTGTTATAAGTTGGAACCCTGATTGTTTTCTTATCGTACATGAAAATAGCTCCATGCCGATCAATGTTTGGTGGAGGCTCTTGAGTTTCTGAAATCATTTTCCCTTTAGCCACGTTGTCTCCATATCTGTTGTAATCTTCAGGGTTGCTAACTATTAAATAGTGGTTTCCCTTTTCGTCTCGGAATCTATCTCCATCATCATACACGTGGATTATCTCCAATCTTTGTGCTGGCCTCTCTTCAATACAAATGCACTTGCGACCTCGACAGTCAGAATAGACTAGGGCTCCTCTTGAGTTTGTTCCCTCCAAGAAGATCACAGTAAGCCTGGAATCATTCGAAGGATTTTGGGAGGTACTTCCTCCTCGCATAGGTCCCTCATAGGCGAAACTTCCTGGCTGTTGGCTCCCCATCATGAAGAAAGATTTGTCTGACGATGTGTCAGTATCACTACCTTCCTCAATAATCGGTGCTAGCGGATCTAACCTTGCCTGAGTTACACTCTCTTCAGTGGACACTACACTAACTTGGTCACCTGCCACTTTCTGGTCTCTAACAATGTATCTTCCTGATCTTAAATTCATCAAACTTATCAATGCAACTTATCACAAGTTCAACCACTAATTGGCAATGGATCAGTTTCTGCATAACGTCTTCCTTTGTTGCTGAATATACCTGTACACAAGAGTTTTAATTTCGGTAATTGGATCAACGCATTTATCTGCTGGAGGTGATCTTAGTAATGATTGGTATAACTGGAGAGTTAATCTCAACCACTACTGTATTCTATACACTGTTGATGTTCCTGATTAGGTTGCTAATCTGAAACAGTACCCTTCCTTGATGTTGGCCAATTTACGTGAAAAAGCTTGAATTCAGTATTTGCTTTGTCAAATGGGCAATCACGGTCCAATTTTACCTCTGAAAGAAGTTCTAAGCTTACAGCTATTTTTACTTTTTGATTTGGACTTCTAGAAGCTGGTCAATGAGTCAAAAATCTGTTCCGACGGCCTGATGATGGTGTTGATCAGTCTAATCAACTCCAAATTGGACCAAAATTGACTAGCAAGATTGCCTTAGGCTATATAACCCCTTACAATGCTCAAAGTCCAATTATGGCTTCACTTTCTTGCATTAGACATACTACGCGTAGAATGTCTTTTTCTTCAAAATGGCTTTAAACTCAAGACTTCAGCTCTTATTGAGCTGCTGATCATCTTGGTATACTCAGATTTCAGTTTGGAGTCCTAAATCACTCAGTAGACATCCTACGCGTAGGATGTCTTTTTGGCCTACTTGACCCCAGATTTGTTCCACAGCTTCCCCCTGATGTCACTATCCCAGTGGTATGCTTAGATCTCAGTTTGGATGTCAAAAGTCTCAAACCTCTGCTGTTTTTCTTCTTTCAGTCAAAAGTGCTAAAGTCCACTTTGAACCCAATTTTCTTACCCGAATGAGGTGAAGACCCTTTCAGTCACTCAATATATCATGCAAGGCACACTCATGCAGCCATCTTAAGGTTTTGGTTTCAAGTTGATGCTTTTGCACTAATTGGGTAGGATGTCTAGCAATTTTAGTCTATCTGGCCTTATCCAGTCAAGAGATGGCCAAATTTCCCCTTTGCAGTTGAAATTAGGGTAAACCCTACCTTCAGAACACACTGGTCACCTCAAAATTTCAAAATTCCTCCCAGATTGGCCTGTAGACATACTACGCGTAGGATGTCTCCTGGCTTAAAATTAAAGTTTTTCCTGACAGGAATGCTGCTGATGCTCTTTAGGCCTATCAGAAACACTCACAGTATTCTTTGGACTTCGATTAGGCTTTCAACCACACTTTTGCGTCTTTTACAAACTTGTAATGATTCTACCAAGCAAGTATACATGCATGAAATGCTCTAGATCTGAATCATGATGTTCTACTTACTCTACTCCTACCTACCATGAAGAAATGGTGATAATTGGTGTTTTTGGTTGCCTTTTGGCCTCTCCGGACTCTCAAGCTCTCTTCACACCGCGTCTCCCACTCCCTGTTCCTACTCTAGAACTCGACTACTAACTAAAAAACTTCCTAAGTGTACCTCCTCTACCTCAGTCGAAGGATCTAGGCCAGACACACGCTTCCTAGACTCCCTCTAAGACCTAGAGAGTCCTCCACCCTCTGATCCTATCTAAATGTAAAGTGAGACTCTTGGCAAGCCAAAAATCCCAATCCTCAAGGATTAGTCTCAGTCACCTACCTAAGGTTTTCGTCCCCAGCAGCAGCGCCAATGTTGGACGGATACGCCGCGACGGACGTCAGCACAGCGAGAACTCACCTAACAAGTAATGTCAGCTAAGGACAAAGCTCGACCCGCAGGCGCGTGGAAGCAAGCATAAGGTGTCAACTTACACTCGAACGACTCCTAACTAGTTCCTACAGAGGCCCCTACCAATTGTCTAAGTCACAGTCTTCAAGAGAACAAAAGAGGATGCTTCCTACAACGCTTGCTAGAGCCGAACACCTATCAAACACTTCCGAAACACCACAGAACTTGAAGGAGACCCTACGAATACCTATAGGCCACTCTCCCTAAGGTCTGTGAACCAAAGTCACGACCCAAAACACCCGGTGCAGAAACACGTAGGATGTCTGGCCGAAATCTGCAGGTCTTCGTTTCTAAAATCTGAAGTGCCTAATGTGTGGTTCTACTCAATGTGAATGTGTGGATATGCTGCAATGCAAAATCGGACAACGTATGCTCACCCAAACAACCGATGAAGCTCGTAGAAGAAGCTCCCGAAGCCGGACCGTATGCGCGCAATGTTGGTATCGGCTCATAGCTCTAGTCGGGGGCAACACGCTACACTTCTCCGCACTCGATTCCGACCACCGTAGCACACATAGCGTCAAGACAAAGCTCACACTCTCTCACGTACACAGTACGCTCACTCACAAACTTAAACTTGTTTAAAATGACAAAAGGTCCTTCATTAAGGTCAAAAAGTGATATATATACCTTACAACTTCTCAAACCCTAAAGTTCCAAAATCATCCATCTACTCCTAACTATCAAAACTGGGATACAATCTGGAAACTTCTGTAAGTCCCAATATTTACAAGGTGAAAAACCGGGTTTTCCTCAATGAATGACTAATTACAAAAAATAATAATCCGCCGAGTAGTTAGATGTCGTGGGGTGTGTTCAGCTTCTAACACGGACTTGCTTCCTCTTTGTTGTGAGGATGAATCGTCATCAAGATCTTTGAATTCACCCTCCTTGTAGACCGCACAATTGTCTACAAGGTAAAGAGCCTCCTTAGTTAACTCATTTAACGTCGTGCTCCTCTTCATATGTAAGTCCTTTTGGAGATCTGCATTCCTCAGTCCTTGAATAAATATAAGCATAAGTCTGGACTGAGTCAGCAGTTCTTTCACAGGGCAGAACTTAACATATCTTTTTAGCCGTAGGGTTGTCTTTCGCACAGACTCCCCTTCTTTCTGTTTGAATTTATGGATTTGTGAGACTGTATTATGAGCTATCCCCCTTTGTGAGAATTCCTCAATAAACTAGTCAAACACCTCCTCCATAGACTCAAAGCCTCTACGGTCTACAGAGTCAAACCAAGTAGCAGCATCCTCCTCTAGGGTCAGTCCAAACCTTGCAAATTGGGTTGGGAAGTCTAACACCTCTTCAGCTCTAATTACACGCACAAAGGCTGCTGCATGATCTCTAGGATCTCTGTTTCCCGTGTATTTCTTGTTTACCCATTTTTGCACCTGAGAAGGTCTAATTCTACGATGGTCTACAAATCTCATCATTGGTTCTCCTCGTCCTATTCGATATACCTCCTCTGGCCTTCGGTAGTGGGAGGGTTCCTCTCCCAGAGGTACTCCTAAGCCATAATTTCTGACGGTTTTTGCAAGATATGGTTCGTCTCTTCGAACTCGTTCTATGGGTTGTCTTCCAGGCTCTGTTGACCCTTGAGTTTTTGGCTTACTCTCACCTTGATACCATGAACAGAGTGGTGGTTCTTGTAAATCCCTTAGCCCTCGTGCGGCTGGATAACCATCTCGGTTTTGGTCTTGTTCTAATGTTGCACTTTGTGGAAGCCATGCTTGCAATGATGGTTGGGTTGCTTGTTGGTTCTGGTAGTTGGACATCTGTTGTCAGTCAGAATGTGAGGTCGCGTCATACTCTTTTGAAAATGGATTTGTCGACTTGCTAGGGGTGTAGGTGACCCTTGGCACTTCTTCGGGGACATATGTTGATGTTTCTTGAACTGTTGCCTTTTCTACCTCCTCTAGGAGAATACATTTGTATTCTCGCCCGTACCTATCAACAAAAATGATATCCTTCCCCATAGCAATTTCATAAGAGAATAAGTAAAGAACCTTGTCTTTGCTTAATTCGTTTGGGTAGGGTTCTTTGCATCGAAAATAAGAGACTACTCCCTCGCTCTCATGCTTGTAAATTTCCACATTCTCATCATAAGTAGAGACCCTGATTGTTTTCTTATCATACATAAAAAGAGCTCCAAGTCGATCAATGTTTGGAGGCGGTTCTTGAGTCTCTAAAACCATTTTTCCTTTTGCCACGTTATCTCCATATCTATTGTAATCCTCAGGGTTACTAACTATAAGATAGTGGTTCCCCTTTTCGTCTTGGAATCTATCTCCATCATCATAGACTCGAATTATCTCCAGTCTCTGAGCAGGTCTTTCTTCAATACAAATACACTTGCGTCCTCGATAGTCAGAATAAACTAGGGCTCCCCTAGAGTTTGTTCCTTCTAAGAAGATTATAGTGAACTTGGCATCGTTCAAAGTATTTTGGGAGGTGCTTCCTCCTAGCATTGGTCCTTCATCGGAGAAACCTCCTGGCTGTTGACTACCCATCATGAAGAAGGACTTATCTGATGAAGTGTCAGTATCACTACCCTCCTCAATGATCGGTACTAATGGATCTAGCCTTGCCTGAGTTACACTCTCCTCGGTGGACACTAAGCTACCTTGATCACTTGCCACCTTTTGATCTCTAAGAATGTGTCTTCCTGATCTTAAATTCATCAAACTTAGCACTGCAATTTATCATAAATCCAACCACTCAGTTGGCAAAGGATCAGTTTCCGCACAACTTCTTGCTTTGCCGCTGAATATACCTGTACACAAGTGTTTAATTTCGGAAATCGAATCAAAGCATTTAACCACTAGAGGTGTTCTTAGTAATGATTGGTATAACTGGAGGGTTAACCTCAACCACTAGTGTATTTTATACACTTCCGATGTTCTTGATTAGGTCTGTTAATCTGGAACTGTACTTCCCTCGAATGTTGGTCACTTTACAAGGAAAGTCTTAATTCCGTCTTTGCTCTATCAAAAGGTCAAACAAGGTCCAATTTCACTTATGAAAGAAGTTCTGGAACTCTTAAGTCAATTGGAACATCACTCTATTTCCTCAGTCAATTTTTCTCTTCACTAAGCCCCTATAGACATACTACGCGTAGTATGTCTACCTGCTCTGTTTTGCCTGGAGTTTGCACTATAGATTCCCCTTGATGTGCTGAGTCCCCAGCTATTTTTACTTTTTGATTTGGACACCTATAAGCTGGCCAATTGATCAAAAATCTGTTCCGGCAGCCTGATGTTGGTCTGACCAGTCAAATCAGCTCCAATTTGGACCAAATTTGACTACGAGGCTTGCCTCAGGCTATACAACACCCTGCTATGCCTACAGTCAATTTCTGGCTCCAATTTCATGCATTAGACATTCTACGCGTAGCATGTCTAATTGCTCACAATGGCTTCAAATGCAAAGCACAGACTCCTCTTAAGGTGCTGATCACTTTGGTATGCTCAAAGTTGGATTTGGAGTGCTAAATCACACAGAACACATCATACACGTAGCATGTCTATATGATTTGTTTGACCCCAAACTTGAGCCACAGCTTCCCCTTGATGTCAGCAACCCAGTGCTATGCTTAGATTTTAATTTGGATTTCAAAAGACCCCAATTTTAGCTTTCCTAGCCCTTTTCAGTCAAAAATTCTAAAGTCTACTTAAAACCCAATTTTCTCACCCATTTGAGATGAAACCTTTCTCAGACACTCAATAAATCATGCAGATCATGCTCATGCATCCATCATATGGTTTTGGTCTTAAAATAATGCATTGGCACAATTTGGGTAGGATGTCTGGCAATTTTCTTTCTATCTGGCCTTATCCTGTCAAGATATGGTTAAACTTCCAATTTCCAGGTGAAAATAGGGTAAAACCTACCTTCTAAACACACTGGTCAACTCAGATTTTCAAAATTTCCACTAGAACACCCTGTAGACATCCTACGCGTAGGATGTGTCCTGGCTTAAAATTTAATTGTTTTTTGACAGAAGTACTCCTTATGCTCTACAGCTCTCACAAAAACTTTTGAACTTCACTTCAGCTTCTAAACACTCTTTTTCGTCTTTTACAACCTTGTGATGAGCCTAACAGAAAATATAACATGCATGAAGTGCTCCTGATCATAAATCATGATGTCCTACTTACCCTACTCCTACTCATCATGTGAGATGGTGATATTGGTGTCTTGGTTGCTTACTGGCCTCTCTGGACTCTCAAGCTCTCCTTCCACCGCCTCTACCACTCCAACTCCTACTCTCTACACCACAACTCAACTAATACCTAAAACTATCTAAGTCTATCTAAGTCGACCTAAGTTGAAGGATCTAGGCCAGACACTCGCTCCCTAAACTCCTCCTAAGACCTAGAGAGTCCTCCACCCTCTGATCCTATCTAAATGTAAAACGAGACTCTGGCAAGCCAGAGAATCCCTATCCTCAAGGACTAGTCTCGGTCACCTTTTACCTACGGTTTTTGTCCCCGGCAGCGGCGCCAATGTTGGCGGATACGCCGCGATCGACGTCAACACAGTGAGAACTCGCCTAACAAGATTTGTCAGCTAAGGACGAAGATCGCCCGCAGGCGCGTGGAAGCAAGCATAGGGTGTCAATCTACACTCGACCGACTCTCGACTACTTCCTACTGAGGTCTCTACCCAATGTCTAAGCTATAACCTTCAGGAGTGCATAAGAGGAGATTTCCTACAACGCTTTCAAGAGCCAAATACCCATCAAACGTTCTCGAAACGCCACAGAACTTGAAGGAAACCCTATTAACACCAGTAGATCGCTCTCCCTAAGGTCCATGAACCAAAATCCCAACCCTAAACACCTGGTGCAAAATCATGTAGGATGTCTGGTCGAAATTTGCAGGTCGTCGTCTCCGAAAACTAAAGTGCCTAATGTGTAGCTCTACTCATTGCGAACACGTGGATATGCTGAAATGCGAAAACAGACAACGTGTGCTCACAGAATCACCAGGTGTAGCTTGTGGGTCAAGTTCGCAAAGCCAGATCGTACACCCGCAATGTAGGTGTTGGCGCGTAGCTCTCATCGGGGCAACACGCTACACTTCTCCGCACTCGATTCCGACCACCGGTGCGCGCGTAGCGTCAAGATAAAATTCTCACTCTCTCTTGTACACAGAGTACGCTCACTCACATAGACATAACTTTTTAAAAATGACAAAGGTTTTTCTTATTAAGGTCAAAAGTGGTATAAATACCTTACAATCTCAAACCCTAATGTTCCAATTTAACCATCCACTCAATCTAAATGTCAAAAATGGGATACAATCTGGAAGCTTCTGCAAGCCCCACTATTTACAAAGGTAAAATGACAGTTTTTCTCAATTAAAGAATAATTATAAAAAATAATATCCTGTCGAGCAATCATTCTCCATTGGGTGTGTCCAGCTGCTAACATCCTCCCAAGCCATGGCCTATTTCTATATGTCTTCCATTTCTTGTTGAATGTTAGCTTTTAGTGCTCTTTTTGCTCCCACTTTAAAGCTATCTATTGGCCCTGTGTACTCCTCTTGTTCAAGAGGAGGACAAGAGGTTCTATTTCTAGGATGGAAGTAGTTCCCTTTACCTCTTCCATGCATTGCAAAAACTATAGAGCTTCAATTTCCTTGGTGGCATGCTCAAATGTGTCCTCGTCTCTGTAACAATTTTCTCTCTTTTGAGTTATGTTTGTGCTACTTGTAGACCCTGTTGGACCTTTGCTATTTTCTTCTCATATTCTTCTTATATCATGAAAATTAATTTCTAACCTTCTAAAGTATTTTCCATCTTAATTTGGCCATTTAAGTTCGAGGAAAATAAAAGAGAAGAAGTGAAGTTGATTTAAGTGCTTATGGACCTAGTACCTAAATTAGAAGGTAGGCTCGAGTCAGCTTCGCAAAGCCTCCAAAGGATAGTGTAAATGTCTTGCACTCGAGTCGGCAAAATTAATCATCTTGTACTACTCTATCATGCTAAGCTATGCTAAGAGTTTGCCCATGGAGTAAGCGTATACAAAGTAAAAATTCTCTTGCTTGAAAAATACTTCTTTCACCCCCCTCATCCACCTCTTACCCCCCTGCTGGGGTGTTTATGGCTTGGGAAGGAGGGTTACACCATGGAATCTTAAAGAACACCATCTTCTAGATTCAAGAAAATCTCATGGAGGGGGGACCCGCTCCAAGCAAATTAGGTCCTCTCATCAAGTCGTCAATCTTAATTATGGTATTATCTTTTAATTATGTGCATGGTTTTTCATGCTCAAATATGTGAATGTGTGATGAAATCGGCCTAGCACCACCTCTAGTTTTCTCTAAAGGATTCTGTTAAAGAAAACTCGCTCCTCTCATAAGTTAAAATGTTGAATCTAAAGTAAGTATTAGATTCTCTGACATCTTCTTTGTGCATAAATCTTAGTGAGAGCTCTCTTTTTTGCATCCATTTGAGTTTGAGCTTAGTTTCTAGATCTTTGCTTTGTTTCTCCGTAGATTGGTAGGCCATATCGGATTCTTGGAGTGTAAGGATTGTAGGGTCCAGATGGTCCTTTTGATCTTGTAATATGGATTTTGATTGAGGTGTTTGGATGTTGGCTACATCCATTTTGCATTTCCAACCATTGGGAATGTACACTTGTATCTAGGATAGTGACATTCAACTCTTAAATTTTGCTCCTCCCTTGCCGAAGACAACTATTTTAACATCATGGTCATATTTTTCATTTCTTTGAGTTGTTGGTGGTTGACTGCTCGTAACCTGTGTAGTCATGTCTGTTGTATGATCTTCAATATCCTCCTTTGCCCAATCTTCAAAGTATTATTTATCTTGTGCACTCTCTAGCACTTATGATCCAGTTGGAGGCTCCTGTGATGCTTCCTCTGATATGTTTTCTTCATGAAATCCTCTTGTATGGGGGGAAGTGGTCTTGGTGTAGTCATGGGAACTGGCACAATTGTTGTGGAGCCTTCTGCTTGAGTGTTGACTTTGGTTGTTTCTTGGTCAGTTCACTTTCTTGTGTTCTTTCATTTTCTTCTTGTCCATAGATAAATTTTAGATCAGTGAGGGGATCCTCACCTTAGCGGTGTAGGGGGGTTTTGGTGCAAAGCTTGAATGTATTTGATTGCAAATACTCTTCTCCTTGTATGCCCCTTTCCCTCTCAAAAGCTTCCTTTTCTCATCCTAGTCTTGCAGTTCTTTAGGCGGGCCCTGTAGTAAATGTGTAAGCAATAGCATGATTAGGAGTGGTGTATCTAGGTGGCCTCTTAGTAGAAAAGTGGAAGTGCTAGTGGTATAGCCATGTAGGATCTTCGGCTTGTGCATCATATTGATGAATGTGGATGCAACATTGTTTTTGGTAAATACTCTTGTTCTTTTCTTCTTTTTAGACCTCGTCGACTCTCCTTCCTACGGCCACTTCAATGCCTCCACCAGTATGTCCTTGGTAATGTTCACTTCAATGGCTTGCCCGACTTTTTTATCCCTGTCGTATCTTTTGTTCGTTAATTTGAGCTTGTTTGCTAATTATTTATTATTTTTAATCTTTTTAGAAATTTACAAATCCAAACAAAAAAATATCAAACACACATGAGTACCACATTTGGATATATTTTTGTGGATTACTCCATTTTGATCACTTTTTGGTCAAAAGTCACATAAAAAGAGTGAAAATTGTTTTAAAAATTGACTTTTATTTAATGATATTACACTATGTACACACACACATGGGTTATCATATTAAATGTTCCCCATTCTCTGTACTTGGAAGAGTATTTTCAATGGATTCTGCAGAAAAAAACACACATTAATATATAAACACTTCAAACATTGTCCTTTTTTATGTAATTTTTATAGATTTGGATCTGCATGAGAATGCCTTCTTCCCCTCTTAGTTGAAGTCCTCTAGGATGACAGTACATAGTTGAGGTAGTGTTGTGGCATGGGTTGAAAAGTTGTGTCTATGCATAGCCCATATTGGCTCTACCATGTGATGTCAACGCATCACAAAACAATATGCGGTGTAAGAGGAGAGTCTTGAGTGGATTGCTCAAGGGTGTCTGATGGTGAGGCTTCCTACTATTTTTCTCTCTAAAATAGAAGATCTTGAAGGAATTGAGCTCGTTCCTTGATAGTCATTTGTGAACAACCATTTTTTTCTTGTCAATCAATCTTTTGAGATATTGGTTGTTGCTTTGACTACTGAATTTGCGATTGTTGAAGCTTTGATGCCCACTTATCAATTAATTTGATCGGTGTCTTTGCTTCTAGCCGGGTCTTTGGCTTCTATAACCATCTCGTGTCCTAGGTGGTTGCACTTTCTTTTCTATCTTTGGTTTCATGGTTGGTTCTTGAGCCTTGCAAGTACTTTGTTTGTTTTTGGATTGGTCCTTGGGTACCCAAATCTGCTTCAAGTTTGGCTAAAGTTGAGCCTTTGGTACCCAATATTGCCTGGTTATTTTCTTGCTTGTTTGGAGGAGGATAGATCTTGTGTCGAGTGTTGGGGTAAGCCTTAGCTTACACTCACAGTGAGAACACTCCTTAAAAGCTAAGCATTCATTATTTAAGTGCATAGTCACATTTTCCCTATGGAACCTACAAAGACTCACACATGCTACACACTTGATAGCCACGTGCTACTTGTGGTAGCTCACATGACCCTTGCTATTTCCACTTGTGGTGCATATCCATCCAATCATTGATTGGACTTCTCCACATTGAGCCTATAAATGGCCAATAGCCAAAGCTTGTAATTCTCACTCTAATTCCAAATCGATCAAGAAAGTTATTTTTCATTCATATGTTGTATTGATATCACTCTTTAATTCACTCCTAATTATCATTAGCTATGGTGCAACCATGAATGCCTCATTTGTCTATCCACCATAGCTTTACATGTGGTATCATAGCTTGCTGCTGATTTATACCTCCTAATCACTCATCTACGATCCTTCTCTCTCTAGTAAGAACTACTAATCAATTTAAACTATCCATGCTCAAACACGTTCTCGGATTTACTCCCTGATCCACTACCCTTCATGCTTATTGAAGTTAACTAGTGTGCACATTAGGTTTCACTTTGCATTGTGGATTGCATTTGCACTTTACATTTAGGATTGCATTTTCATTTTGCATTTAGGATTACATTTGCGTTGCTGTTACTTTGTTGAAGGTCAGGGTTGCATTTTTCAAAGCTCCTCAAAGGAAGTCCCAATAATAAATTGAAGAAACACACATATGTGTGTGCATAGCCACCTTCGTAACCATTCAGTCAAGCCCATCCACTCAGTTTTTGAGCTATGTAGTACAAAGTAATGCTTTGATTAAGATTCAAGGTTTTGAGCTCCATTTTATAGTTTCTCTTTGCAACACCTCATAGTGTGTGTGTGTGTGTGTGTGTGTGTGTGTGTGTGTGTGTGTGTGTGTGTGTGTGTGTGTGTGTGTGTGTGTGTGTGTGTGTGTGTGTGTGTGTGTGTGTGTGTGTGTGTGTGTGTGTGTGTGTGTGTGTGTGTGTGTGTGTGTGTGTGTGTGTGTGTGTGTGTGTGTGTGTGTGCGCGCGCGCACAATGAGAGCATTTAATGCTCAAGGCACCTTCTTGGTGGAGGGAAATTTTAATTTCTCAATGTTTTCTTTTAAGACTGCTTGAGAATGTGGAATCACTACTTTAAAGGTCTCTTGAGATTTTTTGACAAAAAAGGGGGCACAAGCCTGGGCGTGCTGCTTACAACTCACTCTAGTCCCACTAATTCATGAGCCCATCATTGGCAACATCAAACCGAGTGTTGTTGACTATAACCATGGGAAAAAGGAAAAAATGCTCTGCTATGGCATCTTCTGCTTTAGCCATACCAACGTTGTTGGCCCATAAGCTTCCCTCAACTTAATTTTTTGTAGCATGGATGTTCGAGCTTCAAATAGTGCTCTCGAGTCCTCACTACCAATGCTCACTATCAAACTTAGGCTATTGTCATGTGCCAACTCTTTATAATCATCTGCAAATTCATCCTATTTGATATACTCAGCATTTTAGTCAAACAAGCTCATGGCTTCTTTCATCAAAGCCTGCAGCCTGCCCTGTTCCCATCAGCTCAATGCCATCGAGAGCTTCAAGGACAGTTGCAGGTCAAAGAGTCGCCATTTCTTGGCATCCCTGGCTACTCTCAATCAACATCTATGCTTATCATCTAGAAATAGCACCGCATCACCTGCGTTGCGAATCCACACTGACCCTCCTCGTTAACCTACGTCACTCAATGCCTAAATAAGGCCCATTTCTATCGACCATGCCTCTAGCTCATTGATAGTGCTAATGTTATCATCATGCTTAACTGTTCAACAAAATGTTTCTTGGTTTTTTTTGCTAATTATGTTTAATAAATCAAATTTTGTACAAGGCCTTTTCCCCACAAGGTTCTTAGCAGTAGACCATCAATTGAGCATATCAAGCATTTGACTCAAAGCATATCACATTCAATTAACCCTTTGAGTCCGTGTCATTTGAAAGCACCTTTCCACAAAGACAAGATTCATATCCCTCGGAATCTTATTTTCAATATCTCTTGGCACTAAGGCCCTGGCTCCAAAGTGGTAGAGCAAGAAGAAGCACGACACCTAAGCAACAACAAAGCACATTCAAGATAGGAGAGTGACACATCTTTCAAGCATGCAAGCCTTTGATAATGTGAAAGGACAAGAGTAATGCGTGTGCTAGTCTCCACCCAGCCGTGCTATCTTATAGCCTCCCCCTAGCATACACATTGTCCAGCCATGCCGGTGGCCTTGCCCGTAGGACCCATGTTCTTGCATTATCCCCCCCTTGGAGAATCATTTTCGTCCTCGAAAACAAATGTAGGAAAACCTTTCATAAGTGCGGAGAGATTCTCCCATGTAGAACCTTCTTCAAGTCTATCTAGCCATTTTACCAACGCCTGTCGTCTGACATGATGTCTGGTGCGAAGCTCATGAGAATCCAAAATCTTTTCGGGTTCATGAGGGATGCTTGGCAGTTTGATAGGGTAAATTAACACACCCGTGTCAATAACATTATAATTTTTTCCTAGCGGTTTTTGTAAATGGCTAACATGAAAAAAAGGTAGAACTCGTAAGTGTTCGGGAAGAGCTAACTTATAGGCCACTTGACCTATAGGTTTGAGAATGGTAAACGGTCCACAATAGCATGATGAAAGTTTAGCAACTTTTCCCATCTTCAGACTTTCTGAATGCTTCGAAACCTTGAGGAAAACCTTGTCTCCTTCTTCGAAAGTAGCAAGATGATGATGCTCATCTGTGTACTTCTTTTATCGATCTTGAGCTTGCTTAACATTCTCTCGAGAAACTTGAAGCATATCAAAATGTTCTTGGAGAAAATCATTCTCTTGTTGTATCTTCTCCTTAGCCAACTCCACTGTAACAGGTGATCTAGGTTGAATACCATATAAAAGCATAAATGGTATAAACCCTGTAGTCACATGCTTTGAATTATTATGAGAAAATGCCAACATAGGCCAGTGGTCTTCTCAATTGGTTTGCTTCTTGCTAACGTACGCTAGCACTTGATTAACTCTTTCAGTTTGACCATCTGTTTTTGGATGATCAGTTGTACTAAGATTAAGTGTAGTTTCCAACTTTTGAAACACAGCCCTTCGGAAGTGATTATCAAACTTTCAATCTTTGTCACTAATGATACTAGCTAGAAGATCATAGAGTCTATATATATGCTCTACAAATAGCCGTGTTAATTCCGTCATCTTAACCATAGTCTTAATGAGAATGAATCGACCCATCTTTGTCTACAATTACCCATATGGAATCATGGCCACGATTTGTAGTAGGTAGTCCTACTAAAAAATCCATAGAGATACTCTCCCACTTACCTTGTGGAATCTCTAAAGGATGTAAAAAAACACCTACCTTGAGGCGCTCTGCCTTATTAACTTGGCGCTATTGGAAATTTAGTACGTACTCTTGAACATGATGATGTAAGCCTCACCAATAAAATTGCAGTCGAACTAAGGCATACGTCTTACGAATACCTCGATGACCAGCACTTAGACTATCATGACACTCAAATAATATTTGGTGCCTAGTGTCTGAGTCCTTTGGCACACATACTTTACCCTTGTGAAGTAAGTAGCTATCATCAATGGAAAAATTCTTCCATCGCCTAAGCTCTTCCTTAGTAGGGGTGGAGCTCTTTGTATTGGAGTTTTTATCTGTGCATGCAAAAACATGTCGATTTGACTGTGCAGAGACATGTGAGTGTGAGGGATCCCTTCTTAAAACTGCACTCCACACTTTAGCATATGATTTATCTTGTGCACACTTGCCACATAATGACTCCAAAAGGTCACTCTTTATTTTTGTGAAAGCAAGTGAATTAATCTGAGGCATCTAACTTAGTGCAGCCGCTACTACATTATATCGCCCCTTGGGATATCGTAGCTTACAATCATAATCTTGAAGGATCTCTGCCCATCTAGCTTTACGACCCTTCAAATCCATTTGAGTAGTAAACCATTTTATGCTCTCATGGTCAAAAACTAATTCAAAATCGGCACCATATAAATAGTGTCGCCACTTTCGTAAAGAGTGAATTATAGCATAGAAATCTCTTTCATAGACATAATAATTTTGTTGAGCTCTATCCAACTTTTTACTTTCATAGGTCTTCCCTCCTGGAGAAGTACCGCACTAATTTCTTTATCACTAGCACCAGTCTCTACCACAAACGGTTTAAGTGGATCAACGATTTCTAGGATGGACTAGTGGCTACATCTACCTTGAGTTTTTCAAAACTGCATTGTTGGCCTTCTTCGCAAGAAAAGGTGTTACCTTTTCTTTTAAGTTGATCCGTCCAATTTTGGCATAATCACGGATATATTGTCGATAAAACCCAACCATGCCTAAGAAGATTTGAAGCTCCTCAACCATGTTGCAATGTGGCCCATCGAAGAATGGCAGCGACCTTGTCAGTGTCCATCTTTATGCCGAAATAAGAGATCACATGACCGAGGTAATGTATCTCTGTTTTAAAGAAATTGCACTTGCTTTGCTTAGCATACAAAGCGTGAGTTCGTAGTTGTTCAAACACTAATCGTAAGTGTTCTATGCGTTCATCTTCAGTCTTACTGTAAATGAGAATGTCATCAAGGAAAACCACAACAAATTTTTCAAGATAGGGACGTAAGACACTATCCATGAGTGTCATAAATATAGCCGGAGTATTGGTTAAATCAGAAGGCATAACCAAAAATTCAAAATGCCGGATACGCACCTGGTGGTATCCTGAACAAAGATCTATCTTTGTATAGTATCTTGCTCCATGGAGTTGATCAAACAATTCATCCATTCGAGGCAGAAGATACAAGTTATTGATGGCTATCGTGTTTAATCCTCGGTAATCTACGCACATGCACATAGTACCATCTTTCTTTTTAACCAATAGAATTGGTGATGCCCAAGACAAAGTGCTAGGTCTAATGAAACCACAGGCAATGTAGTTGGCCAATTGACTCTCAAACTCTTTGGCTTCACTAGCACTCATAGGATAAGGTGGTTTACTCACCAGTTTTGTGCCCGGTAGGACATCTATGCCATGCTACACATCACGTGTAGGGGGTAAACTTGGTGGTAAATCACTTGAGGATACATCACTATACTCCATGAGTAAGTGAGTTGGCTTTTGCCATGCAAAAGGAGAAAGTAAACTAGAGTTATGCTAGGATGGAGAATCTTGTAATTCTTGTAATGTTTGTTTTACAACAATTGCACGTTGCTCAATAGAATTAAAATTGAGAGCACTTTGCTCTTTAGAATTGTTAACACTTTGCTTATCATTAAAATTCATTGCACTTTGCATACCATAACTAGAATTCATAGCACTTTGCTCTTGAGAATTCACAAGACTTAAAGACAAGCAGTAACACAAAAAGACTTCATCTATTAAATTTGCTTTCTGTAAAATAGAAAGCTCGGCTGTACATATAAGAGGTGCAGATGGTATATTTTTCTCACAAAGAAAAAGAACATGTTTATCATTGGTCATAAGGATAAGGAGTTTGTGTTTATAATTAGTGTGCAATGTGTTTCCTAAACCATGTAGCCACTCTCGTCCTAAAACTACCTCAGCTAGGTCCATGTTCATAACTTGAAAGTCAAGGGTCATCGTATGATCTTGAACAATAAGATCAACCCCTTGAACTATCGTGTCCCATTCTTCTTTATCATTTCCAGACATCTATTCTACCACATACTTGTGGGAGCAGGGAGTCTATGTAAGCTTCAATTTCTTGACTAGCTTATAGTTCAAGAAGTTATGAGTTGCACCATCATCCACTAGAATATGAAGACGTTGTCCGTTAATAGTGCCATGCATGCGAATCAACTCATGGGTGCCAAAGGTGGGCTGCCACATTGAAGCAAGCACACAACGCTTGTGCTT
This sequence comes from Adiantum capillus-veneris, assembly GCF_014529385.1. NCBI lineage: Eukaryota > Viridiplantae > Streptophyta > Polypodiopsida > Polypodiales > Pteridaceae > Adiantum > Adiantum capillus-veneris. The sequence goes on along the minus strand of NC_140933.1, from coordinate 132,543,916 downwards.
TTCTTCCATATGAAGAACCTCTACAACACAATATTTAGGAGATGAATCTAATGTGAGGCGTTTCACCGTGTGCATGGATTTTTCTTTGCCTTGCAAAAGAGGACAATCCTTCTTGTTATGTTGGTCCAAAAGACATTTCAAACACAAAATTTGTTTCTTTGCACGCTCAAAATCAGCATGGTTGAGCGACCCACGTGGAGTATCTCGTGATTGCTTAAGCTTCTTAGCCTCTTGTGGGCGTGGAGAGGTAGATTGTCTCTTATTCCTCTTGGAACGTGCGGGAGATCTACCTCGCCATTGGCTCTTAGCCACAGTACTCATAGAAAAATTATTCTTATAGTAGGGAACATTTCCCTTCCTCTCTTGGTCATCATCATATCTTTGGGCATGACCGATGGCTTCTTCTAAAGTTTTGGGATGTTGGGTCTTGATATGAAGACGATAGTCTTTGTCAAGACCCCTATTAAAACCCCGTATCTTTTGGAATTCATCTAGACCTTCTAGTTTTAATATGATTTCTCAATAATTGAAAAAATATTGAGTGAGAGAGAGGCCAAACGTGTGGCATGCATCCCATGCTAACCAATTCTTATCCTCTTCATTGGAGTTCAAAAACGCTTTGGAGAAAGAATCTTGAAACGCAGCCTAAGACGGAGGACGAGCATCTATTGGAAATGTCATTCACCACTTATAGGCCTTGCCTTTAAGAGATAAACTTGTTTCCATAGCTGTCTTTATATCCGGGGTGTGTCTCAACCTATGCATATCACTCCATTTGTGTAAGAACGTATTGACGGCATCCTTGTTACAATAACGCTCTTCATCGTGAAACTTAGGAATGGTGGTATTCTTAAGCAATGCATTGCTACCTTCTGCATCTTCTGGAGCACTTGTCTCTTGGACTCCTTGAGTTATGCGAGCTTGTAACATTTGCATTTAGTGCAAAGAGGTTGCGTTCAAGTACGCTTTGGCGATTTTTCAAAGTCTTGAAGGCAGCCATATCTACAAAGCCATGATCTCCTAGATCATCATCGTCATGCATATTAATGTCGCCAACACCCGTGGTGTTCGGATTTTGATGTGCGTGCTCAAAATCAAAAGTGTGTGTAGGTGGGATATCCTCATTGGCCATGGTAAACACACACTAATGTAGAGAGGGAAAAAAACGTCAATTTGTACCTTGTAAATCTTGAAGTCTGTGTTTTTTATGCTCAGCAACTTTTGTGTTGCATACGATCCTTGCCTTACAAAAATTGTAGTGCTTCACATCTCATTCGTCTTGTAAGAACACCTTCATTGATTCTTCACAAAAACTCATTGTTTTTGTGAAGGCTTTTCTTCACTTGTGAAGGTTCCTCCTTGAACAAAAAGGAATTTTGGACTAAACTTGCCTTTCTCTAGAAAGTGAAAAGGAAGTGTGAAACTAATTCCTTAAATTTTGTAGCTTTCCTTTCCTTCTAGCTTTCTTTGTCAATTCAAGTATGCGATATTTCCTTGTTATACACAACAAGGCTCGATAGCTTGGATGGTAGAGTGTTGGCCTCTTACCCTCATTGGGTGGGTTCAATCGTCCTTTATGCAAGGGTTTAGAGGGCCTTCATGTGCGCACAACTGATGGTGCGAAAGGAGCCTTGATGCCGTAGAGTTGCCGATCGAGTTTTCCTTGGTCATCCAACTCTATACCCGTGCATTGTGGAGGGTGTAGGTGGTGCGGTTGCGGTCTTTGTTCGCTATCTGCCTTCCCGTGGTGCACACAAAACTCTGCACATGTGCGTTGTTGAGGATGTAGGTGGGGTGGTTGTGATTGTTGACCGTTGTCTGCCTTTCCATGGTGCACACAAAACTCTGTAATTGTGCGTTGTGAAGGACGTAGGTGGGGTGGTTGCGATCGCTGTCCATTGTCTACCCTCTCGTGGTGCGCACAAAACTTTGTACCTGTGCACTGTGGAGGGTGTAGGTGGGGTGGCTGCAATTGTTGACTGTTGTCTGCCTTCCCGTGGTGCACAGAACTCTGTACCTGTCTTCTTTTAGCTACGTTGTGGGGGTGTCGTTGTTCCTGCCTACGGATCGTGGGAGAGAAGATGCACGTAGCATGCACATGCAATCCATTTTTCCCCTTTCCCAAGAATAGCTCGGATATGAGTGAAAGAACAAGGGTAATGTGTGTGCTAGTCTCCACCCAACCATGCTATCTTATAGCCTCCCCCTAGCATACACACTATCCCGCCATGCCGGTGGCCTTGTCCATAGGACCCATGTCCTTACATAATGATTTTAATGTATGCTAACTTGAGTTATCAAAGCACTTAGAGAAAAGTGCAACCATTTATGCTATGTATGACATACATAATCTTAAGATTGTAAGGGGTTATAGGCACTGCCAATATCTATTGGTAAGACCACCCCATGGAAGAAGCACCAAAATCATCATGCATATACACAAAATGTGCTTCTATGATGAATATGCACCTAACACGGATCAAACCATGTTCACCCCATATGTGCACCATCATCAGAATCCTATAGATTACCAAAAGCAAGGAAATTAAATCACTGGAGATGAGGTCCTAACTATTTTTCCAATGGAAAATGATGACTTGCATTGTAAGTGTTTAAACATTGTCCCAAACCATATAGTTTGGACTCCCTGATGAGAATCATGCTCTATCATTTAAACGTCATCTTTTGGGGGTATCTGTTGGGGTAATCCTTAGCTTACACTCATAGTGAGAACACTCTCTAAAAGCCAAGCATGCACCATTTAAGTGCTTAGTCACATTTTCCCCCTATGGAACCGACTAAGCCTCACACATGCTACCCATTCCCTAAACACATGCTACACACATGATAGCCACACTACTTGTGGTGGCTCACATGACCCTTGCTATTTCCACTTGTGGTGCATATTCATCCAATCATTGATTACACTTCTCCACATTGAGCCTATAAATGGCCAATAGCCAAAGCTTGTAAACTCTCTCTCTAATTTCGAATCAATCAAGCAAGTTATTTTTCATTCTATATTGTGTATTGAGATCGCTCTCTAATTCAGTTCTAATTATCTATTAGTTGTGGTGCAACCATGAATGCCTTATTGCTCTATCCACCACTTTACATCGAGCAATTGAGATAGATGTGGTGTTGTGACAAGGTTTTATTGACGTTGAATCTCATAGGTTAGTCTTCCATTCCTCTCTACTGTAGGAAAATGGTACTTTCAATTGTCCACCTTTAAGTGTAAGTTCCAAAACCTAGGTATCCAATCTTGAACCGCTTTATATGTTCTCATCCATGAAACTCCTAGTACCATGTCCTCATTCATGTGCTCATCTAGAATGCAGATAAATGTGTGAAGGTAGGAAATTCCATGCACAAAAATTTAAAGGTTGATCATTCTAGAGTTGGAGTAAATTCCTTGTGACACGCTTTTACTTTGGATCAGCAATACTCCAAGGGTTGTGTAGTTGCCTTCTTGTAAAAGGAGTAATGCAATGTATTGATTCTGGCACTTGTATTTGTTAAAGCCTTGAATTTAGCTCCATCTTTCAGGATCACTGTAATCCCCATGTCAAGACCATCTAGCCATTCATCATTTGTTTTGACCTCATCCTCTGTTAAAGCTTGATTCAAATGGGGGGCTTGAACCTACAACATGTTCACTAGCATGAGTTATTGGGTTCATCACATTGCTGCTTTTCTCTTCAGTACTAGGATGCAAGCCTCCTCTTGAGCTTCTCCAATGACCTATTGGCATCTAATTTTTCATTCTTTTTTTGCATGCATTTGTGCTAAAAGATCCTTGGTTAACGGAAAATTATATTTGCGCAAACCACATCCGCTTATCCAATTTTTCCATTAGATCTCCATCTAAGATGGCTAACTTGACAACCTTTCTTCGTGAGACATTCTTAATCACAAATGGACAATGTCTCTTTTTCTTGAATGGAGATTCCTCTCCTCTTTTTATTGAATTTTGAGATGTGTTGTTTCAAATAATAGACCAATACAAGATCTCTTGTTTGGAAATGTTAGCAATAGATGAGAGTCAAAGAACTATTTCTATTTTCTCTTTTGAACATATTTATGTGCAATGGCTGACAATTTTTGCTCAATATATAACCATAAACTCTTTTAGTAAATTTTTGATCACCTTGTTAAGGAAATGCGCTCCTCAATCACTCACATGTTCAGTAGGAAGTTTGTATCTCGTGAATATACATTCATACAAGAACACAACCATCCTAGTGACTCTCGTTTCAACCCACTTGATTAGATAATTGAAGTGGCTACAACGATATATTTTTCTTGAGTATTACAAGCAATTTGTGTATCATTCATCTTAGTGACTCTCGCTTCAACCCACTTGATTAGATAATTGATGTGGCTACAATGATGTATTTTTCTTGAGTATTATAAGTAGGTGGCTGTATAGGACCAAAAAATTTAATATCCCACTTAGCAAATGGTCTTGCTCCCATCATATGGCATGCTATCCATTGTGGTTATCATTTTAGCTCTTTGGCAAGAATCACATCCTTCAGACAAATTCTTTAGCATTGGAAAAAAAAGTTTGCCACAATATGCTAGCCATCACAATTTCTCTATCCATGGTTTCATAAGAGAATTGGCCCCCTGTAAGACCCACGCCTGTTTGAAATAGGAATATAGTTGTCTTCATTGACACATAGTCTTAGTTGTTGGTCCTTTTCTCTTTGGTATAGTTGTTGTCCTATCATGGTGGTATAGTTGTTGTCCTATTTTGGATTTCTCTTTGGCGACACTTGCTCATATCATCCAAAAAAATTCCGTTTTATCAAGTACTCAACCAAATACTTGCTCCACTTTGATGCGATAGAGATCTAGAATAAAGTAGCATGAGGTATAGCTGCTCTCCTTTTGCATTGGAGCAATTGTCTTGTCTACTTCTAGGGACTTGCTATACACCGTGTGCGAGTAATAGGGCTACAACTACACAACCTGACAGATGAAAACAAGTTCTACGTCTACAGGGCGGTGTGTCACTCACCTCCTATAGTGTTGTCGTCGAGGGACTCCGTGTGCCTGCAGAGAAGAAGCCGTTTTTGCATTTCCGTTCGTCCTTCTCTGTGTCATTGTGCTCTCCGATGCTCTCTCTCTCTCTCTCTCTCTCTCTCTCTCTCTCTCTCTCTCTCTCTCTCTCTCTCTCTCTCTCTCTCTCTCACACACACACACACACACACACACACACACACACACACAAGCAGGAAGAGGTGAAGCCAAAGAAAATCTTGCACGTTGAGAATCCCTTGAAAAACCTAGTTTGCAGCCTTATCTAGGGCTTTTCATCCTTTTCACATATGAGCGCCCATATTTTGTCAGTCATTGCTAAATGGGTCTCGTGCATCTTTCATCGACGATCACTGCCTTTTACTATAAACCTCTTGGACCAACAAGCCCGGCCCATGACTAAACATGTACACAAAAGAATAATGGTGGCATCATGGGTTGACATGGCCCCCTTCCTGATGTAGATTCCGTCCTCGGAAGCTAGTGAGGTGAAGCTTGTTCTTTGAGGTGGTAGAGCATCTAGGATAGATTATCTGCACAAAAAATTCACCGTGAGAGTATGCAAGCTATGGCAATAAAGCATGAGGGAAATATAAAGTACATGAGGAAATGAGTAATTACAATAATTATGAAATGCTACACTGCCATTAAGGACGATTAAATTGCACATTGATGAAATTAATTAATCAATCAAGAGTTTTAGGCTTATGGATGAATCTATTAATTAGGTAGGTATGGCTAAGGTTAAAACAACTACTCTAGTAGTAGCAAAGTTAGGAAGATTATCTTAATTCAAGATTCCCCAATTGTGCCTTTAAGCTTTGATCAACCAACTAACTCTCACAACTCCAAACAAGAGTTTGAATTTTTCACTTTAAGCTTAATTGAAGTCTTTTTCATGTCATTTTTTTAAATTCAAAATTATATGTCATGTGTGCTTATTTTTTATGTTCGAACCTTTTTGCTTTTCAAAGAAAAGCACCCACATTAGGAACCTCGAGGGCTTCCGTACCATAGACAATACATGTGAGTGAGGTACCAAATCAAGCCGAGATTTCTCTTCCAGCTTAAGATTTTACCTTTGTAGTACTTTTTCTTTTTGCTTCCACGTCTTTTCTATTCTCACTAGTGTCTTTCATTGTTGAAGTGAGCAAGCTTCTCTATGCCTAAAACACTCCTAAGGTCTCAAACACCCTGATAATTTTACCAACTAGGACTAGTGGTCAAGTAAATGAGTTAACTTAAAGTCACGGCCTCCTAATCTCAAGGCTCATCCATAAGAGTAAACTCTAGTTTATCAACATAAGCAAAGACAAATTTATATAGCTATAATGGTAGATAACAAAACATAACTAAATGCACTTAATCAAACCATGGAAAACCACAATCAGCAATTATAAATATCTACCAGCATGAATCACGGAAGGTAGTACACCTGGAGATATGGAGTCGCTCATTTCATCGAAGAAGATATCCTCAGCCATGTGAATGGAGATCCATATAAGTTCTACACAACAATATCAAGCAACAAGGCACTATACCTCTAGGAGGCATGTCAGTGTGAAAAGACAAAAACTCTTGGAAAACAAGCTGAAACAAAATCTAGACCCCTAACTGACCTATCTGTTACCACTTATGGAATCAATAGAAGAGGATATTATATAGACCAGGTGGCATTGCTAAGGCTATGCCTCTATCCTCATCATCTAGTTAAACAAAATCATTGTCAGTGAGGTCATAGTCTTCTTGAGATTCTTCATCATCTTCGTGTGCACATATGTTAATCAAAAACCTCGCTATGCATGGATACTCATCTTGTGCAAAAGAATAGGCATGTGCCACTGGAGAAACATTCGTTACTGGATATGGGTCACTAGTAGTCCATAGACGTATTTGCCATTCTAACTCCTCAAAATTTTCCTCACATGCTAGTCTCTCTACCAAATCCCATTCACAACAAAGTACAGGGTAGCATATTTGAAACACTCGAGAAAAATAAAAAGGGTATCTTTCATAAAAAATAGAAGCCCATGCCTCCGTTGAACTAGCCATCTCTAAGGACACAGATAGATTTGTTAGGCCTCTAAAACATGAGGTTTGTTTCTTGTTCTTCTTGCTGTGACATGGTGCATTTAGACTATGTGTTGGGTTTGATAGGATACACTCTCGTTGCTAGTCACTCTTGCTCATTTACGATTTCATCCTCTTTTTTGTTTTTTGAATTTGGTTTTCTTTAGTATAGGACTATCTATATACATTCCCTAAGATTTGGAAGTTAAGGGGTATGGAAGGAAGGTTAAGAGGGAAGCAATTGAATAATGATTGTTAGTAAGTACTCTCCCCTTCCTTGGGTAGATCATACCTTTTGGAAAGTTGTTGTCACATTTTGAAACCAATTGTTCCAAGTTGTAATGGGCAAATATTTTGACAAATGGGAATTTTCCACCGTAGGTGATTCATCAAGCTGTAAGGGTGGTAAGGTACTCTCCCATGATCTTACTTGAGTAGTCTCTTTAGGTGATGAACTCTTAATTGGAGGTACGGAGTCTTTTTTGTTTGTGTGGATTTGCACAATGGTAGGTGGAGGTTGTGTCAAAGCTTGTATTTCCGTAGATGAACTACATGGTGAGCTAGAAGCTTCATTTGACTTCCCCATTCTGACCTAGGTGGAACAAAAGTATTGCGTGATTTTTCCATCTCACAATCTTCAATCGGTTTCATAGTTACAAGATCCGACTCACATGGATCTATAGGTGATAGGGAAGAGCACAAACTATGTTTAGGCAACCAGATTTGATCATTTCCGTCATAGTAGCCTTGGACTTCTAATAGTCGCTTGAAATCCGATGTAACATTTCCTTACATTTCTTGGGACAAGTGGACCGTCTCTTACGAGACTTTTGTTTTGAACCAGATTGAGCATCGGAAGTGGTTGTACAAAGCTTTAGGGACCCATTATTATGTTGCCCTTAACATATCACACTGAGTCTTGGATGCCTCATTCTTTGTTTCAGCCACAAAAGTTGAAGCTCTAAAGGGTTGTGCTATAGGGATAGATGTTTCAACCTCTTGAATATGAAATGTTCCATTCTGTGTTCCCTCACGAGGAAATAACTCACATACTATTGCTTGAGTGGCAGGACTAAGAGTTCATTTCTGTGTCATGATACTCCCCATTCTCCAATCGATAGTACACTTGGTTGCAAACATCCAATTATGTCCCAAGTTTATGTTGCCCTCCATAGCACACGGAGGCATGACCAAAAAGCTATGAGCCATGGTCCTGTTGTCATAATCGATAGGAGTGTGTAAGATTCCAAAGAAAATAGTTTTCTTCTTGTTAATACCCTTGACTTGGATGGTACATTCGGATAAAGACGGCTTTCCTAACTGACATTACCCTCCATAGGATAACAAATTATTTTTAGCTCATGTGTCCAATAAAGTGTTATATAGCACTTTCTCATAGGTGCTATTTAACTCGATGGGGTATCTTAGAGGCGGGTGAGAATCTTCCAAATTGTCCTCTGATTCAACTTGAAATGCATGTGTAACTCCAAGTTTGGCCTCTCGTTCGTGACTAATAGGTTGTTGTTGCTCTTGGGTTTCGACTTGAGCTTGTATCTTTTTCAATTTTGCTTGTGCCTTGGCTGCCTTTTTTTAATGAATGGCACATAGCTCCTCTTGGCCTAAAGGATCATAGTATCTTTTAAATTTACTCCCATTGAGGAATCCAATGGTTTCCACTCCATCAAGAGTTTCCACACGAATGGTACCTTGTGGGGTGATTTTGTATACTCTATATGGTCATTTTCCCACATATTTCAGCTTTTTCTTCTTGTTACGCACTCCATACATAAGAACTTTATCCCCAACCTTGATATCCTTGTTCTTTAAATGATGATCAAACCATTTCTTTCACCTATCCTTCTCCATAAGTGCATTTTGCACAACCAATTGTCTCTCTTCATCTAACCACTCAAGGATATATAAACGTTCAACTAAAGGGTTACCATTCCAACCTTCATGTGAATCTACTCGAAGACTAGGAATGACAAACTTCCATGGCATAACTGCTTCTTGGCCATATAGCATCTTGAATGGTGTACAAATAATAGCCACTTTGTATGTAGCACGATAAGCCCATAGAGTTGATGTTAGCTTAAAATCCCAATCAGTGCGATGAGCCTCTACCGTCTTGGTCAAGATATAAATTAAAGTCTTGTGAGTAATCTCATTTTGGCCATTTCCTTGTGGATAATAAGGTGTCAACTTATGGTGGGATATCATGAAGCTTGTTGTGAGTTTCTTTATCACTTCATTTATAAAATGAGTGCCATTATCACTCAAAATTTCAAAAATCGTGTAATAATGTTCTCAAAGAGGAACTTAGCAGTTGACCTTCCATCAACCTTGTGTGTCGCTTTAGCTTCTGTCCACTTTGTCACATAGTTAGTCGCACAATAACATGTCGGGATTGGGTGTTACGGGCTGTCGGACTAATTGGTCCTAAAAGTCTAAACCCCATTTTTCAAATGGTTGGGTCACTTTAATAGGATGTAAGGGCATCCGATCCTTCCGTTGTGTGGTCTTGTAACGTTGGCATTCTTCGCATCCCTTTGCAAAAAGTGATGCATCCTCAAATAAGGTGGGCCACCAATAGCCTGATTGCAACACCTTCTTAGCAGTTAGTTGTCCTGAAAAATGTCCTCCGGCTATGCCCATGTGTGCTTCTTGCAATATGTACAAATACTCATCCTCACGAGCACATCATCTAAGAATATCATCTTTCCTTGCTTGTAGAGAGTACCTAAAATTAGAGAATAAGGTTTATGGATGAAAGCATGTTTAGGTGGTACCACTTTTTGCACCTTTTGGTGGTACCACCAATAACATCTAGGTGGAGGGAAATTCAAGGATTCTTAAATTTGGGAAAATACAAAGAGGGAAATTCTAAATTTGCATGCAATATAGTTTATGTACATATAATCTAGATGCATATGAGCCATTATGGGGCTAGAGTGGGTCCCCTTTTTTTGAACTTACAGTCATCATGGCCTACACTCTTTGTCCTCTTTCTCCTTTCCTCTCACACAACTAGCTTGTCACTCGGACGCCTGCTTGTACCTGTGTGCTCGCTCTGCTCCCATAGCTCGTGCTCCCCCCATTTCATGTTGTAGCCGACGCACTCTGCCCCCCATTGCACCTATCCTCCCCATTGCACCTGTCATGCTCTACCATAGCCCCTGGTGTGGAGCTCTGCCCCCAGCACGGAAGCATAAAGGTTGCAACAGTACCCTTTGTAGAGATGAATCCCAAGAAGAACACTCCCTCCAAGAAGCACAAAAACCCAACTCAGAGCACGAAGGTGACACAGCAAGTGGCCCCTACAACAAACACCACAGCACGGCAGACTCCCGCAACACATGTGACATAGCAGACGCCTTCAACAACCACGACACAGCAGTCCCCTGCAGCCAACACAACGTTGCAAACCCCAACAACAAACAAGACCACGAAAACTTCCCTCTCCAAATGCAGGCGACTGAAAAATTTGCTCGGAAAGGTGAGTTCTACATTGCATTTTGGTTGTGTCTATGCGCCTCATGGCAATGCATGGAAAAGAATCCTATTTTTTAGCATTGGTTGCAAATCATTTTTCTCCATGTCTTTGCTTGCAGCATCGATGGAATATCCGGTACTTTCTCGGTTTTACTATTCTGCATTGCAGTTGCATGAGGAATATGGACTGAGCATGGAGGGCAAGCTGCCTAAGGATTTATCAGACAAGGACCTGCCACCTAAAGAGTGGTCAACAATGTTCAAGGTGCCAGAGAAGAAGAAGACTAAGATCTTCCTCCACCAGGTGCATGACCACCTTTATGATGCATGCCGGCTTTTGTATCAGAAGGTCTACCAGGCTGCCCCCTCCAACGGCGAGCTCATGATGAGGTTTGCGAGGGGGTTTGTATATGAATACTGCGATGCTGCCAAAGTAGACCCCGACAGCCATAAGATTGCATGGACTTTGGTCAAGGATCAAGTATTAGAGAATGTCAAGAGCCAGAAAGGGGGGCTCAATCGAAAAATACAAAAGTTCATATCTGTTTACAGCATGAAGAAACCCCCACAATTGAAGGACTCATAGAGAACGTTGTGGATGGTCCTGCGGTGTCCAGCCTCCCTCTACAACACATGTGGACAGCCTCTGAGCCCCTCTACACAGCATGGGTGGATAATCTTGTCAATGACCTTGAGTAGTAGGCAGTGAAGGCAGAAGAGAAGGTGAAATCTTAAAAGACAGTCCTGGCTGCAAAGAGGGACTTATGGTTGCGCAACGAAGGTACCTCCTCAACTTGTGCACCCATCATTGCAAAGGTGGAGAATAGAGGAGGTGGAGAAACTGAAAGCCTCTCCAACAGAAAATGCAGCTGCGATTGCCAAAAAGTAGGCTGAAATCGAGGCCCTTACAAGGGTACTCTCCAAGTCCTTTGAATTCAATGATGCTGCAAGGATGAAGGAGGAGGTGTCAGCCATGCAGCTACTCCATTCTTCTCTATCTTTAAAGTGTATAAAGTGCTAGAAAGTGGTTGAAAGTGCTCTCCTTTTAGGTAGTTTCAAGCACTTTCAGCCACCTACATGCTCTTTTAAGCACATGCAACCACTTCCAAATTCCTGGAAATGCCTGCAAGTGCTTGTAGGTGCTTAAAAGTGGTCAAAGGTGCTTGCAAGTGCAAAAAAATGCTTGACTATTTAGCACTTGCAAAAACTTTTAACCACCTACAACCAAGCACTTTTAAACACCTACAAATGCTTGCAAGTGCTAAAAAGTGCCTAACTCTTATGCACTTGCAAGCACTTTGAGCCACCTATAAACACATTAAAGCACTTTGAAGCACTTTCAACCACTCGCAAACTCTTGCAAGTGCTTGAAGGTGCTTCAAAGTGGTTAAAATTGCTTCAAAATGATTTCAAAGTGCTTAAAAGTGCCTTCTGTAATCACTTCAGAGCACTTCAAAGCACTTTTAACCACTTTTAAGACCCTGCAAGCACTTGCAAAAGTTTTCAGGTGGTTGAAAGTGCTTCAAAGTGCTAAAAAGAGCTTCCAAGTGCTAGCAAGTGACTTTCAAAGTGCTGCAAGTGGACAAATGAAAGTGCTTGGTGAGTTCAGAAGGCAGGTCTCCTTCATGAAGGAGTAGCAAGTTCATGAAAAGAGAGGGCAGGGCAAAGTAGTACCAAGTGCTCTCCAAGTGGTTTAGGGGGTTGGTCAAGTGGTTCAAAGTGTTGGTGAGGTGGTTCAGAGTGCTTGTCAAGTGGTATAAAGTGCTGGCCAAGTGGTTCAGGGGGGTGGTCAAGTGGTTCAAGGGGCTTGTCAAGTGGTATAAAGTGTTGGTCAAGTGGTCCAAAGAGCTAGTCAAGTGATTTAGGGGGCTAGTAAATGGTGGTCAAGTGGAACAAAGTGTTATCCAAGTGGTTCAGGGGGTTGGTCAAGTGGTTCAAAGTGCTGGTCGGGTGGTTCAAAGTGCTTTTCAAGTGGTATAAAGTGTTGGCCAAGTGGTCCAGGGGGTGGTCAAGTGGTTCATAGTGCTTGTTGAGTGTATAAAGTGCTTAAAAGTGCTTGTTAGATGGTCCTAAGTGGTCCAAATAGCTGGTCAAGTGGTTCAGGGGGTTGGTTGCTCAAAAGTGCTTTTAAGTGTTTCAGGGGCCGGTAAAGTGCTCAGAAGTGCTTTTAAGTGTTTCAGGGAGCTGGTAAAGTGCTGGTAGTCAACTGGTCAAGTGCTCAGAAGTGGTTTCAAGTGTTTTAAAAGACGTCTTTTATCACTCTACTATGAAAAGTTCTAGTTATTCAGCAGGGGTGATTAGCTGTAATTTTAGAGGGAAGTAGTCAGGTGATCCCCCCCCCCCCCCCAGCTTTGATGTAATCCTTCCTGACTCTCTTTAATATAGCTCACTGTCTTTCCTTTTTTTTTTATAAGTGCTAGCTACTATTAAAAGTGTTGGCCAAGTCCTCAAGTCAAATTTACAAAGATAAATCTTACAAGTTCTCCTCTAGGGGCATGCTATTATAGATTTGCTCAAATATGTCATTTGACATATCATACACATTATGCTCACCTTCCCTCGGGGACATGGAAAACCTTATGCATATCGCACCAGATGTGAGTAGATTAGAGCAGTGGGCTTGTTGTCCAAATGGGCATAAGTATCATCTCGGACATTAACCTTGTCGTAGAATAGGCCCTCAACCACATACATTTTTTTCTTAGTGATGTTGTGCCATTGATCCTTTTCCTCTGTTTTGGCCCAGCACTTTGTGTTGGTGCATTTCAGGAAATAGAAGTCTGCACCTGCCTCCTCTGCAGTGACTGCAAAGTTTTGGCCAACCATCAAGGCATCGCTCAGGTCATCGTGGTGGCCAGCATACATGGGGACGTATTCATCCTCATCCTCGCTCGACGCTTCTCCATTGTTTTTATCCGTAACTATGGGTTTTATTTGCAAGTATACCCACCCCTACACATGACCTTTGTTGGCACATCTCCTCCATTGACCTTTGATGCACGCATCACAAAAGCAAGAGAACAGTCTATGTCTTAATCCGTGCATATCCGTCTGATTGTAGCCATTGACACAGTGCCAAGATCGAGACCCTGTCATGCGCTTGCAATCCCACGCTATAACTCTATCGACATCATTCAGCTTGACCTCCCAGAAAGCACGATTGACTTTCTTGATTGTCCGTGGGCATTGATTTCTGAGAGCTGCATTGAGGAATGCAACAACGCTTGAAGCTTTATGAAGCACCCACCCGTCAGATTTCAACTGCTTGTGTGTGAGGGCTCTTTTGACCATTACACCAACCCCGTCGTGTTCACCCTTTCCATGGCCTGACACAAAGAAACTGTGCATCATTTTGACACCTATCATATTGAAGAATCGTGAAAAAAAATAGAATGGCTGCCTTGCTTTGAATTGTGATGCAGCACCATCCGACCACACCCAATGTTACTTGACACTATAGCCATGTCTTTTTAGCCATTCATTGTGCAAAAGAAAATAGTGTTGCACAAAAAAAGTGTCATGTGTCTTGTCATCAGAGATGTAGAAGTGGGTCGTCTTTTGTATAGCACCAAGCTCATCACATAAGTATGAAATGTGAACCAAGATTGTGACCTGAGATGAATACCAAGCATTGATTGGATCTCATTCTGCACCTTGAAGGAGTAATTATCTACAAAATCCACTATAGACACCACTACATCGTCAGGAAAATTGGCCAAACACTCCTTGAACTGTTGAGCTTTCCACCTATACAAGTAGTTGTGTTTGATAAACTTCCCTAGTTTCCCTCGTAGCACAGAAATCAAACTCATCGGACTGAGCTGCTGAACCACAAAGTCTTTTTGACAGTTAGCTAGACCTTCTTCATCCTTTTCCTATGTAGGAACCTTGTCAAAAATCTTGACAGTCATTCTAGAGATACCATCACTCTCTTCTACAAGACACAACAAGAGCCTTTTAATACCGCAATCAGTGCATGTTCCCAAAATACATTTGATGCGGTGAAAAGCACTATCAATTGGCTTTGGACACAATACAGACTCCCATAGTTCTATCAAGGATTAAAAAGTGGCTTTTGATGTTGTGCACTGTGCTATTCCACCACTCGAACTGCACACAAGACACTTGCAAAAGCATGACATTCCATGTAGCCCGTATCTTCCATGGTACATCTGATTTAAGCCTTCCTTCAAGTAAACAAGTTGAACATGGTATTCACAACTTTATACCACTTGGAGAACACTCTGAAGCACTTTGGGGCACTTTGGTGCCCTTTTAAGCACTGTCCAGCACTTTAAAGTACGTTGTGGCACTTTCAAGCACTACAAGGCACTTTCAAGCAACCTGTTATGCACTTTGGTGCCCTTTGAAGCACTCTATAGCATTGTAAATTTGGGACACTTGAAAGCACTTTGAAGCACTTCAGGCACTTTAAGAGCACTTTGAGGCACTTTGTGGTACTTGATAGCACTTTGGTGCACTTTGGAAGCACTCTAAACTTGGTGGCACTTTCAAGAACTTTGTGGCACTTCAAAGCACTCTGATGCACTTTGTGGCCCTTGCAAGCACTATGAAGCACTTTGGGACACTTTGGTGCACTAAATAGAACTGTGTGGCACTTTGAAGCACGTTGAAGCACTGTAAAGCACTTTTGATGCTTTCAAGCACTTTGCAACACTTTAAAGCACTTTTGGGGACTTGAAAGCACTCTGAAGTGCACTTTAAGGGGTCTTTGAAAGCACTTCGGTGCTATTTAAGAGCGCTTGAGGCACTTTGTGGCACTCTCCAACACTCCAAAGAACTTTAGAGTTTAGAAAGCACTTTGAGGCACTCTAAAGTACTTTGTGGCACTTTCAAGCACCGTGAATCACTTTAGTGCACTTTGGAAGCGCTCTGAAATACTTTGAAGCACTTTTTGGCGCTTTCAAGCACACTGAAGGCTCTAAGAGATGCACTTTGAAGCACTTTGAGACACTTATAAAGCACTTCAAAGCTTTTGCAAGCACCCATAATTACTAAGTAAAGCATTGTGACACACTTTGAAGATGTTCTAGCTGATATACCTGAGGTAAAATCGAGGAGATGCATCGGATGCACCACATGTGCTCTCTTGCCGATTCTCTTTCAAACGACATCTTTCTTGTTTGGGGAGATGCGGGTTTCCATTGACCATAATTGAAACACCATTTCTCTGATTTCCATTGTTAAGGTACTGGTCCTATGTTGTTGACATTGACACGTGTCTAAGGGAAGTGACCCCTCCTCCATATGAGTTTGCAGCTGAAAATTGGCTCCCATGACATTTCTTTGATGAAGTCCTCATGCCTTTGCAACATCATTATTGCTCATTACATATTCAGCCCCATTGACTCCATTGAGGCATGCCATGACAATAGCCCGTTTCAAAAATAGCTCATTGTTTGAACGAGGAGTCTTCACCTTAGATATGTATGACAAATGTTAGAGAAAATCAGCCTCCCAACTGTCTCCAATGTGGATTGCAACACTAAGAACGTTGGATGACTGCAAAGTTGTTGTAGAATGCTCCTTTGAAGACCCTTAGAAATCCCATTTGTTTGATTAAGCCAACACTTATTAGCAACTTCCCTACAGATTTCTTTGCCTCTTGCTCATCAATGTCACCATCCTCTCGCGCTCGTGCCATGCTTTTTTGCATGTTTCTGTGTTCCCTCTTCTTTGCAGCCCAGTAGTTTTGTAGATTCGGTAGAAGATCCCTTAGGATATATTGTGTAGCAAATAATGGAGAAAGGTAAAGGGGATTTGTATTGCCATTATGACTATTATGTGATTCCATGTGGAACATGCAAGGATGCTAATGACACGACAATGAAGACAGTCAAAACAGTGTCATAGTACTCATAGAGAGAGAGAGAGAGAGAGAGAGAGAGAGGTTTTGTTGAAGCTAAATATGGCTGGCAATGAGGAGCTGGTTGATATGGCTTTGTGTTGCGTCCGTAAGCACCTGCAGTGGCTATGGAAGACTGAGGGAGGGAGAGAGAGAGAGAGAGAGAGAGAGAGAGAGAGAGAGAGAGAGAGAGAGAGAGAGAGAGAGAGAGAGAGAGAGAGAGAGAGAGAGAGAGAGAGAGAGAGAGAGCATTGAGCCTGCACGCTTGTAGACGCTGCACGAGCCCGACAACAGTAGCTATGGGGGAGAGAGAGAGAGAGAGAGAGAGAGAGAGAGAGAGAGAGAGAGAGAGAGAGAGAGAGAGAGAGAGAGAGAGAGAGATGGGCACAAGAGGCGGAGGGATCCATTGTGATAGCTTTGTAGAGAGCCCAGAGGAGTGGCGGCAAGAGGGCATTTAAGTGCGCAAGCAATTTGCTACTTTAAGCTTTAGTATTAAAGTGAAATGGAATTTCCAACCCACCTAAATTCCAACCTCTCAATCAAAAAATATTTTATCTTTCCTTTATATAATATGAAAATGAATAACCCACCACCCATTTCATCTCCTCCCAAAGGAGTGTCCAACACTCCTTTTTGGTACCACCTAAACATGTTGCGGCCCTTACATTCCTTTAGTAGCTTTTGAGCTATATCCTTATGAAGCTCCTTGGATGGAAAACTATTAACTAAAAAGTTTACAATCTTCTCACTCCATTCAACCATGGTCTCGACTAGGAATAGGGAAGTATCGATCAATTCATCATCGACTCTAGTAGGGGCTTCACCATTGGGTATGCGAGACAAATGATCAGCCATGACATGCCTTTTACCGTTTCTCACCACGATGATAAAATCAAACTCAAGAAGAATTAATAACCATCGTGTAATTCTTCCCATGGAACATGGTTTGTTTAGTGGATACAACAACGCTTGATGATCCACATAAAAAACAAACTTGTTGGCAAGAAGGTAATAGCAAAATTTCTTTATGGCATAAATTATATCTAAACCTTCCCGCTCTGTAGTGGTGTAGTTCCTCTCAGCATCATTCAATTGGCGACTTGCAAAGCTAACAGGGTAGTCCAATTTATGTTCTCCTGGTTGAGGTAAAACACACCCAATGGAAGAGTTTGATGCATCAATATTCACATGCAAAATTACATTCCAATCGACCACTCACAGAATTGGAGCACTTGCTAGGGCCCTTTTTAATAATTTATAAGCATGGTCACACTCCTCGGTCCAGTGAAACTCGATAAGAAGCTTGTACAATGGACGAGTTATCTCAGCAAAGTTTAAAATAAATCGCCGATAATAACCAACATGTCCCATGAATCTTTGAACTCCCTTATAGTTTGTAGGTGGTGGTAAATTAGCAATGGCTTTAATTTTGCTTTCATCTATGGAAATCCCATTCTTGGACACAATATGCCCTGAAATGACTCCATGCTTAACCCAAAATTTGCATTTGAAAGGGTTCAATGAGATGCGAAAAATCTACACCTTTCAGTTAAGCCAAAAGCCATAACACGAAATACTAGCACTTCGAATTCAGTTATAAAAGTGGTTTTAGCTTGGTCCTCTAGCACAATTGTGATTTGATTGTAACCAGAGTACCCATCTAAAAATCTATAATCTTCCTTTCCTGCAACTCTCTCAAGCACATGCTTCAAATATGGCAAGGGTTAATGGTCTCTCCTAGTGGCAGCATTAACCTTCTTGAGATCCACGCACACTTTGAGTTTCCCATACTTTTTTGGCACAATAACTATTGGAGACACCCATTTTGAGTGCTCAATAGGGTATATGAATCCACATTTGATAATCTTTTTTCATTCTTCCTGAATAATCTTTGCATACTTAGGATCCATTGGGTAGGGTCTTTGTTGGATTGGTTTACAAATGCTAATCATTGGAATTGTATGTTGCACTAGGGAAGGTGGAACACCCTTCATGACATGATATATCTAAGCAAATATATCCTTGAATTTCTTGAGGAGCTCCTTAAGTACATATTCCTTATTCTCTGTCAGGTCTTGGCAATGAAAGTAGGTTTGGAGTCCTCACCTAGGTCCACAAACTCTATTTCTTTAACTATCGTCGGACTGCCATAGACTCCATTATTTCCATTAGTGGGTGTTCTTTGGGCATTTTTATACACAACCTTATGCTCCTTCATGGTGTAGGATTTGAAACGATCAGGTGCAGGGTGTAAGTATGTGGGATCTTGTTGTGTTGTGGATTGTGATTTTGCTTCTACTTCCCTTAGTTGTTGAGCTAACTCTTGGTTTTGGCATCTCCTTATAGTACGGTTCAACTTTGTCCTCTCTACGGACTCTAACTGTGCAATATTGATGTCTTGTGGGCTACACCACATGACGCTTTGAAGGTATTCACCCCAATTATCTACCAACTTCCGATGAACATCACATGTCCCCATATAACTGAGCCATTCTGCAATAGATTTCTTTTCATTTATCTTAGCACGTACATTTGCTCGATATCTTCGCCTCTTATATCGCTTACTCCTCTTGTCTATTTTTTTATTATGGCCGATCTCTAGTGCAGAGTCACTAGATGAATCACTACTCGTGTCTTCTCCTCTCCAGGATAGATTGTCATCTAGGGTACCAATGGGCCTTGAATGGTTTGTCCCCACATTTGCACCAGAATTTAACTCAGATTCTTTGTCCTCATAGTCAATTTCAACTAATGATTCTGACTCCAAATCGTGTGGGCTATAGTCTTTTGAGAGTCTACTAGTTCCAATGTCAATCAAGCCTTCATCTCGTAGGTCATCAGAAGTTATATGCATTGTTGCTATCATATTTAAAGGTATGTGTTGTGGCACTTCGTCCCCCTGAGGTGTTACCCAAGTCATCCCTCTATTTTCTCAAGTGTCTATGGTTGTCGCTAGGTGGACCCAGTCCATGTTTAAGTATGGAGCCTGATTTACCCCTTGTAATTTTATGTATTAAAAATGCACATTTGTAAAGACCCCATTATGAAGAGAAGCATCGTGCGGGAAGAGAAATCACTTGCTGGAAATCACAATTTTCACGGCCTAAATATTCCTTTTTGCCGAAATATTATGGCTGGGTGGCGGTCGAAAATTGGTCGAAAAATGCACGGCCAGTTGGTCGATGGCCGGTAGTCAATGGCCGATGGCCGATTTCAAAGGTGAACTTGTCTTCTCAAGGACAACCACACATGGTCAATTGGAGAGTCCAATTTGGACTTGTCTACACAAGGGCGACTACACACGGCCTCCTCTCATGAGAGAGGCAACCCTTTTGGCCTATAAAAGGAGGCCATTTCTACACATATTTTAGAGTGTGAAGTTGATGCAACAAGGTGGGTGTGAGGTGGTGAGAGTGAATCAAGGCAAGATCTCTATTAGGGGTATAATCTCTTTGTAACCTACTTTTTGTTTGAAGTACTAAAGCCATTGAGTGGGTGCTTTCCCGTGGATGTAGCCCACATTGGGTGAACCACATATATTGTGTGTGCTCTTTCTCTCTCTCTACTCTACTCTATAATCTCTCTTGTGTGAAAATATGTCTCTCTACATTAAGTAAGCTACTCAAATATCTATTTAGCTACGTTCTATTTCCTAATAGTCCACGTTGTCAGACTCAGCCATTCCAGGTAGAGCATCCATGTAAAGGGAATCTTCCCCAACATCGTGTCCTTTTTACACGTGTAACAATACTGCAATGGGTCGAGTGAATTGTGGTGTCAAATCGATGGTCAATTATAAATTTGTTTCCTAGAGGATGTGCTCGACCACTCACAAGATCAACTCGAATGACAGAGTCTTGGAATTCTAAGTAGACATGGTTTCTAGACCAGTCATGCACCATTTTTTCTTCCCTCATGAAAGTACTTCCTAAGATCATTTCAAATGACATAGTGTGCTTGGAAAAATCCGTAACAATGAAGGTATACCTTACCTTGTGTCCAAGGACACGGATCTTGAGATCTTCTAGCATCTTAATAGGTTTAACGATGGTCCCATTGGCCATCTTTACCACTATGTTTGTAGTCCCAAGATTAGGTCTCCCCATAGATTCCCAAAAAATTTTAGTCACAATGCTTACCTCAGTGCCACCATCAAGGATTTTCTTCATAGTCAATTGGTAGGGTTGCATTGGATTCATCGCCTTCAAAGTACTATCCTAACTTGTTGACAGGTATTTCAACAACAGAGTTCTGATCCAGGTTGGGTTGTGGATCTAAGGTTTCCTCCTCTACTGGCACTTCATTAGACCTATTTATTGGTGCAAATTGTGGTAACCCGATCTTTAGTTCTCCATTGAGAAAAGCTCAAAGAGCTAAGAATAGCTTGGGGTCTCCATATACTTTAGACATGATGGTGGTTCTAACTTCTAAAGCCATAAAATCCATCAATTTGGTAATATTTAATGGAACTTTTTGGGTTTCAGTCCCTTGACATGGGGAAGATGGGATCTCCATTTATTCAATAGTATCAGGTAATCCCTCTGTAAACATTCTCTCCAACAAGAAGGGAGTATGCCCACTTCCCAATGACTTAAAGTCACTTTCTTCTTGGATGACACTAGGTATGGCTAGTGGTCTACAGTCTTTGTGAGGTTGATTTTGTGTAGGAAACATTGTTTCTATAATTTGGATCTTCCTAGGTGTTGGTTCTAGCTCCCTTTGGGTCTCATCTACCAAAATCTTTTATTACTTGACTCGCTCATCTCCTCTATAGGATTTGGGTAAGTTTTGATTCTTCCTATGTTCCCATTAATGGTCATTTTAATCTCCATGGTCTCACCTGAATTAGAATCATTTTCAACATCGTTCATATACACAGGATCGTCACCAATCCCTATGTTAGTCTTTGAACTAGGGTTTGACTTTGTTACCTTTTGTGATCTCTTCCTTCGAGTTTTCTTGTTCTTCTTGAATTGGGCGATTGATGCCATGTCTCTTTCTTCAAGAATATAATTTTGGTTTTGGAGCATCGATCGTGTGAGAACATTTACTGGTACCAACGGTGTACTTTGTGATGGCGTCTCAATAATCTCAATTAAGTTCAATGGCGCGATTCTTGGTGCATTCGGATTATTAGGACATTGGGGAATCAAATGATCTATGCCACATCGATTACACATGAGTATCGACATTGTAGATGTGCTCCCTTGATTGGTATACACTAGTGTGGCATTCTTTTGTAGTCTAATAGGACCTCTAGCTACATGATGTGAGCCTCCACACTCATAGCATTGAAGAGGTGGTCTTTTGGTAGTGAGAATGATATTCTGTCCTCTTGCTGCAAGAGCAGCTACTTGATAAATAGGTTTGACTTGTCTCCAATAGTCATCCATGTAGTATTGTGGACACTCTTCAAATGCATCCATCCCATAGGCAATAGTAGGGTCTATATCTTCCTCACGACCTTCCAAACAAGCACAAGATGACTCACAACCCATACGATTCACAAGGGTGACTCTTGGATGTGGGGGCTATGGTCCTACCAATGGAGGTGGTAGCGGTGTAGCTTGAGCAACATTTTGGGCTCTAGGAACCATGTGTTGCGATAGTCGTTCAACGGGTGGGGCAGGCATCAATGTCGGACCTCGAGGTGAATCCGTCCAGGCCAAGGGTGATCTATTCACCACCATCACATGTTTGAACATTATATAATCCTTAGCTTGGTGACTGTACCAACCACATGCATTGCAATTCGCGTTGAATTTTACTCTAAATGTAGGACATTCACTAGTGTTATGTGGATCAAAGCAAAGTGAGCACCATTGTTGTTCCCTTCTTGGATACATGTGATTATTTTGTGAGGCATGATTATCTCTAAGACTTTCTTGAATGGCCTTGGTGAGATTTGCTAAAGTCATCTCAAATATCTTTGGCTCTTTAACAATAGGTTTT
This sequence comes from Adiantum capillus-veneris, assembly GCF_014529385.1. Classification (NCBI taxonomy): domain Eukaryota; kingdom Viridiplantae; phylum Streptophyta; class Polypodiopsida; order Polypodiales; family Pteridaceae; genus Adiantum; species Adiantum capillus-veneris. The sequence goes on along the minus strand of NC_140933.1, from coordinate 132,521,490 downwards.
ATGGTCATTGGCTCATGCCTCAATGCTTGCGAGCTAGTAGATTTAGGCTCAACAGACACTCTTTCTCCTGAATTGTTTAATTGTCCTTCAACTGGATTGCATTGGTGGTGACTGCTTCCCAAGTGATGATACCTCTAACGACTAGGCCATTATAGATATCCTCATGTTGTAGAATCTATCGAGCAATTGGTTATTATTGAAGCACTCATTTGGATTACAATGAGAATTCAAATGCTTCAAGCAACTAAGAAAGTCTCTCACTGGCTCCCCTTCCTCTTGTTGGGACACCCCAAAGCACACCTTCTCGTATATACTCCTTCAAAAACAATCTTTAAGAGTAGGGTAAAATTCGTTTTCTCTTCCATCCTTAAGGTCCTATACCAATCCCCATCCTTCTCACTCACAGTCGGGCTTAAAGCATTGCTCTTATGTAGTTCATTGTGTTCTCCTAGGGAATCGCATATTTGTTCAAATACTTCAATATAATTTCAAGCATTGCCGTCCCCACTACATTTTTGTGTGAGCTTGGCCACTTGTACTGCCCTACTTCTAGGCTCTCTATCACGCATATTACGCATATTTTTAGCAATAGATCGACCGACAGCTTGACAAAATGTTGCCAAGTCACCCAAGTGGGTAGGTATAGTGGGGATAGCTGCTCTCGTGACTACGTGTGGAATGGGGGTTGGCATCGGGTTAGGCATATGGGTGATCCTCGAGTCCAAAGCTGGGTACGATGTTGTGCCATGTGGTGGCCCAAAGTTCATATGTGTGGCCCTACGCATAGCAGACATAGGATGTGACATGTTAATACTAGCTGGTATGGCCCCACTAGAATGAGTACTTGGATAGGGTGGTTATGGAGTGTAGGCTATCAAAATTATTGGGGGTGTGGATGCTACATGGATATGAGGGCCCATAGGTACACATGATTGATGTACACTTGTAGGTATTTTTTTGGGCATTGTGCTACTATGTAGTGGTGCTTTACTCACACGAATGAGGTCCAAGGTGTACTTTTTGGTGGGACAGGCATAGTAGCCATAGGTTCTTCGAGGGAAAGATGAGCTAAAATTGGAAATGTGAAACTATTGCTTGTGGGATCAAAGGGTACCAAGACTCCAAGCAAAACAACATATGAAGGATCAATGGGACTTAATAAGTGATAGGGTTGGTCATTTGGCCTTTGAGTACTTGGATAGGGTGGTTGTGAAGTGTAGGCTATCAAACAATTGGGGGTGTGGAAGCTACATGGGTATGAGGGCCCATAGGTACATATGATTGATGTACACTTGTAGGTATTTTTGTGGGCATTGTGCTACTATATAGCGGTGCTTTATTCATGAATGAGGTCCAAGGTGTACTTTTTGGTGGGACAGGCATAGTATCCGTAGATTCTTCAAGGGAAAGATGAGCTAAATATGGAAATGTGAAACTATTGCTTGTGGGTTCAGAGGGTATCAAGACTCCAGGCAAAACAACATATGAAGGATCAATGGGACTCACTGAGGGAGTCTCCATTTATAATAGGGTTGGTCTTTTGGCCTTTCTCGTATTCAAGAATCTCATAGGACCCGTCGATGGACTGTTAATTCCATGGTCTCGCCTCCCTAATTGGACGGCACCATGGATGACACCACAGATCATCCATTGTTGCTCCTCTAAACTTGTGGACGCAAACATGGATTGTACCACTTCTAACTATCCCATAGGGTATGTGCAACATGTGTACATGTTGGTCACCATCTCAGTTTGTAGGTCATACTCCCATTTTTTTGTGAGAAATATCCCCTCTAAGCTTGGCATGCTGGAGGTTCCCCTTGAAGTGGAAGCATTATGGCTCCCCATCGCCTGACCCTCCGTGACTGCTATCTTGGGAGCACTTGGTTGCTCGGCTGGCATGGTTGTTGTCATAGGGGTCTTTGCTTTCATGGCTCAGCTTTGTTCTAGCATTCATAGGTTCTCAATTTCCCTCTATCATTTGATCTCTTGCACTTCGGCAAGACTCCTACGATCGGGTAGTAGAACCTCAAGGGGTGATGGCTCAGTAGGGTCTTTAATGAACGGAGTAGGTAGGATGTCAACATGGGCACCCTTGGGGAGTACATGGTCTACATGAGAAGTGAAAGGCACATCTACCTCCCCATTGCTCTCGTTCACTTCACTAGTTGTGGGCTCCGAACGGGTGGCTTGACTAAAAGTCTCTTTTAAGCGGCTAAACATGCTAGACACATGCCGTAAGGCAAAGACATGCATGTATTGACTTGAGATTTTAGGGTATTGTGTAGGATATCCCTCCATGATGTCGTACTTCGAGGGAGAGTCACTAGATGCGATATGAGGGTCTTGAGTTGCACTACCTTGGGTTCCAACGGAAGGCTCAGAACCTAACGTGGGTGGGTAATTGGTTCCTTTGCAATTCGAGACACTCTCTAATGGATCGGACTCTATCACTTGTCCAGAGCACAAATACATGTGAGGCGCATATCCCAAAAGCATTGAGTGATGAGTACTCTAAGAAGTCTTGCCACTAGAGATTTTGGTCGTTTTACTTGGTTTTGTTTTCTTTTCTTTTCTTTTAAATTTAAAACCCCTTTTTATTGCGTGAGACGGAATAGGTCCTATGATAGCTCAAAACAAGCGTATCATTCAGAGGAATTTGGCGTGCTTTACAGCACACAACTCGGCTACCAAAAACTCTCGTCATCCCCAAAATAGTCAAATTCTAGTTGGGTGTGTAGGCAAAAGGGGGAAAGTCCAAGGAAGCTAATGGAAGGAGAGGGTGAAGCCTAAATCCCACATGCTTCCTTTTGACCTCTAGACTTCGGGTATATATATAGCATAAGGTACTCTATTCCTTCACTTGAGAGGAAGCTATGGAAGTCTCCTCTTCCTATATATATATATATATATCAAAGACCAAGACGGACACCCGGGCTTTGATATATATATATATATATATATATATATATATATATATATATATATATATATATATATCAAAGACCGAGATGGACACCCGGGCTCAGGATGGGGGAATGATCTCGATCTTGACCATTCTTTTAATGAACATTTTTTTAACTGTCTAGGCATTTTTCTTTTTCTGTTTTGTTCTTTGATTTAAAGATTGCAAAAACATTGGAATTTCAAAATTATTGAAATGCAAAATTACAGAACTGCAGATTTGCACATATGCAACAGAAATTCAAATTTGCAGAAATACGATACCTAGGCACACAGACCTAGAGAAAAAAAAAGTTTTCATAGGAAATTAAAAAAGACCGTGCAAAACATAGATCTACCAAAACAACCACACACACACACACACTCTTCCCAACCTTTCTCTGTAAACAAAAGGAAATATTAACCTCAGCAATGCAGTATGCAGGCTATAGGTGGAGCTTGGCACATAGCATTTCCCCGGCAACGGCGCCAAAAATATCTACTTCTAGGGACTTTCTATACGCCATGTGCGAGCTGCACGGCTACAAGCACACAACCAGACATATGCAAACAAGCTCCACATCTATAGGCTGGTATCACTCACCTCCAATAGTGTTGTCGGTCAGGGACTTCATGTGCACGCAAAGAAGAAGAAGCCACCGCGTCGCCGCTTGTCCTTCTTCGTGTCATCGTGATCGTCGATGCTCTCTCTCTCTCTCTCTCTCTCTCTCTCTCTCTCTCTCTCTCTCTCTCTCTCTCTCTCTCTCTCTCTCTCTCTCTCTCTCTCTCTCTCTCTCTCTCTCTCTCACTCTCTCTCTCTCTCTCTCTCTCACGCTCACAGACATGCAAGAAGAGGTGAAACCAGAGCAAAGCTTGCATGTTGCGAATCCCTTAAAAACCCTAGTTTATGGCCTTATCTAGGTCTTGCCATACTTTTCACATACGGGTGCCCATATTTTGTTAACCAGTGCTAAATGGGTCAGGTGCATCTTTCATCAGTGATCACCAGCCTTTTACTATAAACCTCTCGGATCGACAAGCCCGGCCCATGACTAAACATATGCACAAAAGAATAATGGCGGCATCATGGGTGAACATGTCTACATAGTCATAAACATCTTCTTTCATGGCTGGCGAGTAAACCCTTAACCGCGTAAGTCTTTTCAAGGTTTGGTCAATTGCAAAATGGATTCCCACTACCATTGTATGAGCTTGATTAAGGTAATTAACCTGTTCCTTTGGGCTTATGCACAAATGTAGAATTCCATCTTTGTTTATTCGATACAATCTTCCTGCTAACAAATGATGTGGAGTGCACACTCCGTGTAGAGTGCAAGGGAGAAGAAGAGCAAGCACAGTGTTGGTGTAGCTCAGCATGAGGATTCACTCCTCACTACTCTTTATTGTTCTATATTAGCAAAGAATAGGATAAGGTTAGTACGATCAGTATGATGGGTGTCCGATTAGTTGGCCTGAATCTTAACAATCTCCCACTTGAAGGCCAATGTGGCCCAAGTGGCCTATGTATATACAACATGTAAAATCGTGAAGAATTCAAGTGGCCTCACCCTACACCCATCATCTCCATGCAATGTGCAAATCTCATGAGAGCATCTACAGGGTTGTCATCCATATGAATCTTGATTAGCTCAATGTGCTTGCTAGCAATATGTAGTGTATCACATAATAACAAACCTCTATGTGCTTTGACTTGTAGTGAAACACGGGGTTCTTCACTAATGCAATATCACTCTAACTATCACAATGCAATAATAGAGTCTAAGTAATGTCAAGTTCTCCTACTAGGGGAGCTAGCCATGCAGCTTCCTGGCTAGCATCAGAAACTGCCATATACTCTACCTCTATGGTGGAAGATGACGTACAATCTTGGAGACATGATCTCCATGCCACGACTTGGATCTTCTACTATCACACAACCCACATCCATGTAACCCCACAATGGATGCATCACTATTCCCAAAGTGTAGGCATTTGTCTACCGTACCTTTCAAATATCTCAAGATGTGCTTCACTACTTCTTAGTGCTTTTTACCAGTATTTTTCATAAATTTGCTAATTTCTAACCACTCCCACTACAAAAGCAATGTATAGTCTTGTGGCTACCATGGTGTACATGAGACTGTCGACTGTTGAAGAATATTGCACCTTGGCCATTTTTTCTTTCTCACCATCAAACTTGGGAGCATCATTCTTGCTAAGACTGCTGACTATTGAAGAATATGGCACCTTGGCCAATTTTTCTTTCTCAGCATCAAACTTGGGAGCATCATTTTTGCGAACTTTGCATATGTGTGCATTAGAGTACTCAATGTAGCTTTCTTGCCTTATATATTAAAATGTTGCAAGACCTTGTATATATACTTTCCTATGACAACTTTAGTATTCCATGATTTCGATATCACTTGGTTCGTATACCAAGAAAGTGATTCTACTCCCAAATCTTTCATAGAAAATTGTGTACCGAGAGATTGTTTCAAGAAAAAATCTTGTCTTTAGACTTTTTGCACTGAGCATATCATCAACATAAAGTATCAAGATGATAAGTGAACCATCGTTCAAATTTTGGGTATACAAGCAGTGATCTATATGGCTCCTTTCATACCCTTGGGACTGCATGTACTTGCCAAACTTCATGTTCCAGTGCCTTGAGCCTTGTTGTAGGTCATACAATGCCTTACACAATGTCCACCCCAGTTTTTCCTTTGCAGGCTTCTTAGGTTTGACTTCAAAATCCTCTAGTTGTTTCATGTAGACATCATCAACAATATCTCCATGAAGAAAAGTTGTCTTCGCATCCATCTAGAGAAATTCCATGTCCTCAGTGGCTACTAGTCCAAGTAGGAGACGCAATGTAGTCATCTTGACCATAGAAGAAAAGATTTCATCAAAATCCATGCCTTTCTTTTTCTTAAGACCCTTAGCAACCAATATAGCCTTGTACTTAGGCTTGGGATCGTCTCTCTCTTTGTACACCCATTTTCAAGTAAAGGCTTATTTGTCCTCTAGAAACTCTCTCAATTCCCAAGTCTCATTTGCCATAATTGAGTTATATGCATATTGCGTTGCCTACTCCCAATTCATGCTATCTTCCTAGGTAGGCTCCCTACAATCAATGACCAATAGATACTATAATCCCCACTAGAATTGTTGAGGGGCAAGAGATACATACATATGTCTTCTTAATGCTTGACTATTGGACTTAGCTCTCTCAAGAGAATCACTAGCTCTCTCTGGATCACTACTAGCAATAGGTACATCACTAGTAGGCTAAGATATTAGTGTAATTGGACTTGAGGCTACATCCTTAAATCTCACTTTCCGATAACCTCTTTCATGGGCTTTCTGTGCATCTTTGATTCATTAAAGATCATTTCTAAACTATGAATAACTCTCCAAGATTCCAAGTTCTAGAGATGATAACCCATCTCTTTATCTACAACATAGCCAATGAAGATACATGTGTGTGACTTGGGGTCAGCTTCTTTCTAATCTCTTTAGGCACATGTGAGAATGCCTCACGCCCAAACACACATAATCTATCATAATTAGCTTTGTTGCCTATCCACATACCCTAAAAAACCTTGTAGTTCAATGATGTACTAGGCGACCTATTGATTATATGCACCACTAAATAGACTCTCCCCAAAACTCTAGAGGTAAATTTGCAATAGATAGCATGGAAGTGAGCCGCTCCTGAATAGTCCTATTCATGCACTTACCAACTCCATTGTAAGCGTGTGTGTACAACGTAGTAAACTGCCTTCTAATGTCTTATTTTCTATAGAAGTTCCTAAATTCAATGGAGACGTACCCTCCCCTATTGTGTCAGTGAGCAAATACTTCAACTTCTTGTCTGACTGCTTTTGTATCATAGCTAGGAACTTCAGGAAGACACTAAAGACTTTGTCTTTCCTCTTCAAGAGGTAGACCCACACCTTTCAAGTACAATCATCTATGAAAGTCTAGAAATGTAACGTCCCCCTTATGCGGCTTACGCCCATATAGATCACCATGAATCAAATCTAGAGGATTTTCTAACTTCCTATCCAATGGCGATGAGGTATGCCTAGGTTGTTTAGCATTTCTCAAAGACACTATCAAGGGTTGCAGTTAACCTCCTTCTAAACATGCTCATAACTCAAGATTTACATGATAAAACATCATTTTATGCATGGGAGGGCTATGGGCGCATCATTGCTAAGCTCTCGAGGGGGGCATTTGGGACTGAAAATGGTTAAGTCAAATCTGCCTTTTAGATAATAAGCACGATTATGGTAAGTGGTCAAAAGGGAAATTTGAAGGCATGGGCATGTGTCTTTAGAGGTTGCTTACCCATCCTATAAGTTTCATCTCGTTTGGACTTTGTTTACTTGGTGAATCAACGAGATTTGCATGTGGTGCCATAATTAGCATTTGATACCTGACATGCAGCTGAGTGTGTTTTGAGTAAGATAGGGATTGAGTGTGTTTTTTGAGAGACTGACAACCTCTTATAGCCTCCATGCACTAGTCGAGTCGACTCCGTCCCATTGTATGACATTTGTGTATGTGGTTCTTACTCTCAATACAGTAAGTTAGTGACGCTTGGCATTTGGGGAGCCCTACATTTTGGTTTTGTACTTTGAGCATCATTTGCGTGATTCTCACTAAATTTTGGTAGGCTTCCATCTTTGCCACTTCCATATTAGGAGTCTGATCATTTCTTCATTTGGTTTCCATTGTTCGGCTCACTTCAACCCTACTTGGAAGCATTGGCAGGTTCATAAATTGTATCTGCTAGTACTGAGCCTCCCGATTTTTGGTTTGGTTCCTTCAACTCGGTCAAAATTGACTTGTTCGTTATTGGAATAGCCTCTAAGATTTCTCCTCAATGGCTTTTTGTTGCTTTTGTTTCTAAGCTCATAGTATTGTTGTCTTCCCTTTTTGGAACCTCAGAGAATTTCTATTATCTTTTAACTTGCTATAGCACTATTTGGCTTGTTCTTCTTGGCCTATGCCTTGTCACTACTTTGATTGGAACCATAGGTTCACTATCAAAGGAGCTAACTGGCATGACATTTACTATGTTGATTTCCACTTTATCTTTGTTTGTTGGATTTCTATGACAATTTTCAAGATATTGTCTCCCTTTTTTGCCACATTGTATGCAATAAGCCTCAATTGGCTTAGCATTTTTATCAGTTTTTTGAAAATTGCTTTTCTAATGATCATCCCATCCTCCTTCCATATTTTAGGCATTGGTTCAATCATAGGTGGCCTCACCCCTTGATTTGCAATGCAATGAAGTACATAGGTGATGCTTTTGAAGGTTCTTGATAAACTAGTTCCATCATGGTAGTTTGCGGTTGATTGTACCATTCTTCTTCTACTACCACAATTGATGAACTAGCTTCATTGGTAAGAAATAACCAATACTAGGGCTTGCTCCTCTACTTTTCCCTATTGTTCCTTCATGATACATCTATTTGGCTGGTACTACATTGTTTCTTGGTAGTGATGGTTATTGATCTAGCACAGGTTGTGGTCTCTCCATAGCCATGGATGGCTTTTGCATTTGTCCCATGCTAGGTGGATACATATACATAAGTTTTCTATGCGATCTCATAGGCACATATAAGATATCCCCCTTGTACTTTGGTAGGTAAATAAAACTCGTTAGTCTCATGGTTTGTCCGTTTTTCCTCAATAGCACACAGTTGGGTGGCCTAGATGGTCCCATGGATTGCCCTTGTGATCGTTGGCTCTCTCACTGGAAACCTTTGTCAGGCCTAAAATAAGATCGAGCATGCCAAGGGAGAGGATGGACATGCGATAAAGGGGGTCCTAAAAATAGTAGGGCCAAGGGCCTATATAGGGCATGGTTGGGTGGTTATTTGCATGTTCCAATCCCCTTTGTCTTGGATTGGTATTAGAGGTCGAGGGAGAAGTCTAGCTATGCAAGAGGGGAACGATGTAGAGCATGGAATCTTGTTCTCTCTCTCTCTCTCTCTCTCTCTCTCTCTCTCTCTCTCTCTCTCTCTCTCTCTCTCTCTCTCTCTCTCTCTCTCAAGAAGGGAAAAGGGATGAGGGCATGCTTGCAAGCTCAGAAGCAAAGACAAGGACGAAGTCAAGGTTGTGGGAGCGGCTGCTTGAAAAGAGGAAGAGACCCAACATGCCAAGCGTGGGAACTACCTCTTGCACACATAGAGATGAAAGTCAACTTTATTCAATAAGGCTGCAAGAACTACCAGTAGGCTTACGGGGCCAAGGGTGGCAAAACTCATCACTAGGGCTACCAGTTTAGAGAAACAAAGACATCTCCTTTGTGCTTGCTCATTCATTCTACACTTCATAGGCCACAAAGCCATGGTTTGTTTGTTTTTTCATATTTGGGCACCCAAGGGTGCCCAAAGGGAAATCCAAGGGATTTTTCTATGGAGAAGGCCTCAAATAGCCTCCTTACAGCCACAAGATCATGAGGTTTTTGCTGTAGTTGATCCCATGGGATCTTGGGGCCAACTATAGTAGGAACCTCAACACTAGAACTCGACTCGGAATCCACGATGAAGGTCCACACATGTGGCAGGTTCGGCAAGTATCGAGTTTGCTAGATCGAGGGTTTCAAGCGTGACTAAAGCACGGCCATGCAAGGAGGGTAAAGGCCCTCAAGGTTTCACGCAATGGCCTCGAGCAATGGCCAATGCATGCAAGGTGCACAGGTCCCTTGGCATGGCCTTCAAGGGATTACGCTAGGCAAGGAAAGCAAATTGACATTAATGACCTTGACAACACGGCTATGAGCCATGATAGTTCTCCACCATTCAAGCAAGACACAAGCGCTTGTGTCCAACATGGCCCAATTTTCATGATATTTTTGGCGTTTATAAATTATGTTTGCTTCGTGCTTCTATTGGCCTATAAAGGCAGCTCTTATGCAAGCCACTCAGAAAAACAAGGCCATTTAATGCGAGCAAGTTCCTCCAGCAAGGGTTGCAATAGGTATTATGTTCCAGCTTGATTTTGGGAACACTACGGGTTAGGACAAGGGGCCCTTGAGCTCAAATTCCATGGGTGCAACTCTCAAGGAGGGTGAAGACCCTCAAAGTTATTTTCTCGTACATACATGGTACTGGTGCATCCGACAAGCTTCCAAGTATTCATTTTCTAGTTTCAGTTTTGATTTCAAATTGGTTGTGCAATGACTACCATCCAAAGGGTCTACCTAAGCTTCTAAATCCTGGTTTGCTTCTTGTTATAGCAAGGTTGTGACTAGATTTAGCAATTTTAATTCATCTACATGGATTTGCAAGTAGGAATGATCATTAGTTTTATAATTGCACATGAATGATTGAAGTTTGCAAAATTGTTTTTCGACATGCCATGATACATTGTTATTTCTAGAAAACATTTAAGGCAAGCATGGCTTGCATTGAGTTATAGCAAGGTTGTAAGTCAATTGGGCCATAGATTTCATTGGTTAATATCTCTCTTGATATGTCCTCTTTGTGTTACCAAGTGAAGGGGAAAAGCAAGTCTTCCAAGAGCATGGTTCCATATCTATGTATATGCATTGGGTCCATGGTCACTCCAAAGCATTTATAGCTTGCCAGAGTGCAAGCAAAATAAGTACATGAAGTACATTGAAAGCACATTTGTAAAGCCCTAGGTGGGATCGCCTAGGAATAAACCTCCCATTAAATAGCCCCTTGGGCCTCATTCCCTATCCACACTTGCAGCCGGCCCCTTGGGCCTGATCCTTGACCACCAGGCATTTCCCTTGGCATGACATTACTCCCCCCTTGGAGAAGGCATTTTCGTCCTCGAAAACAAGAGTGATGATGCGCTAATGCTTTCCACAAGGGAATCCTACAGGGATGCAGCTGTTTGCTTGACCAAAACACGGTTCAGTAGGAGGTTCAATGAAACCAAGAGTAACATCTTGATTTTCCATATTCTTGTCATGTTGCAACCGTCTTGGTGTAACGGTCGCATAGATAATATAGTGTGTAAACTCCATGTAGAACTCACTTGAGTAGCTAAATTAGGAATCACAACTAAGATGTACCCGAAGAGTACCTCTTTTCACTTTCCTTGAAAGCAACTTGCTGACGAAACTCATCGGCCAAGTTTAAGTCCTTGACTTGTTCTCAAATTTCATCAGTAAGCAACCCCACCATAGTTAGTGTTTCACAGTTGAGAATCTGACTTATACATGAAAAGACTAAGCTTAGTCACTAACATGCTTTCACTTATGGTAAGCAAACTCCAAGTAGAGCAATAAATGCTTATTAATTCGATTTCTTGGTGCTAATATATACACTTTGCATATCTTTTAGCACAAAATTACACTTTGTAATCTGCCTATCCCCTTGGATAATTGACAGTACTGAGGTGTGTTTCCTCCACGGTTTACAGACAGTCATCCTAGATGACTAGTAAACAAGGATCACAATATCGTACAATATTGCTGAGGAATCAACAATGTCCTGAAAAACCATCATGGTTAACTTGAAAAATCCACAAGCACCCAAACCGAGCCATGACCTCTATTGGTGATTGGTAGACCCAAAAGAAATCTCATAGAGATACTGCACATAGAGTGCAAAATGCTTCATAAGCAACAACTTGATGAATATGCATGACGTTCCAAATCAGCCTTTGCTAAACACTAGGGCCCATAACACCTAGTGTGCATGTCATAATAATCAATATCTAATTCTCCTAAATGATTTTCTCATATTAAACTGATCATTTAATGTGGGGAGGTACCAGGGGAGAAAAAGCTAGAATATTGGTTAAGCTAGCAGACCGGCCACAGTAGGGATCCACAAGAGGGAAAATAGGGATCAAAAGGGGGGGCCATCTGCAAAAGAGCCATGTGCAACAATGGGCTAAAAAGACCCTAAGGTTCAGCCCATTAAGACTTCCAAAATGCTAAGGTTCCAAAATTCAAAGGTTGTGTCCAAAGGTCAACCCTAGGGAAAATTGGATGCTTAGTGTGTGTACAAAAGTCTTCTTCAAAGCCTACAAAGGAGGGGGCGAGCCCATTTAGTAGGGGATGAGAGAGAAATCCACACACACACACACACACACACACACACACACACACACACACACACACACACACACACACACACACACACACACACACACACAGGCTCCCTTTACACAAAGGGAATTAGGGACACATGTTAGCTCCCTAGGCCAGATGCCCACAAGGTGTGCCCAATTCCTATTGGAAGACCCTTGAAGTGGACCAATGAGAATTAAGCTAGAGTAAATCTAGTTTAATTAATTTAAAAACATTTAATAAAAGAAACCAAGGAGAATTAAGTCTCCTAGAAGACTATTGGGCAGTCTCCCAAGGGGTCCAATGAGCATTCAGGAGCCCAATGGCTTGCCTGATTCCTATTGGCCAGGAGGCAAAGGGGTCCAATGAGAGTTTAGTTTAATTATTTAATTACCTAAAGCTCTCACAAAAGGGGAAAGGGGGACACATGTCAGAAGGCTATCACTTATGCTGCTTAACACCCATTAGCTTGACTTGGGGAGGTCCAATGAGGCAAAAGCCATACCAATTTAGCAGGAAGGGCTCGCCCAAGAGAGAGAGGGGGGGCTGATTTTTGCAAGGCATTATCACACACACACTCACACAAGCTCATGTGTGAAGAAAGAATACTCTATCTCCTCCCAAGCTTTAATGGAGAGCTCATCACCTACTCCAAGCTTGTGAGATAGAAGCCTACATCAACACTCTCTTGGCATGTGGATGCAAATCCAACCAAGAGCCAAGCTTCAATGCATGCTCATCTTCTCTACCAAGCTAATTACTAAGCTGAGCTATGCTAATATGAGTGATTATGTGAGGAGATGTACATCTTTCTCGTAAGATACTCCTTCTTCCTCTCAATCTACTCTCATACCCTGCTAGCTCTCACCATCTTCGAAGGTGTGTGAGGTCTTGGGTCTGAGAACGGGGATAATTCAAGTTGTGTTTGTTAAGTGTTTTTCTTAGTGCATGAAGTTTCCATCTTCATTGCACTACCTAGTCTTGAAGGAACACAAAGAATTGTATTGTACAATGTCTCTCTTGATGGGAGAAACCATAATACAAAGCCTTTTGGAGGGGGGACCGGCTCCATGAAAATCCGGTCCTCAACTGTTGTCAATAGCTTAATTTCTCTCTCTTCTGAAAGTATTGTTGATGCTATCTAACTAGGTGTTATGCTTTTTGTTGCTCTCTCCACCCAAGCACTCTTGTAATTCTCATTAGGAATCTATTCTAATGAAATGCCCACTATGTTCATGCTAATTTCCGCTACACATAAGTTATTAGGCCATTGAATGTTACATTGGTATTAGAGCTCAAAGTTTCTCTTTTCTTTCTCAAGAAGGGAGGTCCTCAAGCTAGCTACAAATGGTTGGTATTATTAATTGCCTGTGAGTAAGTAGAATAGGGATTTTTCAGCCTTGCAGTGCGGGGTACATGATTTTTGTTAAAGACTCTCAAAATGAACCTAATGCTTTAGCAAAAGAAAATAAAAGCAACCAAAAGGAATTAGAGTTATTCAATTTTCTCGAGGGGTTTCAAGATGTTTTTATTGACGACATCCCTTGTGAGCTACCTACTAAACGAGGTAATGATGACCATGCAATTGAACTTCTTCCAGGAAGTTCACCGCCTAACAAACCTCCTTATAGAGTTTCTCAAGCTCAACAAGAGGAGATTATGTGGCAAGTGCATGAGTTAGTTGAGAAGGGCATGGTTAGGCCTAGCTCATCTCCATTTTGCTCACCTGTGCTATTAGTGCAAAAGAAAGACGGCACATATCGTATGTGTGTCGACTATAGAGCACTAAATAGGATCACTATCAAGAATAGGTTTCCCGTTCCACGGGTAGAAGACCTATTTGATAAGCTACAAGGATTGACCTACTTCAGTAGGATTGACCTAAAAAGTGGCTATCATCAAATAAGGATAGTTGATCAAGACATTGTAAAGACCGCATTTCGTACTACATTTGGTCTTTACGAATACATTGTCATGCCTTTTGGCTTGACAAATGCACCAGCCACATTCAACCGCTTGATGGAGAAGCTGTTCAGGCCTCATCGAACCTTCACTGGAGTGTTCTTTGATGATATTATCATCTACTCTAATTCATTGGAGGAACACAGACAACACCTCCAGGTAATATTTCAAGTTTTAAGAGAGAATAAACTTTATGTTAATCGAAAGAAAAGTGAATTTTTCTTGCAAGAGATTCAGTAATTAGGTCACATTATCTCTCAAGATGGCATCCAAATGGATCCATCCAAGTTAGAGGTAATAAAAGGATGGCCTAAACCAAGGAATCTTCATGAACTAAGAAGCTTCATAGGTATGTGTGCATACTATAGACGCTTCATAGAAAAGTTCTCACAAATTGCGGGACCATTACATGACCTAACAAAAAAAAGCGTTAGGTATACATGGTCTGCTAAGGAGGACAATGCTTTAGAAAATCTTAAAGAAAAGCTTATCTCTCAACCTGTGCTTACACTACCGGATCTCTCAAAACCATTTGAGGTCCAATGTGATGCTTGTGGTGATTGCCTTGGAGCTGTTTTGCTCCAAGAAGGGCACGCCATAGGCTATGAGAGTCGAAGGCTCGACCCTATTGAGCAAGCTCTAGGCATATATGAAAAAGAACTCCTTGCATTTCTACATGCCTTAGACTCATGGAAGCACTGTTTTTTGGGGACTCCTTTCATTCTGCGAACGGGTCACCAAAGTCTTAAGTACTTCATGACGCAGACCAAGCTCTCCGACAAACAAATGAGGTGGGAAAATTTCCTTTCGCAATTTCATTTTCATATTGCTCACATAGCTGGCAAGCATAATCAAGTAGCCGATGCACTCTCAAGACGACCGAGAGTGAATGCAGTTTCCATAGCAACTCACAATGATCTATCTTCAATGATAGATGAGTATGCTATTGATCCCGATTTTAGAGATGTGATTTCAGCCCTTGCATTAGGGAAGAAAGAAGAACCATTTACTTTACAAGATGGTTATCTTCTCTATGGCAATAGACTATGCATTACTAACTCCCTGCGTGAGAAAGTAATGTATGAATCTCATGCTCCTCCGTATGCGGGGCATAGAGGGATTCAGTCTACCTTAAAGGGAATTGAAACATATTTCTATTGGCCTTCCATGAAAGTGAACATACAAGAGTATGTTTCCAAATGTGTGGTATGTCAAAAGACAAAATTTGATAGAGGGAAGCAACCTGGATTGCTTCAACCCTTACCAATCCCTAATTCACCATGGGAGAGCATATCCATGGATTTTATCTTTGGATTGCCTAAGTCTATCCATGGGAATACGGGAATATGGACGATAGTAGACAGGTTCAGTAAACAATCTCATTTTATACCTGTCAAAAAGACTATCAAAGCCCATCAAATGGCAACCCTCTTCATTTCACAAATTTTCAAATACCATGGCTTGCCAATGTCGATAGTGTCGGATAGAGATCCTAGAATGACCAGTAATTTCTAGAAGGGTCTCTTTGAGAATTTAGGGACAAGGCTAAATTTCTCTTCGGCCTATCATCCACAAACGGATGGCCAAAGTGAAATAGCTAACCTAACAATTCTCGATCTACTAAAAGCCTATGTAACGGAAGTAGATCAAAGATCCCAATGGGAGAAGTACTTACCCTTAGTGGAGTATGCTTACAATAACATTGTACATACTTCCACGGGAAAAGCACCTTTCGAGGTAATTGAGGGAAGATCAAAAAGTCCCTTGCTACTTAAGGTACATGGGAAGATCTTCGTTGCAGATGAGTATAGCCGAGACCTACAAGAATCTTTTCAAAAGATTAAAGATGCTATCTCTATCTAACAGCAAACGCAAAAGGCTGCTGCTGACAAGCACAGAAGAGCCCAAGCCTTTAAAGAAAATGATTGGGTCTTGTTAAAGTTTCCCAAGGCTCGATTAAGGCACACGACGGGCAAGAATCCTACGGGCCACCAAAAGTACTATGCTAAACTAGCAAAACGGTACTATGGTCCCTTCCAGATTCTTAGGCCAATCACTGACATGGCCTATCAACTTAAGTTGCCCAATCATTGGCTCATACACAATGCTTTTCATGTGAGCCTATTAAAGCCTTACAAAGGAGAGCCACCTCAAGAACCAACTATTGAAGACCCACCGGAGATCGAGGACCAAGAAGAGGTGCTGCAACCCGAGTCCATTCTCCGACATGAAGACAAGGTACTAAGAGGCGGTAAGACTATCCGACGATATCTTATTAAGTTTAAGAATTATCCTTTTGAAGATGCTAGATGGATGCAAGGCATACAATTAAAGGATAACCTAAACCTTGTCAATGCTTACAATGCTTCCCAAGAGAAAGCAAATGTACAAACTGTTAAAAATGAACAAAATTTTTGTCTTATAAGACTCTCTTTTTCTTTACTTGTGCACAAAAATGAAGTAGTATGCATGCTTAGATCAAGTTTGTGGAGACGACGTCTCCCAAACACCAAGTAGAGCTTGTCACTCTACTACGAAAGACTGATAGGACTGATGTGCAGACATGCTTGCGGCAGCCTCAGGCTCTCAAGTGCCAAATGGACTAGTCATCCATTGTGGAATGATGTCGTAGGGTAACATAGGGATCCTCTACCCGCTACGAAAAGGACTCATGAATATGCTTTATCTTCTCTACACCATAGTCGAGGACGACTATGATTTCAAGAGAGAGGTAATGTCATAATAATCAATATCTAATTCTCCTAAATGATTTTCTCATATTAAACTGATCATTTAATGTTGGGAGGTACCAGGGGAGAAAAAGCTAGAATATTGGTTAAGCTAGCAAACCGACCACAGTAGGGATCCAAAGGAGGGAAAATAGGGATCAAAAGGGGGGGCCATCTGCAAAAGAGACATGTGCAACAATGGGCTAAAAAGACCCTAAGGTTCAGCCCATTAAGACTTCCAAAATGCTAAGGTTCCAAAATTCAAAGGTTGTGTCCAAAGGTCAACCCTAGGGAAAATTGGATGCTTAGTGTGTGTACAAAAGTCTTCTTCAAAGCCTACAAAGGAGGGGGCGAGCCCATTTAGTAGGGGATGAGAGAGAAAGCCACACACACACACACACAGGCTCCCTTTACACAAAGGGAATTAGGGACACATGTTAGCTCCCTAGGCTAGATGCCCACAAGGTGTGCCCAATTCCTATTGGAAGACCCTTGAAGTGGACCAATGAGAATTAAGCTAGAGTAAATCTAGTTTAATTAATTTAAAAATATTTAATAAAAGAAACCAATGAGAATTAAGTCTCCTAGAAGACTATTGGGCAGTCTCCCAAGGGGTCCAATGAGCATTCAGGAGCCCAATGGCTTGCCTGATTCCTATTGGCCAGGAGGCAAAGGGGTCCACTGAGAGTTTAGTTTAATTATTTTATTACCTAAAGCTCTCACAAAAGGGGAAAGTGGGACACATGTCAGAAGGCTATCACTTATGCTGCTTAACACCCATTGGCTTGACTTGGGGAGGTCCAATGAGGCAAAAGCCAGACCAATTTAGCAGGAAGGGCTCGCCCAAGAGAGAGAGGGGGCTGATTTTTGCAAGGCATTATCACACACACACTCACACAAGCTCATGTGTGAAGAAAGAATACTCTATCTCCTCCCAAGCTTTAATGGAGAGCTCATCACCTACTCCAAGCTTGTGAGATAGAAGCCTACATCAACACTCTCTTGGCATGTGGATGCAAATCCAACCAAGATCCAAGCTTCAATGCATGCTCATCTTCTCTACCAAGCTAATTACTAAGCTAAGCTATGCTAATATGAGTGATTATGTGAGGAGATGTACATCTTTCTCGTAAGATACTCCTTCTTCCTCTCAATCTACTCTCATACCCTGCTAGCTCTCACCATCTTCGAAAGTGTGTGAGGTCTTGGGTCTGAGAGCGGGGATAATTCAAGTTGTGTTTGTTAAGTGTTTTGCTTAGTGCATGAAGTTTCCATCTTCATTGCACTAACTAGTCTTGAAGGAACACAAAGAATTGTATTGTACAATGTCTCTCTTGATGGGAGAAACCATAATACAAAGCCTTTTGGAGGGGGGACCGGCTCCATGAAAATCCGGTCCTCAACTGTTGTCAATAGATTAATTTCTCTCTCTTTTGAAAGTATTGTTGATGCTATCTAACTAGGTGTTATGCTCTTTGTTGCTCTCTCCACCCAAGCACTCTTGTAATTCTTATTAGGAATCTATTCTAATGAAATGCCCACTATGTTCATGCTAATTTCCGCTACACATAAGTTATTAGGCCATTGAATGTTACAGTGCATGCATATAGCAATATATCCATAATCGTCGTTGCTAATACTTAAGGCGAATATGGTGCTCCTAGCACACATTAAAAAGGAATGTAAATAGTTCTGAAAAGAAACAAAATACTTTCAGCTACAATCATTTGCCTGCCTTGCTGAAATGTTGGAACCATAACAGAAGGTGAAACAGTAATCACTTCTAGGTACAAACAATGAAACCTTTTCATTAACAACTCATAGTCTTGTTATATGCATAAACAACCATCTATAATGTTGTTTAGCTGCACTTGTACCTTAACAAGTCATTCTAAGTATCCGACAATTTCTAGCCACCAAAATTGCTCATGATACATCGTGCTCAAAATGGTTTAAAAAGCAAATTTGACCAGCACTTAGGGACTTTGTCATGACACAAAATTGAAATAGGTGGGTGCCAGTGTTAGTCCCAGAGACTCATATCATCCACATGTGGAATATTTCTTATATAAGGATGTCTTTAAATAAAAAAATATCCTTTAAGTACGAGATGTACTTGTGCGTGGAGGTAATTGAAAACACTCTACAATGGGAGTGAGAGGGACCCTCATTAGCCTTGCTCCACACTGGCTAAACCGAACTCCTTGAGTCCCTAGACCATGTCGTATCCCAGGTGACAACATGTGCCAAATAAAACCCTACAAGTTGGTTCATAACCGCGTAAGACAAAAAAACTTATTTTGGACACTACAGCCCAAATTACTTGGCTCTTACATGACCTTGTCATTTCTCGTAAGAGCAAAAATGGATGACAACATAGTTTATGCATCCGACATAAAAAAGCAAACAAAGAAGAAACAAAACCAAATCAAATGCGTACCTGGAGGTTAAACATAGTGTTCACTTATCCGTAGTGAAAGGCACCTGCCCAAATTTCCCGCCTACAAAGGCTTAGGAACAATAATTGAAATTTAGTGAAATGCAAGTAGTATTGCACATGTAACCTTGGGTGTTTCCATTGCAATCCAAACCCCTTGGTTAATATCTACATTATCAAACCCCTTGGTTAGACTTTGCAGGTAAACTGCTCAACTAGGAGCCAATAGTAATTGAAGTCAACATTGGAAGTTGAAATTGTCCACTATCCCTTGGCACCTTGTGGATTGCTTTTCGTGAAATTGCAAGTGTGAAGGTTCCAAGAATTGACCACCAACACTTAATAAGTGATTTAGTAATCACGAGATGGGTCTTACCCCAAAACTGTACTCTGACAGACACTCTTAGTGCTATATATAAAAAAGGAGATCCACTCAAGTTGGAATCGTATTCACAACTAGATCTTGTCTAGACCCAAAAATCCATAATCTTCTGTTTTTGTGAACAACCGTGTTGTCTAAAATGATGGCTTTATCTATACACCTTGGTAGAGATAAACCCTTATGAGTTTAAGACGTTCAAAAACTCAACTTAATCTTCACATGTACAGTGTGTAACGCTAAAATAATGCCCAAAAAATTGCTAATGACAAGACTCGTGCTATCCATTAGAATCAATGGGTACTCAACTGAATAGGATTTTTCAATCTTGAAAGCAATCACTGATGGATAACAAACAAATTGCTCTTAGCCATTCCAAAATAGAGGACTCTTAGCCCTTCAAAAATGGGGGGCTCTTAGCCCTTTGTGTTACCATATCAACATAGAAAGATGTTAGGAAAATCATGCCTAATTTCACCTTTCTCATGCCTAAATTTCACCTTTCTCGCAGAGAATTAGGAAGGAGAGAGAGAAAATGATGGGCTGAGGAAAATCCCTTATTCTAATGTGTTGTATGCCGCTTGCATATGCTCTAGTGGAGACCATGTATATGTTGTAGCTTGTCCTATAAATGTACAACAATGTGTTTGTACAACTCTCTTGTAGAGAGATGGAACACAAGTCACTTCTTAACCTATCTACCTTGGATGTGAACGTGTGTGTATGAGGGTAAGTTAAACACAACACGTTGCCATTAGCAGTTTTATAGTGGAAGCAAAAATAGTAATGAGGTAAAATGTTATTTACCTCATGGGCACACCATGCATGCAGAGGTGTTGCCCTTGGCGACAATGACGACCCTACAGATGGAGCCCATATCATATGTGCCTTGCACAAACAGGCATGGATACACCACATTTCGTCATTGTCATACATGAATTGTGAGCTTATATCCGTATTGTGCCAAATTCTTAAACATGTATGCCAATGCCCTTAATGCCCAGTCAATGGACAACATCCTAGCACAAGTTAGAAGCCTTGCGTCACGTGAAACTGTCAAAGCACTTTGCTTTGCACGATAGGCCATCCTTGCCAACGCAAAGGTGAAAAGTTAGTATGCTCATAGCATATTCCAAACTTGAAGTCTTGTCTATGCACGATATATCTCAATAGACCCACTTTGGATGCTACCATTACTCATAGCTACAGTTACTCTTGCTGACATACATATGTCAAAACAGAAAAGAATCAATTTTGTTGAAATTTTGTAGAGAATCGGCCTTGCCGAATCGTGCAGCTTATTGAGAATCATAAGATTTCTCACTATTGGTAAAGCTAGCATCTACAGCTGAGCTATCAAGTATCAACTATTGACAATTTACAATGTCATAGCAAAAGAAGGTCAACCTTGTAGAGCATTCACAGATAATCGACCTTGTCGAATTATACAACGTATTGAAAAAAGACTTGCAAAGTATGTACCTCATACCTGCTGGGCTTGATTTTGGTTGTCCTTGACCATATAGATTTGTCTTGGTCGACGGATGTGTAAGAATAGTTTACCGAGATAGTGCAAATCTAGAATACGATATCGATTATGGCTCATAGCCATTGCACATCATACACGAAAAACTCCATACCCCACCTTGCCTTTGGAGTAGTTGCCTCTTGCAATAGTGTCAAGTATTATGAAGTTCTTATACTGACTTTCTTTGTTGTCGATCTTTTGCACGTCGCATGATCATGCATGCGAAGCCAAGCTTTTTGTATCCTTGTGGACGTGCCATGTAGAATCTCGAGCTTTTTGTTGTAGTCTTAATTCCCTTCTTATCATCATCTAGCATGTATGTTGGCTCATAGCCTTGCCAAAATCTTCAACAATATCTGCGGATAGGGCCTTGCCAATATCCAATAGTATCTATCCGCGGTTCGCAACTTAATTTGGTCGAGAGCATAGTGCTTCTAACCATTTTGAATGCTCAATATCTCTGTAATTTTTAAAAATTTTACCAAAAAAAAATTGGTTGTCTATTCCTTCTCTGCCTTGGTGTTTGTTGCCTTCATGATGCTTCTGAGCATATGCACGTGCAACCCGTGCAATCTGTGTCATGGGAACACTTGAATAATTTTTATTTTTATTTTTTTTTGGGGGGGGGGGGGGGGGGGGGGGGCAAAATTGGGTGCACGAATGTTCTCATAGTGTGAAAAAAAGAAACTCAAGGTCGGCTATGTCGATGGCCGCTTGCGACGAAGGGGCGAGATGTTTTGCGCATGTTGTGGTGCTTCTCGGCGGGCCGTGTAGTGACGGGAGTCACAGAACAGACCCTTGCGACCTCGATGATACCTTGCGAGCTCCGTTTTGTTCAATTTGGGGTCGTCCCCTTCCCCCTTGCAAGGGTCGCTGCACGCGCCGGTTCCAAAGCTCCCTCCTTGCCCTGCTACGTGTCTCTGCACACACAACGTCTCGTCTTCTTACTCGGTCGCCTGGCAAGGAGCACTGCACACACCCTTTTCCTTCCTCCCCAAGTTCATTCAATCATGCAAAAGAGTGGGTGGCTCTCCACGCCCTAAGCCCAAAAAATCCCTTGCTCTAATACCAGCGTAAAGCCCTGGGTGGGACTACCTAGGAATGAACCTCCCAACCTCCCATTAAGTAGGCCCTTGGGCCTCATTCCCTATCCACACTTACAGCCGACCCCTTGGGCCTGGTCCTTGACCACCGGGCATTTCCCTTGGCATGACAACATTGACATCCATAGCTATGAGCCAATTCCAACATCGAAAATCATACCACAAGATGCTATGACTTCTGATGCCAAGGGTGGTAGTTATAGAAAATCCATAAGTACCTTAAATTAAAGTTTCAATTTCAAACTTATTCCATCTTGTAGGATTTTCTACAATGCCTCTCGGTGTCCCCCCACATCCCACACTCACATTCTTACATTCTAGCAGATATGTTTCTCTAAATAGCATCAATAATTTTGAGCATGCCTTTTTGACAACATGCCTTCAGATGTTAGTGCACATAGGCACAAAAATTATATAAAAAATCATTCAATGCATTATCTTTGCCTCTTAGATCTTGTATCTCATTGACATGAACAAGTTCTTTAAAAAACAAGCCAAAATCGAGGAGGAGAAAGATACAACTTGGATTTCAAAAGCATGTTTGGTGATAATAACAAGAGAGAAAACTAGTTCTAATTTTCAAGTTCTAACTGCAAACTGTTGTGCTTCATCTCAACATTTGTATACTCTCTTTGTCATTCTATCACTCTTAACCGTGAATCCTAGTTTAGTGAATCCCCCCTCATTACCAACAACAAATATTAAAGCTTATGGGCAGGAGATCCATTTTAGGGATTTCCCAAGCTCAAACCATATTCTCATGCTTAAACTCACCTATATCCACTTTTACTCAAGGTTCCCAACTCACATTTTCACTTTTCCTAAAGAACAGGATCTAGAAACATAGTCAATTTTTAGAATTTGTACCTCTTACTATAAACCTTATCTCTTTAATATCTCAACATCAAAGTTTCTTCTTAGGTCATGAAGAACCATGTTGCATAGGCAATTGTTGACATTACCACCTCAATTTGTCAATTATTTCTCAATTTGTGCTTGACAAACTTCTCAATAACCAGTTTGTTAGTGTGTAGACCTTCATTTGCAAGGCCCCTCTAGACATAGGTATTCCCCAAGGTAGTGTACACTCACCCCAATCCATAGATCCAAACTATTTATGTGCTACAACATTTAATCTCAACATTGGAGGGTGTTCTACCAACTATAACTTTCTAGAGAGTAGCATTATGGGTCATAACTCCCAATTGGTGCAGGCCCTTCTGGATTTGTTTTGGCATTAAGAGAAAAGATATTGGATCCATAACCAAACCAGAAATCAAGGCTAATGGAACTCATAACACAAGGAGAATCAACCTATGCACATGAAGAGTGCAAGTTTACAGATTTCAAGCTAGTAATGGAGAACTTTGGGTCAAGATCTATATTGAGCTCATTGACAAGCATCATAGCTTCATTTTTTCATATTATGCCTCAAGGAATTATCGCTTGTTGCCCTATAAAGAGAATGTATGGTTATGCCTGACTCATCTACCCAAGTGATTTTGGAGGGATTCCCCTTTTTGATTGATAACATTATGCCACACCCACTTCAAATAAAGATTTTTATTTCAGCCCTAGTTGTGTAAAGCGATAAGAGACCATAATATCCCAAGCGGTTATCATCTACAATTTTCACATTTGTGGAGTGAAGGAATTAGACATGAGACTCAAGTTGATGGAGATGAAGACCAAGGACATACCAAAAGAACAAGAGAAAAAGATCGAAGGAATTCCAAAAAACAAGGATAATGGAGGTGTGTCTGCAATCACAACCAAATCAACCCCCAACCAAAGGTCCTTTCAAACATCCAAGAGTATGTAGTGTGGTAAAACAATTCATTTATCCAAGGAATTATGTAATGATAACCCATGTACTTATTGTGGAAAAAGAACCATCTTTCAATACCAAGCTAACAAAGCTGCTTCACATTGAACCCACAAATTGTAACTTCATTGATTTTTAATATAAAATTTTTCATGTCCAAAGTTTGTACTTTGAATTATTTTTACAAAATTGTAAAGTCAATAGTCTAGGCATTAATTAGACATTACCCCTATGTAATTAGACATTACCCATATGTGATCTCTAGTCCCTTTCTACCCCATATTTGAGCCAATTTGACATTTTTAAAGCCTTGACTAAGATATAAAAGCCAACTTTTGTAAAACCTGATAATTTTTTTTGGATAATGAATCAGATGCTCTATCTTTGAGTGATGTTTACTCTCCCTCTTGCTATCAATGCACCCATATCCCCTTCGTGGAATGTTCATTTGAAGTGTTGTATCTCCTTCATGGAATGCCCGCTTGAAATGTTGTCTGCTTCTATGTACTCATAGGTGAAAGCTCTACACAACATTATAAGTTTCTCTTGCAAAGATTCCATGATTTGTTGTCACTATCTCTCTTTCTAATTGGTTCATAACTAAAGATTTAAGCATCAAAACTACATTTTAAGTATAGGAGAGGCATTAGGGAAACATTGCTACGCTATTGAGTACATTTTGAGTTGAAATAGGTTAGGTCAAATTAGCCCTATAGATAACAAGTATTTTTTTGGCAAGTGGTTGAAATCTGGATTCGAGACCCTTGACAAGTTAGGCTATGTCAAAGTTTGAAAGTTAACACTCATTTCATACAAAAATAATTTAAAAATTTGATGTGTGTGGACACTTTTTACTCCCCTCTTTTTGTTTGACTAGGAGTAGACTTCATGGTGGAGATCTAATCTACCTCACTCTCTGAGCTGTCATCGGTAAACCGATTTGTGAAATTTTAGAGTTTTCAGAGACCATAATCCTAAGGTAAGCTTGCAAGGCCATCAAACAACATTTCTAGTCAAAAATTGTTGGGCTGTGGAAACACTATGGTAAGTCGAAACCAACTTCAAACAAAATTTTCAAACTCTGGCTTAAAAAAAGAGATTATTATCTCTTATGTGATTAATGCATGCAAATTTAAGCTTTTTTTTTAAATCAAAAGTACTTATAATTCATTGTAAAATACTTGAATGACATCAAAATTTTAAAAAAGTGCTAAACCAAGCATATAGAAAATTATTGATTTTTTGTTTGAGACTGAAAATTGGACTTTAAGCTCAGGAGTATAAACAGTTTTGTGAAGGCTCTAGAGTCTTGAGCTCATTTGTGTATAAATTTTGAGCGGGATCTACTTTCACCTTTGATCAACAAGTGAGTGAAGGTAAGTATGCCAAAACTGATCCAAAGTGGGTGAAAGCTCTTGACAGGTCTTAAAACACTTTGTACAAACTATGAGAATTACAAAAGGTTAGAGATTTTGCAAATCTAGGTCCTAAGATAATAAGGGTGCTTATTATCCATGGACCTGGAAAGGAAAAAAATCATCATTTGGGAATACCATAGGGTAGAACATAGTACATGGAGCCACACTTATTCAAGTTTGAAGTCATTTGGGTGTACAAAGCATTAGTTGGGCCTAGTTTTCTCCAAAGTCCAATAACAAATGCAAAAATTGGCCTGAAAACTTGAAAATTCATCCAAACTTCATGAAACTTGTTTTTAGTGCGCATATCCACCAATGTAAGTCCAATTTTGTTTTTTTTTTTGGTTGCCAAGGGTAGAACACCTATCCCATTGAAAGCCAGAGGAATTTAATGTCATTTGGACATTGTTCTACTAGAAAGTGAATTTTTAGAAACTTAAGGCTGTAGATTGATCCTTTGGCTAGTTTTGCAAATTTGAGATTAAATTTTTTTACCGAGAGTATTGTACATACTTGTAGCTAATAGACTGACTACTAGACAATTGGGTTTTGTAGGATTGGTTGAGATCACGCTTGAACTAAGAGCCAATTTGGCATTGTGACAATTGAATCACGTTGGTATTGTTTCTAAAGGCTAGGTACTCAATTTCATTTAGTATTGTTTTTCTTTATGTACCTTAGGTTAGGTCATGTACTAACAAATCAAGGTTTTAATCAAGAAACTAAGAGCAAAGTGTTAGTTGTATCAGAGCAAGGCAGCCATGATCAGTGTGCACGACGGCTTCTTGGTGGCACGAGAGCAATGGAGCTTGACCATCGTAGCTTGAGCTCGGTGGCAACAGATCCGGAATGCATTGGAGTGGATCAACGAGGTCTCGGATCTTGGCTTCCTCAATGCGCGCAACTCCCCTTTGGAGAAGGGAGAATTTTTGAGAGAACAAGGAATCTTTGTAGAAATGGTGTTCTATGTTGAGTTTGCATAGAAGTGTAACATAAGCTTTTGGTAAGCTTGAGTGGTTTAGGGCTCTTTACAAAATTAAGCACCTCACTCTGAGCTTGAATCAAGCAAAGGCGAAAGCTTGCAAATTAATTAAAAACGTTTGCAAGATTCGACAAGCAGAAAATCAACATGAGCTTGAAGCGAGTACCAACAACTCGCAATGAGCAGCGCTACAACGAGTAAGGGAGTGAGACACATTTGGCTTCATGTGGTTGTGTGTGTGTGTGTGTGTGTGTGTGTGTGTGTGTGTGTGTGTGTGTGTACACACACACACACAGACACACACAACTAATGCAAAATCAAGGCAAATTGGCAGTCGACAGTGAGCATTGGCTGTGGGAATTGAGCACTTTGAGAGTGTATCAAGCAAGGAAATCGAGTGCAAGTTGGTGAGCCTTGGAAAGCTTGTGAGATTGGGGAATTTGCAAAACAGAAAATTGAGCAGCTCGTATTAACCTTGGCAGTGCTGGCAAATTAGGACTGAGTTGGGCGACACCAATTCGGTGGTTTGTCATCCGTGATTCACCACCGACATCGGCACTTGGACACCGACAAACGCATGTCTCCACACACACACACTCGATAGAAGTCATTGGCATCGGAGAGTCCCATTCAGCGCGACGGAAGGTAGCATTGACTTGGCGATTTAGCGTTTTTGACATTGACTTTTGACAGTGACTTTATCGGCGGTTTTACTCTTGGCGTGCACGGGCGAGGCACATCTGTCATAGAGGAGTGACGCTTGACATCTGCATCGAGTACATTTTTGTCTGGCAGCAAAAATCGGCACCGACATTCCTAGTCTACATTGACACGCAGGTTTACAAGGGGCTTTCAAGCCCACATCAGCTAGTTTTGTTTTTCTTTTGACTCCGACATAAAGAGAGCACTCACAGCCTCTTGTTTTGTGGTCTCTTGAGAGACGCTTTTCCCAAGCACACTATCCGGAGGAGGAGTTGTCAGCATCGACATTACAGGTGGTGTACACGTTGGAGACCCGATTGATGGACATTTTTCAGCTGATATGTAGACTTGGGCTACGGCCATGCAGGTGGTGTCTTCACAATGGTTACATTTTTATGTTGTTCGCTCTTTTGAGATCCTATTCTTAGAAGGGATTTTATCACTTGCAAAGTCTATGTACGCATGTTGCGGATACTGCCTATGCACATTTTTGTGTGGAGCCATATTTGGCTAGTCTTGGCAGTTTTTCTCGACCGTTTCTGAGACTCAGTTCTAGAAGAGACCTTTTTGAGACTATGGCTAGTGTCTTTGAGTCTGGGAAGCCTATTGGAGGGACCAACGAGTGGTTTTCTTTGAGTTGAGGTATTCTCAAATGTTGACATACCTTCGGTGATACACGTTATTGGAGTTTCCCATTACGGTACCCTTGCCAAAGGATATGTATATGGTCAAACTTTACGCTTGATGCCGTGTATGGCACTCTAATGACAGTGACAATGTCAATTTTTTTATGCCCAGTTACTGAAGTTGGCACATTCTATGTGTTTTTTAAGTTGAGTTTTGACTCCTTATACAAAGGAGACATTGTTCGCTCTTTTGAGATCCTGATCCCAGCAGGGATTTTATCACTTGCAAATTCTATGTACGCATGTTGCAAATATTGCCTATGCAATTTTTTGTGTGGAGCCATATTTGTCTAGTCTTGGCAGTTTTTCCCCACCGTTTTTGAGACTTGATTCTGGAAGAGACCTTTCTGAGACTATGGTTAGTGTCTTTGAGTCTGTGCAGCCTATTGGAGGGACCAGCGAGTGGTTTTCTTTGAGCTAAGGTATTCTCAAATGTTGAGATACCTTCGGTGATACAGGTAGTTGGAGTTCCCCATTATGGTACCCTCGTCATACGATATGTATATGATCGAATTTTATGCTTGACACCGTGTATGGCAGTCTATTGGCAGTGACAGTGTCAGTTTTGGATGCCCAATTAGTGCAGTTGGCACATTCTATGTGTTTTTTGAGTTGAGTTTTGACTTCTCATACAAAGGAGACTCTGCCAAATTTTTCCCGCGAGTCGTGACTTTCATTGTTGGCACTTTTGAGCCTATTTCGGTTGATATTTTGCTCCCGATACAAAGATTACTCTGCCCAAATTTTTACAGCTTCTCGCCATAGTTTGGCACCTCTCAAACCCTCTTGTCAATGATGGCTTCTTCTTTAGAAAAAGAGGAGTATTTCATCCGCAAGTTTGATGGCAGAAACTTCACCATGTGGAAAGAGTGCATTAAGGATGTTTTGACTAACAAAGATATATCAAAACCGCTGAAAGAGCATGCAAAGGGTGATGGATATACACAGGCTTAGTCGGATATTTTGGATGCAAAAGCCATGGCTACGATACGTTTACATCTATCTGAGTCAGTGTTCTTCACTATCATAGGGAAGACGACAGCCAAGGATCTATGGGACAACTTATGTTTAGCATGGGAGAGCAAAAGTGCATCCAACAAAGTTTTTCTCATGGAAAAGCTTATAAAGCTCAACATGAAAGAAGGTAGCACAATTTTTGGATACATAATTGAGTTCAACTCCTTGTTCGGGCAATTGACATCTCAGGGCTTTAGTGAGTTTGACGAGGAGAAGTCTATATTCCTGTTATGCTCTCTACCCAGTTCATGGGACATATTTTGCACAGCCATTAGCAATTTAGCTCCGAATGGCAAGTTAGTGTTCAATGATGTCATAAATGTGTTGCTCACTAAAGAGATTCCACGTAAATCTCTTGAAGGTGCTAGTCATGGAGATGCATATATGGCTGGCAGTTCAACAAAGCAAAGAGGCCGTGACAAGAACAAGAACAAAAGCAAAAGTAGAGAGAGAAATCCTCATAGTCCGAGCAAAAACAGGAACTCTAGTAGAGAACGCAGTGCCAAAAATGTCGAGTGTCACAATTGCCACAAAAAGAGCCATTACAAAAAGGATTGTTGCAATTTCCTAAGAGAGCAAAAAAACATGCAAAAAGCTCATTCTGGCAAAGGTAAAAGTACAGTAAAGATTGAGTAGATCAACGTGGTTGAGTCTCCCATACCTACCACTGTAGTAGAGAATGCTCTTCCTTCAGTGATGAATGTTATCCCATCAATGATTCATGTAGAGATGACAATAGATCCCTCAAAAATGTTCTCATTTTCACTTCAAATCTCACTCTAGATACTTTGGTTGCACAGGATAAGGGTTAGGCACAAAATTGGATTCTAGATTCTAATGCAAGTTTTCATGTCACACCACATAGAGATTGGTTTTCCTCTTATGTGTTCATGCAAGGCATAGTCAAGATTGGTGATTCCTATGAGCTTGATATTATTGGCATTGATGATGTGAATCTTCAGGTGCATAAGGGCACTAATTTTGTATTGGATAATGTCAGACATGTGCCCAAGCTTACAAAGAGCTTGATTTCTATAGGGCAATGGATGACCTTGGTTACACTACATTATTTGGTAATCATTCTTGGCTAATCCGCAAGAACAACCTTGTCATGATGAAAGGTCATAAAAATGGATCCTTGTACTCTATGTTTTTATCAAGTGTCGACAAACACTCTATGTTGTCGAGCTATCATCTACTTCGTTGTGGCATAGCCACCTAGGGCATATGAGCTAGAAGGGAATGAAAACATTTCAACATTTTGGCTACTTACATGTGTTAGATTATACAGATTTTCCATTGTGTGAGCATTGTATATACAGAAAATAGACTAGATTGACATCTTTGCCATTAAATAAGAAACTAGGCAAACCCCTAGACTTAGTGCACAGTGATTTGTGTGGTCCAATGCCACATAAAACTCTAGGGGGGGGGAAAACTAGTTTCTCACAATCATAGACGATTCTACCAGAAATGTGTGGGTGTATCTCCTTAAGCGTAAGGAAGAAATATTTTCTACATTCCAAAAATTCCTCGCCATCATTGAGAACCAATCAAGGAAAAAGCTCAAAGCGTTTTGCACGGACAATGGTGGAGAATATGTCTCCACAAAGTTCGAGTTTTTTGCAATCAAAGAGGGATTCATAGGCACTTTGCTGTTACATACACACCAGCTCAGAATGGGATAGCTAAAAGAATGAATCACATGATTCAAGAGCAAGTTATCTCTATGATTTCCATGGTGAAATTACTCCAGATTTTTGGGGGGAACATGTTCTGACAGCAATACACATTATTAATAGGTCACCTAGCTCTCCTTTGAATTTCAAGATTCCAGAGGAATTATGGACTGGGAAAACGCCAAGCTATGAGCATTTACGTGTGTTTGGATGTGAGACATACGGACATGTGCCCAAAGAACTTTGTCGCAAGTTAGATCCCAAGTCACACAAATGTATTTTTTTGGCTATGGTGCAGATGGAGAGATGGTTTATCGTCTCTAGCACCCAGAATCCCGCAAAGTCATTCGCAACTCACATGTGATTTTTAATGAATCAAAGAAGCCCATTAAATAAATTGAATACATGCACGTTTGATTTGAGAATGTAGCCTCTGAACCAACTCAGTTTAGTAGTGATGCACCTAATCCTCGAGTGCAAGATAATACTATTGCTCCAGAGAGAGCAGAGTCCAGCAGTCAGGCACCAAGACGCTCTGTAAGAGTATCATGTGCGCTCGAGCAGTTCGAGCCAGGTGAACATTATGGTCATTTTGGTCACTAACGGTGGAGAGCCAACCTGCTATAGAGGCTATACAGATGGATGCTAGTGTTAAAAGGGAGCAAGCTATGCAATCAGAATACAATTCGATTATGGCTAATGAGACATGGGATTTGGTTGAATTACCACAGGGAAAAGATGCTTTACCTTGCAAGTAGGTATACAAGAAGAAGTATACAATGGAAGATCCCAAGCCTAGGTACAAGGCTCGTCTAGTTGCCAAGGGTTTCAAGTAGCAAAAAGGTGTGGATTTTGACGAGATTTTCTCTCTAGTAGTCAAGATGACTACACTTCGCATCCTGCTTGGCTTGGTTGCTATCCAGAACATGGAACTTGTCCAAATGGACGTGAAAACAACTTTTCTTCACGAGGATCTAGATGAAGATGTCTACATGAAATAGCCAGAGGGTTTCATATGTGAAACTCAAAAGCCAACGAGGGTAGAATTGGTTTGTAAACTTAAAAAGGCACTCTATGGCCTCAAGCAAGGTTCAAGGTAGTGGTACCAAAAGTTCGACAAATTAATGCAGTCTTAGGGTTACATAAGGAGTCAAGAGGATCACTGCTTATACACAAGAAAGTTGGAGGATGGTTACTTAATCATCTTGATCTTGTATGTAGATGATATGCTTATTGCAAGGAAATCAATTGATGAGGTCAATCAGTTGAAAAAGATGTTAAGCACTCAAATTTCCATGAAAGACTTGGGAAATGCCCATCACTTTCTTGGTATGTGTATCAAGAGAGATAGGCAATGTGGAATTCTTAAATTGTCTCAAGAAAAGTACATCCACAAGGTCTTGAAACGATTTAGTATGCAGGGGAGGATGTCATTGAGTACCCCAATGCAAGAATACTTAAAACTTAGCAAGGATGATTCTCCCACCAAGATAGCTGTTGAGAAAGAGGAAACGACAAACGTGCCCTATTCTTCAGCATTTGGCAGTTTGATATACGATATGGTAGCCACAAGACCAGACATTGCATGTGTTGTGGGAATGGTTATTAGGTACATGGAAAACCTTGGCAAGAATCATTAGGAAGCAATGAAGAAAATCCTTAGATTCCTGAAGGGTACAGCTAGTAAGTGTTTACGCTTTGGGAATAACGATGCATCTATTGTGGGTTACACGGATGTGGATTATGTGGGTTGTGTGGATAGTAGAAGATCCACATTTGGCTATGTGTTTTATGTTTGTTGGAGCGGATATCTCTTGGAGATTGTGTCTCCAAGACTGCACGTCTTCATCTACCACTAAAGCAGAGTATGTAACTGCATCTGACGCCAGCAAGGAAGCCATATGGTTAGCACGTCTAGTGAGAGATTTGGGCATTCATAAGGTTCCAGTATTGCATTGTGATAGTCAAAGTGCCATTGCTTTGGCAAAGAATCTTGTGTTTCACTCAAAGTTGAAACACATAGACGTTAGATACCACATCATACGAGATGTATTGGCTGGCAAGCACATTGAGCTTGTCAAGGTGATGATAAGTCCATATATGCTCTCACGAAGAGCCTAGACTCAGAGCGGTTTACACATTGCATAGAGATTATGGATGTAGAATGAAGCCTAGGTGATGCTTCATCGACTTTGTATAGACTGACTATAATGATGCCACTATTGGCCACCCTGACCTTCAAGTGGGAGGTTGTTGGGGTGTAGGCTAGGTGGCCCTAAGAACCACCCCTAACTTCATTTTCTCTATAATGAATATAGGGGAGAAAGTGAGAGTGGACTTTTAGCACTCTCACTTTATACTCCACTAACACAAGCAATTATATGTGCTTCTCCTTCTTCCCCAATTCCCCCTCACACACTCAACCTTGCTAATGCACCTACGCACACACGCATCCACGTGCACATGCACTCTACAACAATTCGATTTGGTGAAAAGGTGCTAAGTGCTTCTAGAGAGCATATCCACTTGTGAAAAGAGAGCTTTCGGGTGTTGCAACCACCCTAAAGTGCAATAAGGAGTACTTCATACGTGCTCCCGTGATTGTGGAGGCGAATTGTTTGCCCTTGCTTGGGATGATCTCAAGTTACTCTACTCTTAACATAGCCATGCTATGATGGATTTCTTACGTAAATTCTTAAAGCCCTAAATGCCATCATATTGTAGTTAAAGACATAGCCGACATGCTATCGACAGCTATTGAAGATGAAGAAGACATGGTTTCCCAAAGCGAAGATGTGGGATTGAAGTTCTTTGCTTCCTAAAAATTGCATGCAGGAAGTGGCAATGTGGTTGGGTCCTTTGTTGAAGACACGCATGACGATGAATGGTTATTGATTGGGTGATACTTGAGTACGTTAAAGAATAGAAAGGCTAAAGTGATCAAGAGTTTGAGTAAAAAAGAAGGTGTATGGGTATTTCCTACATGATGGTTTCCTATGGAAGCATCCAAAGGGAAATGTCTCAACAATGGGTGGTTTGCGACAAGGCAACACAATTATAAGTAATTAAAGACTTTCATGATTCATTATAAGCAGGTGTTTTTGCCATTCTTTTCAAAATCAAGGATCCATATTGGTAGAAAGGTTGTACAAAGATGTGCTCAGTTTGTTGAAGCTTGTTTAGCATGCCAAATGTACTTGAATGTAAAGCTTCATCCAACATATCCGCTATCTATGGGTTTATGGTAGATGAGAGATATTGTGCTTGCTAGAGAGGATTTGACAAACTAGGTTGAAGGGAGGCCTTGAGAACTAAAGCTAGGGTGGAGAGCCTGACAAACTAGGTTGAAGGGAGAGAGTTGAGAACTAAAGCTATAGTTGAGGTATGCAAGTTTTTGCTTGATGATGTGATATGCAAGTACAAAGGTGTTGGCAAGATTATTATTGATAGGGGTGAATTCGATGCCAATGAAATATGATCTTTTTTTTCTCGTATGGGTATCAAACTAGCCCTTACTATTATGCCCCTGCAAGAGCTTGGAGCCCTTGGTTTTCGTGTGGGTGGTGCTAGTTCTACTCCGATAGCCACAACGCTATTGGAAATAGCTGTGATGATGTCATCAATAGCAGGCCTCTACATCATGCCATTGATGGTGCTAAAGGGGGGGTTCCTACCCAAATGCCCTCGCAAGGGGGCATCCCTTACAAGGGCCCCTTCTTATTGTTCCTATGAGGGGGACAATCACAACACCATGATTGTTCTCCCTCCAAAAATTGGGAGAGATGGGTTTTCATGCAACTAACATGCAATTTGGAGTGATATATAGTCAAGAAATAGGAAAAGGGAAGCTCCTACAAATAGAAAATAAAAACCAAATTTTTGCTATCTTGGGAGGACACAAAGAACGAGCAGAAGAGGGGAGTAGGAAAGGTCTTTTTGACTTTTCCTTTTTTAAAGCTTTTGGGGTGAGCAAGTTTTGGAAGAGAGCAAGAAGAAGAAGAAGGAGGAGGAGAGTTTTCTTGTGGGGTTTGTGCATTGTGGAGTAAGCATCGCAGTGCACACATATCATAAAGAGGAAGAAAACTTTCAATGGCAAGGAAGAGATGAGTGGGGGAAGGATTTCTGGCTTCTTCTCTCGCTTTTGCTCTTTGGCTTGGATTTTTTTCCTTAGCTTTGGGGAAAGGAATTTGCCTCATTTGAGTCACCGTACTTCGTGAGATTTTGGGGGTTTTGGGAGTCGAGGGTGCTACATCATGAAGAATCTATGCTTGACTAGTGGAATTTTGCTTCCAAAAGGGTTGAAGATTTTTTATTTGGGCGGGGTTCAAATGGTGTATGCAAATTGAGTTGTAATTTGATTTATCAACGGTCATTAATTGGAAGTTTTTGCTAATTACAAGCCTAATTTTTGTGTTGATTTCTTGTTTCCTACTACTCTAACCTTAGTCTTTGTTCTTAATATTTGTTATCTCTTGTAATCAATCTATCATTTTGATTATACTATGTTATTAGCACTCAATTATCTCTATAAAAACTTGATTCCTTGCCTTAAGCTATTTCTTCATCCATACCTATAGGCTCGACGCCTACCTGATCTCCCCTGAAAAGTAACAGACTCAGACAATGAGCTTCATCTCTTCATATGAATTGTTGGAATTAGGGTTGCAGAGAAACGCACACAGCTTGGAGAAGACGAACGAAGCTCAAGGCACACAACTGAGAGTGTGTTACTTAGTGTGCAATGGAAAGATAGATAGACCTAGAATGAATGGGCGTGTATACAATGCACGAGGGAAAAAACCTCCTAAAGAGGGAAAAAATGCCCCGGCAGTCCTAGTGTGTTCACACACATCACTACCACATGTATATGGTAAGAAATCCACCCTGGAGTGATGCGGTGAACGAGAGCTGGCACATGAGTAAAGGAAAGTTCCATGCCGTGAGGACATGATCAGTCCACAAAGGGGAGTAAGCCCAAAGCTTTGCGGAAAGATTCGAGCTTCTTACGAGACAATGCCTTTGTGAAAAGATCTGCAAGGTTGTCCTGTGTTGGCACATAAGCCAAGCTGATCTCTCCTGCTGAGAGCCTCTCCCTGACATAGTGGTAATGCACCTCAATGTGCTTTGTGCAAGCATGAAAAACTGGGTTCCTTGCAACTGCCAATGCGCTCTGACTGTCAGTGTAGATAATGCTGGCATCTGAGCCATACACACTCAACCGTAGCTGTAAAGACTGTCATGTACTCAGCCTCACAACTAAAGTGGCCACAGTAGGTTGCTTCTTGCTCAACCATGATATACATGAATTGCCAAGCATGAAACAAAAACCACTTGTGGACACTCACGTGTCAAAACAACCAACCCAATCTGAGTCCGAAAAAGCATGTAAGTCTAGCGGCAATGATCCCCCCATGGGATAAAACAAGCCAAGATGTAAAGTGCCACTAAGGTAGTAGAAAATCCTCTTGACAGCTTGCCAATGCTTAGACCCTGGGCTATGCATAAATGTGCTAACCTGTGAGGCTGCAAACTGAATATATGGCCTCGTGTTGCATACATAACTGAGGCAGCCAACAGCAGTTTGGTAAAGAGTGGCATCAACAGGATCACCAACATCATGTAGAATCAACTTCAAACCTATTTCCATGGGAGTGGCAATAGGTTTGCAATCCTCAAGTCCAAACTTACATAGCAATGTCTCTATGTAACTTTTCTGACACAAGGCAATACCACCATCACACTGCTTAAACTGTATGCCCAAGTAATGATGCAACAGCCCCAAATCTTTCATCTTGAAAGTAGCATTTAAATCAGCCTTAAATTTAGCCATATGTGCCTCATTGGGACGAGTGATTAGCAAATCATTCACATAAAGAACAACAATGAGAAGTACATCACCATCATGCTTGACATACAATGTGATTTCTGTTGGACTGTTACGAAAGCCTCGTTTGACCAAATGAGTGTCAGCTTTCTCATACCAAGCACGAGGAGATTGCTTCAACCAATACAAAGCCTTCTTACATCTGCACACTTTGTCCTCTTGTCCTTTCTTGACAAAACCGCGAGGCTACATTACATAAACTTCCTCAAATATGTCACCATTCAAGAAAGCAGTAACAATGTCTGATTGATGTACATCCCAACCAAAATGAGCTGCCAATGCACATAGAAAATGCAAAGTAGTCATACGACAAGTGGGAGAAAAAGTATCTTCATAATCTATGCCTTTTTGCTATGCATAACCCTTTGCAACAAGTCGAGCCTTATGGCGATTGATCTCACCATCCGTCTTGCGTTTCAACTTGTAAACCCACTTTGTACCAATGGCCTTTTTTGCCCGGAGGCAAATCACATAAAGTGTCAGAAAAAAGGTTCTGTAGGGGCAAGGCCCAAACCTAAGGACTAGGATGGTCATGGACTATGGCCAAGGGCCGAGTTAGACAGTGTGGACAGGGGATCCGTCTAGAGCAAGGGGCTAGGAGCCCGCCTATATAATGGGAGGTTGGGAGGAGGATCTCTAGTCTAGTTTCCCTAGTTCTTACACTGGTATCAGAGCTTAGGTGGCCTAGGAGGTTTCCCTTCCACTCTCTCTCTAGGCGTTCTCAGTTTTGGCTCCTAAAAGGAGGGCTTTAAGGTGGGAACCGTGCTCTTTTTAGAGCTTTTTCCAAAATAGCCGTCTTTCCTTACTAATTCGGGTATCGTTTCCCATTTTGGACGCGGCTGTGTGGTGCACGAAATGGCGCAAGCTGGGGCTTGGGTGGAGCGCCATGGCTTCAATGGGGAGATTCTAGGAGCCCTTCGTCTAACTGCGACGACTGTGTGCAAGCCGCACACACCTCCCCTTCTGCTCACGCTGCCTGCGACAGAATTCGTCAAGAATTTGTTTTCTTGTGACGTTTTCAATTGGCGTTTATGCAACATAATCGTTCACCGATTACGGAAGCTTTCAACTGTCAAGCTTCTTCAAAGCGGTGATTATTCAACCATCTCCACTACAAGATTTCAATCGTCTTGTGAGCAAAGGGCAATTTTTCGGAGTTCGCTTTCTACGCCGATTGTGCAAGTTCTTTCTTTTTTGACGGTCAGGTGCTACAACGCACAAGTGGAGTTAGCAAAGCTCCTATACTTGGCGAGTGCTCTGAACATCAAGTATTTTTTTCTGAGTACTTCTTTCACCGCACTGTGTAGCCATGGATTTGGATATCAATATGACATTCGATTTTGAGCAAAATACTCATGATCCTACCAATGACGGCTCGCGGCCGGATCCTCTCAAGGAGAGTACCCGCGATGCTACAGCAGGAGAAGATACTTACGAATTGCTCGATATTCAAGAATTTCGTGCACTTCAGACACTCATGACATTCATGGATGCAAATTTTAAAGCTTTAAATGAAAATGTTACTAAACTTTCCACATTAGTAATTCAATTAATGCATCAGCAGTCTAAGAGTCCTGCTGACATCCACATGCATGAGCACGTTGGAACACAAGGGCAAGGCCCAATTAATGATACAGTTCATACTCTCACTGCCAAAGAGGTGAATGACTTGTTAAAGAACTTTAAACCACCAGTTTTTAAGGCGAAGACCGGGATCGCAATAAGGATGCAGTGAACATCTTTCTCAGCAAATGGGATGGAATTCACGCCTTATGGCGTACTCTGGATGTAGTCAGACCTCTGCAAATGATCTTAACTCTAGAAGGCAAGGCCTATAAATGGTGGATGTCTCTCAAGGAGAAGAACATCATACCACAGAGTTGGGCATCCTTTGAAGCAATGTTTAACAAGGAATTTTTTCCTACAAACGAGGCCGATCGGAATTGGACGGCTTCGGACACATGTTCCATGCACAATACCCATCACTCCTTGAATATATCTCTCACTATCGGGACGTTATCCGTTCGAAGGCTTGGATACCTTTCAACAAGTATGAGGGTTTATACGAGGTTTGACACCGGAGCTTAAGAAGTATGTCAAGACCCAAGACCCAAAAACACTTGAGGAAGCCATAGTGAAAGCACATATTCATGATGACCCTGATGAGAAGAAAACACATAATAGTAACGTGCCTGCTAGTAAACATGGTAATACACGCACTCAGTACGAGTACAATAAAATAAAATTTCCAGTTGCTAATTTAGGTGCATCTAAAAAACCCAAGGGGTGCAGGGGTCCTCTCTCTCCTGAGGATTTTGATAAAGCCAAGGAAGAGAAGTTATGTTTTCAATGTTTAGGAAGAGGCCATGGCAAAAAAGATTGTCCCAAGGGGAAATCTGCTGCTCAGGGGCAGGAGAAAGCAGTGCACACAGTGCAACTACTGCCTCTTGAGTCTTCCTCAAAATTCTCCGCAGTGGAAGTAACACACACTGAGGTGGTGCATGAATGCTGTCTCACAGCTTCCATGTGGCAACAAACCTTTGGACCACATGAGTTAGTACGTATGCACGGATATCTGCAAGGGCACAAGGTGCGCATCTTGGTAGATGACGGTGCTACTCACAATTTCATCAATTATGGATTGGTGAAAAACCTCAAACTGCCTCAAACTCCGAGTACTCACCGCTACAAGGTAGTGATAGCCGTTTTTCGGCTCTCCATAATTGCCATAGTAAGTTACTCCACCCTACCAAATTCACCCAAACGCTATGGCTATCCCTACCATTTCACTGTACATAGGCGTGTGTGAGTTAGGGGGCTTTTCCCATATCTTCTTAAAAACCCTCAGCTAGCTAGTCACTCGGCTAGTTGAGCCAAAAAAATAAAAAAATAAAAAAATAAAAGTATATTATGGCCTCTTTGTGTATAAATATTTCATTGTATATATGGCCTCAATATAGGGATTTTTTATAATTATTTTGGTATTTTATTTAAATATTTCTACTTAGGTGTGTATTTTATTAAACCTATGTACACCTTCTTTCATCCTCTTATACCATAATTATATTTTTTGCCAATATGTACATACTCTAACCTCATATTTTTCCTTTATACAAATCACTCCCACATTTTCACCCTCACCCTCGTGAAAACAAAAAATTGATTTCTACTCATTGGTTACGTTTATTATATTATTTACTTGCATATCTTTTCCTCTTTCACCCAAAATAATTCAAGGAG
This sequence comes from Adiantum capillus-veneris, assembly GCF_014529385.1. Taxonomy (NCBI): domain Eukaryota; kingdom Viridiplantae; phylum Streptophyta; class Polypodiopsida; order Polypodiales; family Pteridaceae; genus Adiantum; species Adiantum capillus-veneris. The sequence goes on along the minus strand of NC_140933.1, from coordinate 132,481,906 downwards.
GGACCATATCATATGATTCCAATATCTTTCCATATCCATAACTCCTCCATATTTTTATTATTATTTTTACTCATTATTCTAACACCATGTGCTCATTGAGCTAAAGTCCATGAATAGTCAATACACTAGTCCCACCATGTATATATTTCTTTATTCACCAATAATCCTCCTCCATGCATGGGTCAATGGCAACTTGGATGCTTTGTATTATAATATGACAAAGGAGGGGCTCACTCTTGGATGCATTGTACAAATTCAACAAAGGAGGGGGCCACTAAAAGACTTTTGCAGGCATAAAAACAGGCTTTTTGGTGAGAATTTTGGCACCTATCTCCACTCCGAATTTGGAGCGGTGGTCCAAAGAGAAAATGTAGCCCACGCTCTGAATAATCACCTCAAATTTTTTCATGATTTTTGGAGCTACCAGCGGTGAGATATGATTTTTTGAGTGGACCCCAGTCTACCCACTTTTCTCACAAGTAGCCCTTAGTCTTCTCTCACCCTTCCACACACCTACTCACTCTTACACATCCCTCCCTCTCCTTCCCTCACTCAAACCTGCAATTTTCATGGCTTCTCCCACCCTCTTCACCATTACCCTTCTCTCTCATCCCTATAGTTCTTTTATGAACCTCTACATACATACACCCTCTCCATGTCTCTCTCTATTGCTTCTATGTTACAATTTCATTTACCTCTCCTAAAAATATCTAAAATTCAGCATCTTAACCATGATAACTTCTGCAAATTGAGGATTTTTCATCAACAAATCCTCTTTTCATCGTGGTGGTCAACCGTGGCGGCGGCGTAAAGAAGCGAAGAAGAAGAAGAAGACCAACGGTCATTTTTTCCACAATCTACACAAGGGTGAGTTCAAGCTTCTTCAAAGCTTCACCATCTCAATGATTCTCTTTTAATTCACCCCTCTTCCTTCATCAAATCAACTCATCCTACCCATTGTAAATGTATCACTAACAATTCTAGTGATTATTACCACTAACAACTAACTTCTCTTGTAAAAATGCACCCACACTATCAACATATGGAGTAGGCAACCGCACAAGTAAACCAAATTCACTCACTCCCATGGAAGTTTCTCTCCTTTCACCACATCAATAATTCTCTTACTTGAGCCCACATCCATGTGACTCAAGAGAAAAGAGAGACCCCATTCTCATTTGAAATTCATAAAAATTCATAATCCTTGATCTTTCTTAATAAAATTGATTAGGCTTAATCCTAATCAAGGCTTCTAAAACCTATAAATAGAACCCATTCCTCCTTGTAAAAGACATCACTATACCATTGCACACTAGATTGAGCGTACCACACGCCAATTCTATCTTGGTTGTAAAGAGAGAGTAAGCTTTCTATACACCATCACCTTGGTGCATAGAAAAGCTTGAGCTAGTTTGAGTGAGTGCGAGTAGAAGATATTCTTCCTACCATTGTTGTATCTACCCCAACATCAATGAATTGGTAGTTTTGGGTGAAATTCATGTCCAAAGGCTCACGCTTCTCCTCCAATTTGGCTTGGCAAACTCATTCAGCTTCATAAGGTGACTTGTTTCATTGAAGGTTGTTGTTTTGTTGCTTGTGATTCATTGGCTATTGTTTGGCTACCATTGTAAGAGGGTGGATGGTGAGAGGGCTCCCGTAACCCTAAGACAATGTGCTAGTGATGCTATAACCAAATCTTGTCACTTGATTCCGCAAGCTCTAAGTTCCTTTTTGTGCAAAATATAAAGTTGAAGCTAAGTTGTACACCATCTCTCTCTCTCTCTCTCTCTCTCTCTCTCTCTCTCTCTCTCTCTCTCTCGTGTTTTAGTTTGCCTCTCATTAGGTACGACCTTAGTTTGGACGTCTATATTTTTGTTTTGTTTTAAGAATTAGGTCATGCATAGACCATGGATAATGGCCCAGGAATACAGGTTTTTCCCTTTCATTTCACTCCACACATTAGAGTAAACATTGCAATTAGTAGAAAAATCCATTTTCAACAACGTATGGTATTCATGTTTGGTGCCCAAAGAGTAGGAGAAATTCTCGCGTCACCAAACCCTGTCATTCTACCTCTTATTGATTATCACATGTCATTTGATGTGAATATTTTTATTTTGTTGTAGAATAGATTGCAATTTAGAAAATATTATTGTGTAAATCTTTTAAAGAAAGAAAAAACAAAAACGCGTCACTTTGAAATCAATTCAATGGAGAGCCAACGCCAAATGTCTGGATATCCTCTTTTCTTTGGAGAGCCTGGAGAGGATGCAGAATTATTTCTAGCGAATTTCAAGATGTCTTGCCGTATCAAGAGGATAGTAACTGATCAAGAACGTGTAGAAATGTTTGAGGTGGTCCTTAGGAAAGATGCTAGCACTTGGTTTCACTCTTTGCCTGAGGAAGTTAAAGGGAATTACACGGAAGTTTTGAATCGTTTCAAGAAATACTTCTTTGATCCCCAAAACACTCAGAAATTATGGCAAGACATTGTTTCTCATAAGCAAAAAGACTTAGATGACTACTACTTGTACAAGCAAGAGTTCCTATGTCTTTGGGCTCTATGGATACGAAATGTTGCTAACCCTGGTGATGGTGCAGAATTTCTAAAGAAGGAGAGGTTCATAGCCGGACTCTTTCCTGACCTTAAGGTAAAAGTTGAGGCGGGTGCACCTGCTACCTTTGATGCAGCTGAAACTAGGGCTTCTAAGAAATATAGGAAACTCAAGTGCTTAAGGGGGGAGGTTCCAATAGAAGGTCTTAGACCCAAAGGTAAGTCACAAGCATCAACATCTAAGGAGCTTCCTGAGGTAACGGTGCAAGTGATTGAGAAGTTAAATGGATCTTTAAGCAGCTTGTCAATTCACCTTGCACAAGTTGTAGGTCCAAAGGGACAAGCAAAGAAGTCTGAAGAGCGAGACCCACGACCTAGGAGAGTCTTGCAATGTTGGAATTGCAGTGATTCTGGACATGGGATGTATAATTTTTCTTGGCCCCGTGGGGAGCCAGGGAGACCTAACTTGTATTACCCAGTGATGAATGCAGGTGAAGGAACTAGTCAGCAACCACGGCTTATACAAAGGCCAAATGAAGCAAAACCACCTCCACAAAGAGTGGAAGGAGTTCCACCTTTGCCAGACCCAAACGTGCATGTGGTAGAGGTGACAAATTCAAGAGAGGTTGACATGGAAGCAAATGGCATTAAGCGTGGCCGACGGACAGGTAAGGAGAAAGAAGGAGTTACATCACAAAGTGACCATGGACGAGAAAAGAAGGCAAAGGAGACCAAGGAAGCTAAGAGGACTCGACGTCGTATCAACCTCCAAGACTTTCCTCTTGGACATGGAATGGCTCTATACAACTTGTTGGAAGACATGAGAGGTAAGGGTCCTGATATCTCATGGCCTCAGTTTCTTGCATTATGCCCACAAGTTAGGAGGGATTTAACAAGGGCAGTTAGCACTAGGAGAAAGGTAAAAGAGAGTGTGCCTGTTGTAAAAATTGCACAAGTTGAAATGAATGAGGACATTACACCTATGCTAGATTGTTACATAAAAGGGAGATTGGTTAGGAAAGGTCTAGTGGATGGGGGTGCACAAATTTGCATCATGACAGAGGGACTCATGCAAAAACTAGGCATGCACATCCATGAGACACCTGAAATTAAGGTCAAGATGGCAAACAATAGCAAGGCTAGGTGCGTAGGCATTTGTAAAAATGTTTTTGTGGAGGCCTTTGGCATTAAGAAGGCAGTGGATTTCTATGTCATGTCTACCAAAGGAAATGGTTACCCATTTATCCTAGGGAGACCATGGCTAATGAAAATGCGAGCTTTGCAGGATTGGGAGAGTGGAAAGCTAATTTGCAGGAACGACAATCATAAGAAGGTTGTCTTTGACAAGAAGGAGCAACGCCAAGAGGAGCTCCATGAAGAATCATCTCAAAGTGAAACGGAAGAAGGTTGGACCGATAACACTTCAGAAGAAGAAAGTAGCGGCAACATTACTGAAGAGGAGTCTTCCATCGAAGTCATGGGGGTAAGGTTTAAGCCAACCAACCAAGAGACCTCTTGTCAAGGTTTGGAGGAGGTAGGTTCCCAAGAGAACCAAAAAGTGGAAGATGAAAGAATGCTAGAAGGTATGCTATCTACAACACTTACAAAGGATGAAAGAGAGGAGTTCAAATGTGTGCTAAGGAAATTTTCTAGGCTTTTTACTAAAGACTACACCGATGTGCGTGGAGTAGATGCTATTCAACACAAAATTGAGTTGAAGCCAGAGGCCACACCTAAAGCTCCGAAGCTACGAAGGCTAGGAGTTATAAAGGAGCGGGCTTTACTCAAGGAGGTAAGAAAGCTTCTAGCATCAGGTTTCATTTATCCAGTGGAGAATTCAGAGTGGGTCTCTCCCGTTGTTGTCACTCCTAAGAAAAACGGAAAGTGGAGGGTGTGTGTGGATTACCATCCACTCAATGAGGCAACAAAAAGAGATCACTTTCCCCTCCCATTTCAGGATGAGATACTAAATGAGGTAGCTGGTCATGAGAAGTACACTGTGTATGATGGTTACTCAGGCTACTTTCAAATAGGTATCGCATTGGAAGATCAATTGAAAACAACCTTTATCACTCCTTGGGGTTGTTATGCTTTTAGAGTCATGCCATTTGGTATGACAAATGCTCCTGCAACATTCCAACGTTTCATGAACATGGTGTTTCAAGCATTCTTTGGAAAGTCAATTAGGGTGTTCATTGATGATTTCTGCATTTATAGCTCAAAATCATTGCATCTACAAAGGGCAGAAGAAGGTTTAAAGAAGCTCTACGACATGGGAGGTCAACTCAACCCCAACAAGTGCCACATAGGTGAGGATGAAGTGATCTTGCTCGGTCACAAGGTTTCCTATAAAGGCATTGAGGTGGATCCTTCAAAAGCAAAGGCTCTTATAGAGCTCCCATCACCGAAGAGTCTTAAGGAGGTCATCTCTTTCATTCAGAAGGTGAAGTATATGTCACGCTTCATTCACTTAGCCTCGGAGTTGCTTCATCCTTTGCAAAAGTTGACGCAACAAGTAGAATTTGCATGGTCTGATGAGCTTGAAGAGTATTTTTGTAACATTAAAGTCATTTTGTCAGAGCTACCAACACTCATGCCTCCTTGTTGGGAGTACACATTCTTTGTTAGCTCTAGTGTGGAAGGGAAACAATTGGTGCTGTGTTGCTACAACAAGATCCCCACAGTACAAGGATGCGACCCATCTACTTTGCTAGTAGGGTCATGAATGCTTTGGAGAGAGATTACACAGAAGCAGAACTCATGATGCTTTCTCTCATGTTTGCGGTGAGAAAGTTTAGATCCTACCTGCTACCAAAACCTTTTGTAATTCTCACTGCAGAAAATTTGTTCCCTTGGGTGTCATCTCAAATGAATCTTAGTACTAGGATCTCAAAGTGGATTATGGAGTTGCAAGAGTTCCAATACTCTTTCAAGGTAGAAGATAGTGTGCGTGCCCAATTGGCAGGGATTCTCACTTATAGGGTACATGAGAAGGAAATTAAGGTGCCTCAAGTAAAGACCCCACCATTGCCACCACCAAAAAGTATTCCCAATGATTTTACCTTGTTCTTTGATGGAGCTTTTCGACGAGCCACAGGGAAAGCAGGGGGAGGGCTAGTGTTGCTCAACCCAAGTGGAGAGGTGGTCATGAAAGAGAAGGTCAATCTACCAGGTTCAAATAGCAACAATGAAGCAGAATACGACACACTACTTCATGGTTTGAAGATGTGCATTGGCCAAGGGATAAAACGTCTCATGGTAAAGGGAGATGCACTTCTCATTGTTAAACAGATTTTAGGCATTTGGGCATGCAAGAATGAAAGCTTAAGGACAAAATTTCATGCCATTCGTAGGATGTTTAATCAGTTTGAAGAAGTGCAACTATATCATATTCCGAGGAAACAAAATGAAGATGCCGATTTACTTGCACAACAAGCAGTTACATGTGTTGAGAGAGAAGTGCAGGTCATCATGGTGGCAGCAGCTGTCAAGCAACCGAGATACCAGGGATTGGAGTCATTGGCTCCCATTATTGGCTACATTTTGGAGGGTGAGTTTCCACAAGATTTCACGAAGGCTCAGAAGAAGAGACTCATGAAGAAGGCAAGTTTCTATCTCTTCCTAGAAGGCTCCCTCTATCAAAGAGGGAAGGATCAAGTGTGCAGAAGAGTACCAACTATCGAGGAAATTCCAGCCATTCTAAAAGGTTTGCATGAAGAGGCATGTGGTGGTCATTTTGCCCAAGAATCAACTGTGAAGAAGATTTTGCTTGCGGGGTATGTTTGGCAAAGCTTGCATGTGGATGTTCAACATTGGTGTAAAAGCTGTCACAATTGTCAGATAAATGGAAATAGAAGGTTGATGCATGGCCCGAGGCAAATAGTGCTTACAAATGGACCCTTTGAAAAGTGGGGCATTGATGCTATGGGTCCTCTGCCTAGGACAAAAAATGGTAAACTCTACATTCTAGTGGCTGTAGACTATATGACTAGGTGGGTGGAAGCTCAAAGTGTGGCAAGAGTGAATGAGAGGACAGTTAGCAAGTTTGTGTACACTCACATTTGTTGCATATTTGGCACACCTTTGGAGATTGTTTCTGATAATGGTCCAGGGTTTAGGAAGGGCTTGCTCACAGAAGTTTGTGAAGAGCTTCACATTCTACATCGTCATAGCACACCATACTACCCACAGTCAAATGGTTTGGTGGAGAAGGCTAATGGTGTCATTGCAGGAATCATTAGAAAGATGGTGCAAAACAAGACAAAATTATGGAATGACTTCTTGGATGGTGCCTTGTGGGCATATCGAACCACATATAGGGAAGCCACGAAGTTCACACCATTTCACTTGGTCTATGGTCAAGAGGCTTTGCAGCCTATCGAGCTCAACATTCCAACAATGCGACTTCATGGCAAAGGAGCACAAGATGATCAAGAGGTATGGATGGATCGACTCCTTACGTTAGTGGAACTTGAGTGGAAAAGAGAAGCAGCATATGAGTGCTACAAGAGGAAAGCCACACAAGCGAAAGAAACGCACGACAAGAAACTGAAGGACAAAGGCATCAAGGAAGGAGAGCTTGTGCTAAGGTATGACAATCGACTTGACAATCGTTTTGATGCCAAGTTTGAAACTAGATGGCAAGGGCCATAGATAGTCAAGAAGGCTTTCAATTCTAGTTACTATCAGCTTATGGACTTGAATGGTAAAGAGCACTCCAGGAAGGTAAACGGGTATCGATTGAAGCCCTATTTGAGTCGCCTTCTACCAAAGGATCTACCAAAGATCTGTCCAAAGGCCGCTGTCTCATGTAAGTATTGTTACATGAAGCATGAGTGTAACTCCAGTCAAACTTTTGAGGGGCCAAACAATAAAGATCTCGTCAAGGACTCTGAAGCACTCTCTTTGGAAAAGATGCTCTATGATGGTACATGAATATACCATCATCTTGGGGGAGGGCTAATGATAGCCGTTTTTCGGCTCTCCATAATTGCCATAGTAAGTTACTCCACCCTACCAAATTCACCCAAACGCTATGGCTATCCCTACCATTTCACTATACATAGGCGTGTGTGAGTTAGGAGGCTTTTCCCATATCTTCTTAAAAACCCTCAGCTAGCTAGTCACTCGGCTAGTTGAGCCAAAAAAATAAAAAAATAAAAAAATAAAAGTATATTATGGCCTCTTTGTGTGTAAATATTTCATTGTATATATGGCCTAAATATAGGGATTTTTTATAATTATTTTGGTATTTTATTTAAATATTTCTACTTAGGTGTGTATTTTATTAAACCTATGTACACCTTCTTTCATCCTCTTATACCATAATTATATTTTTTACCAATATGTACATACTCTAACCTCATATTTTTCCTTTATACAAATCACTCCCACATTTTCACCCTCACCCTCGTGAAAACAAAAAATTGATTTCTACTCATTGGTTACGTTTATTATATTATTTACTTGCATATCTTTTCCTCTTTCACCCAAAATAATTCAAGGAGGGACCATATCATATGATTCCAATATCTTTCCATATCCATAACTCCTCCATATTTTTATTATTATTTTTACTCATTATTCTAACACCATGTGCTCATTGAGCTAAAGTCCATGAATAGTCAATACACTAGTCCCACCATGTATATATTTCTTTATTCACCAATAATCCTCCTCCATGCATGGGTCAATGGCAACTTGGATGCTTTGTATTATAATATGACAAAGGAGGGGCTCACTCTTGGATGCATTGTACAAATTCAACAAAGGAGGGGGCCACTAAAAGACTTTTGCAGGCATAAAAACAGGCTTTTTGGTGAGAATTTTGGCACCTATCTCCACTCCGAATTTGGAGCGGTGGTCCAAAGCGAAAATGTAGCCCACGCTCTAAATAATCACCTCAAATTTTTTCATGATTTTTGGAGCTACCAGCGGTGAGATATGATTTTTTGAGTGGACCCCAGTCTACCCACTTTTCTCACAAGTAGCCCTTAGTCTTCTCTCACCCTTCCACACACCTACTCACTCTTACACATCCCTCCCTCTCCTTCCCTCACTCAAACCTGCAATTTCCATGGCTTCTCCCACCCTCTTCACCATTACCCTTCTCTCTCATCCCTATAGTTCTTTTATGAACCTCTACATACATACACCCTCTCCATGTCTCTCTCTATTGCTTCTATGTTACAATTTCATTTACCTCTCCTAAAAATATCTAAAATTCAGCATCTTAACCATGATAACTTCTGCAAATTGAGGATTTTTCATCAACAAATCCTCTTTTCATCGTGGTGGTCAACCGTGGCGGCGGCGTAAAGAAGCGAAGAAGAAGAAGAAGACCAACGGTCATTTTTTCCACAATCTACACAAGGGTGAGTTCAAGCTTCTTCAAAGCTTCACCATCTCAATGATTCTCTTTTAATTCACCCCTCTTCCTTCATCAAATCAACTCATCCTACCCATTGTAAATGTATCACTAACAATTCTAGTGATTATTACCACTAACAACTAACTTCTCTTGTAAAAATGCACCCACACTATCAACATATGGAGTAGGCAACCGCACAAGTAAACCAAATTCACTCACTCCCATGGAAGTTTCTCTCCTTTCACCACATCAATAATTCTCTTACTTGAGCCCACATCCATGTGACTCAAGAGAAAAGAGAGACCCCATTCTCATTTGAAATTCATAAAAATTCATAATCCTTGATCTTTCTTAATAAAATTGATTAGGCTTAATCCTAATCAAGGCTTCTAAAACCTATAAATAGAACCCATTCCTCCTTGTAAAAGACATCACTATACCATTGCACACTAGATTGAGCGTACCACACGCCAATTCTATCTTGGTTGTGATGCATGGTTTTTAGGACCCCTTCTGAAGATGCAATAAAGTCAAAGTCAGTTGGATGGGAGATGAGGATACTCTAGTCCAAGGGATCTCGAAAGAGAAGAAAAATCTACTTCACAAGCACCAAAGAGTAAAAGTGGCATGGACAGAAGATATGTGGGAACGAGCTCTTATGCATGCCTACAACCTATATCTTACAGAATAGCCCATTCTAGGTGTGAATTTCTAGTGAAATTTACACGAGGATGTTCGTGTGGACCCACGACACAGCATACTCCGTTTTTACTTTTTTACCGACAGTAAATATTTTTTACCACAGTAAATATTTTTTACCCAGCAGGTCCCCCCCTAACATGTGCAGAACCTCCAGTTTCAACAGCCACCTTACCTGCTCTTAAATGTTGGTCAAGGCCTTATCCCCATGTGTCACAATCAGAAAAATCATCATTTACCCTCCCCTCTCACATCACTCTAGAGAATATCTTGATGGTGACATATCAGGTGACCTCAATCTGTTGACCACCCTAAGCAAAAAGTAACCCCAATCAGCGGATTTAAGCATGTTTATCCCTAATCCTAAACCCTCTCAGAAACCTATATAAGGAGGCCTTCTCTCACTCAAAACCAACACTTCACCCACTTCACCAAGCAATGAAGCTATGACGACATTGCTCACAACGAGGAGCTATGGATGGAGCTCTACTCTCTCTCCCTCTCTCTCTCTCTCTCCCTCTAGTATGCTACATTACTAGCCCTAAAACCTAAATAAGGAGTCTTCTCTCATGCTCCATGGCCACCATCCTCGCCATCATTCTCTAAGGTATTGATGTGTTGCTAGTAGGATCATACCTACTTGCTGGGTTGATTGTTTTTGACAAGGGATTATGCCATCCTTGGCTTGCTTCTCTATATCCTTGTTATGTATGATCAGATGCCGTTGTATTGTTAAGCTGATGTCTTGTGTATATATATGCTACATAAGGTCCCTAAGCTTCGTTTCTATGTGTTTTGCCATATGTTTTGATGCCATCATAATGCCAGAAGTCTCACTTGCCTATGTGCACTATGTGTGAGGTCCCTAAACCTCTTAATTTAGGGTGGTGCCCCCTTTGTTTTGTTCATTGCTTGTTTGCATGAGGCGTGGTTTGTGGAGTGTGCACGAGTACAGAGGCCACCCGATTGCACTGCTCTTTTTCCCGCTATCATTTTGGTGCCCCCACTGAGGAGGGCTACAGAGACCTTCAATCCACAAGCAATGAAGATGTGCAATCTACAACATGGACGAATGGCGTGAGGAGTTTGCAAATTGGAGAACAGAAGAGGAGGAGGCTTTAGAGGCCTTAAAAGCTTTCATGAAGTTCTTGTTACCAGGTTGTAGTGTCATTGAAATTCAAGAAGTAAGTTCTTCTACATGCCTTGTTCGTGATCGTCGCCAACGAAGGAGAGTAAGAAGAAGAGCTTGATATACCTCTCCTCTCAACCTATGAGTGCTCCAGAAACCTCCAATGCACACGAGCTTGAAATATTCTACATCAACATACACGAAGGTACTGTGACACACATTAAGGGAAGAGAAAGCATCACCAGACCTCTCTTTCTTGAGGAGCCGACTAAGAGGAGGAAGATCACCTCTACACCTAAGTGGCCCAAGGCCGCAGCGCGTGCTCAAGCGTAAGGTAACATTTGGCTTAATCTCATTAATAAGGGATTACATGACCACTACACGCAAGAAAAAGGCTAGTGAGCAACCAACTTCAACCTCCAACTTGCAACCACGACTCTCACCCCTAAATCCTCCTGAAGCAAAGAGGTGAAGGCTTGCCTACAAGATTGTGGCCCGTCTGCGAGTGCTCCCAGTGCACTTTGTGAATCCAGACACCACCAATCCCAAGCCAACCTCCTGTCCGCGTGAAGATCACTTTGGATATTGTCCAAAGTGCTTTGGAGACCGAGTAAAAAGCCTCCCTGCCCTACCTTTGCTGCTAATTTTCAAGAAGTTATCTCAATCTAAGGAAACTATCTTAGTTGATGATGTGCTGCACATTAATGGTGTCACTTTCATTCGTCATGCTGATTATGGTAATAGCATCCAATTGTTGCTTGCTAAAAGGCTCAGCATTGTACAAAGTGTTGCCATCACGCCTTACGTCTTCACAGATGCATCAGGAAGAGTCGAAGTGATCCGAGGTGCTGACCTTCTGTGGCTGATCAGGCTCATTGGTCCGAAGGTGGTGCAACTAAGCTAGGCTCTTGTGTGTAAGTATGGATGCCAATAATGAGAATGATGATCCCCGCATGTTTCCTTTCCATTTTGTGCGTCATATCCGTGTGAATATTTGTATTGGTAGAAAAATCTTTTATCAGCAAAGAATAGCCCTGTTGTTTGGAGCCGAGAGACTTGGGGAAATCTTGTGCTCTCCTCATCCTGTCATTCTATCCTTACTAGACTATTACCATTTCTTTGATGTGTCGATCTTCATCCTACTTTGAGCTAAGTTGTGCTAAAGCTCCAAATTGTAATTACCATACTCTATTTTAAAATAAATTGGAGCTGTTTGTGTAATTGTTTACTCTCTCACTTATGGCCTTCCCTAATTTTTATGGTAAGCCTGGGGAGGTTGCTCCAGACTTTTTGGATAATTTGGAAATGGCCTTTCTGGTATCGGGAAGGGATGACGAAGCTACTAAGTTAAGGGCCTTTCCTTTAGTCTTGAGGGAAGGTGCAAAATTATGGTATCAAACTTTGGCACCTGAAGAAAGAAGAGACTGGGAGTCCTTAAAGATGGCCTTCATCGAAGAATTTCGCCGCCATGAGCCTCCAGAGGAGATATGGAGACAGCTCTTAGAGCTACGCCAAACATCACCCAATGACTATAGAAGCTATGAAGGAAAGTTTTCCAACCTGTGGGAGAAATGGTGTGCATCACTAGGTGAAGGAGAAAGGGCGCCAGAATGCCTAAAGAAGGACTGTTTCCTGGCAGGGCTTTACCCCATCCTTCGAGAAAAGGTAAAAGGTAAATTCCCAGATACCTTTGATAAAGCTATGACTTATGCAAGGGAGAAGGATAGGAAGCTAAAATTCCAAGCTCAACTACAAGGGGGAATGGAGCCTCCACCGCTAGCTCAACCTACGACAAGGGTAGTAGCAGGGACAGGAGCAACAGACCAAGAGTCCTACCAACAAGAATTACTTCAACAAATCACCAATCAACTAGAGAGCCTGTCCATCAATCTGGTTCAAGGTGTAAGGGCTCCCCAGCCAGGAAATGAACGAAATAGACAAGAAGGACAAAGGCAAGCACGTGAGTACATTTGCTACAACTGTGGAGAGGTAGGTCACGGCATGTATTATTGCCCCCATCCACTACGCTATCAAGGAAATGGTAATCAAAGACGGTCTCCTCGCCAACAAGTCACTCCTCCTCGAGCTAGGCCACTAAATGGACAAAATGCACACGTGGCTCCACCAATCCAAATATTGAGACCCCCTCCTCCACCACCACAAGCACCAGCAGAGATCCCTCCACTACCATCGGGAGGGGAGGACAGGGCTGTCTCTATCATAAGTCTTGACAATGGTAAGGATAAAGGGAAAGAAAAAATGGAGGAAGCTGTTGCCATGCCAATAAAGAGAGTTAGGAGACAAAGAACTGATGAAATGGAAGCTTCAGAGCCGGATAAAGGGAATGAGGGTTCCTCCCAAGTGATAGGAGACAAAAAAAGGAAGAGTAGGTCAAGGAGGCACATAGGAGTAGAAGACTTTCCACTTGGGGTAGGATCCATACCTTACGACCTGGTAGCAGATGTGAGTAAGCAAGGACCAAAGATTTCATGGCAGCAACTCCTCCACCTTTCCCCAAAGATGTGTAGAACCTGGTCTAAGATGGTCAGCACCAGGAGGGCTAAGGCAAAGTCAGTTGGGACTATTAGTGCAAGAGGCATGAAGGATATCGTGCCAGTTATTGATGCAGAGATTAAGAGTCAGCGAGTCTCCAATGTGTACGTAGATGGTGGAGCCGAGATTTGTGTTATGACAGAGAAATTAATGCACATGTTGGGTTTGGAAGTAAACGAGCAAACTTCCTTACAAGCTAAGATGGAAAATAATGTAAGGGTGGCTTGTGTGGGAAAGGTTAATGGAGTGAAGGTTTCAGCTTTTGGTGTGGCAATCTCAATTGATGCTTATGTGATCCCAACTAAGGGGGAGGGCTATCCGCTAATCCTTGGAAGACCTTGGCTTATGGCTATGAAAGCTAGGCAAGATTGGGAGACAGGTTCCCTTGAGTTGCGACCAAATCATAAGGTAGGTGGCAAGCAACAAAAAATTGTGTATGACATGAAGCAGGGTAGACAACAAGACCTAGAGATGGAGACTTCTATGGATGAATGGAGCACAAGCAGCTGCTCTTCATCTGAGGATGAGTCATCTGAGGAGGATGCTAGCTCTTTGGAAGTCATGGGTATAATACTGCGAAACCCAGAAGGAGAAGGTGGTCAAGACTCTCTAAACAAGGAAGAAGCCATAGGCTTAGAGGAGATGCTAGCTAAGGACCTACTAGAAGAAGAGAGAGAACCCTATTTGCAAGTACTAAAGAAGCATGCTGGCCTCTTTATAACTGACGGTAACCCAACACCATATCCAATTAAAGGAAGGTGCCAAACCAGTGGTGCAAAGGCTAAGGAGATTAGGGCTAGTGCAACAAGATGCACTCTTAAAAGAAGTAAAAAGATTACTCAAGGCAGGATTTATCTACCCAGTGGAAGATTCTGAGTGGGTGTCTCCAGTTGTGGTAGCACCAAAGAAAAATGGGAAGTGGAGGGTATGTGTGGATTACAAGCCTCTAAACGCAGCCACAAAAAGGGACCATTTTCCTTTGCCTTTTCAAGATGAAATACTAAATGAAGTGGCTGGTCATGAAAGGTACACATTGTGTGATGGGTACTCAGGCTACTTCCAAATCAGAATTGCAGATGAAGACCAAAGAAAGACTACCTTCATAACACCTTGGGGGTGTTTTGCTTATAGAGTTATGCCTTTTGGTTTAACTAATGCCCCAGCTACTTTCCAGAGGTTTATGAACTTGGTGTTTCAACCTTACTTTGGTAAGTCCATACGAGTCTTCATTGATGATTTTTGCATTTACAGCTCTAGGGAAGTACATCTGTCCAAGGTTGATGAAGGTTTCACCCGTCTGGCCCAATTGGGTGGGCAATTGAATAAAGACAAGTGCCACATAGGTGAGAGCAAGGTCACTCTACTAGGCCATGTTGTGTCTCAAGATGGTATTGAGGCTGACCCTGAAAAGGTAAAGACATTGTTAGCTTTACCTACTCCTTCAAACGTGAAGCAACTAGTCTCCTTCATTCAAAAGGTTCGCTACATGGGACGATTCATACATCTCCTTTCTCAGGCAATCTATCCTTTGCAGTAGCTCACTAAACACACTACATTGACATGGAGTGAGGAGGGTGAAAGGTGCTTTCAAGAAGTTAAAACCATTTTGAGCTCATTGCCTGTCGTCCTACAACCCACATGGGGTGAATTATTCTATGTAAATCCTAGTGTAGGTCCAAAAGCTCTAGGAGCTGTCTTGATGCAAAAAGACCCAAAGACATCTCTCATGAGACCAGTCTACTTCTCTAGTAGAGTGATGACAGCTGCTGAAAAGGGTTTCAGCGCAACTGAGCAATTGGTGCTAGCTCTTAAGTTTGCAGTGGAGAAGTTTCGGGCTTACTTACTTCCGAGACAATTTGTGGTGATCACAACTGAGGAGGTTTTTCCATATGCCCTACAACACATGGAATTGTCTCAAAGAATAGCAAAGTGGGTGGTGCAGCTTCAAGAGTTTAACTACATACTACAAGTAGAGGATTCCACCCGTGCTTGTTTGGCAGATGTCCTCACACAAAGGTGTTATGAGAAGGCCAAGAAAGAGGCACCTAGTAAGGTACCGCCTATCCCGGAGCCTGAAGTTCTACTGGGAGCACACAGTCTGTATTTTGATGGGGCTTACAAGAGGACCAAAGACAAGGCATCAGCAGGCATAGTAATATTAGGTCCAGAGAAGGAGAAGATCTTTGCAAAAGGATTTCATCTAAAAGAGGTTCATTCTAACAATGAGGCAGAGTACCATGCCCTTGTTTTAGGGTTGCAATGTTGTCTTTCTCAGGGCATCACAAAGCTAAATGTTTTTGGTGACTCCATGTTGATTGTTAAGCAAATGGTTGGTGTATGGGCCTGTAAAAATGACAAATTGTCTCTTAAGATGAGGGAAGCAAAGGCCTTTTTGAAGGGTTTTAAAGAAGTTCGAGTGCACTTTGTACCTAGAGATCAAAATCGAGAAGCAGATGCCTTAGCAGGTGAAGAACTACAAACTCTCATAGTAGGTGCTATCCTTGTGAAAAGTCCTTTATACCAGGGAAAGGAGGAGCTGCATGATTTACTTTACTTTCTTGAGCATTGTGAAGCACCCTCTGGTATGAGTAAAAGTGAACGCAGGTGGTTGGCAAAAAAGGCTACCAGCTATAGCTTAGTGAATGAGGACTTGTATTGTAGAGGGAAAGATGTTGTCTTAAGGAGAGTTCCTGCATCCCAATAGATAAAGGATATTTTGTTTAGTTGTCATGAAGGTGTGTGTGGTGGCCACTTGCACAAGAGATTACTAGCAGAAAGATTTTACAAGCAGGGTTCACGTGGCCAAGCCTCCATCGAGATGTACAACATTGGTGCCGCACATGTGAGGTTTGCCAAAAAGCTGGACCAAGGCGTCTTACCCATGAAAATTAGCATCCAATCAAAACCTATGGGCCATTTGAAAAATGGTGGATAGCTGCAATAGGGCCACTACCTTGCACTCAATCAGGGAAGGAATATATCATTATGGGGGTGGAGTACATGACCAGATGGGCAGAAGCTCGTCCCACAAAGCGTATCACAGCCAAGGACGTGAGTGATTTCATTTTTGAATGCCTTTGTTTCCGTTTTGGCACACCTTTGGAGATTCTCTCGGATAGGGGACCGGGATTTCGAGCTGATTTAGTCGGGCAATTGATGAGCAAGTTAAAAATCAAGCGCAAGCACTCTACACCACACTACCCTCATTGCAATGGTCTTGTGGAAAAGGTAAATGGTCTTATATGTAAAATCATCACTAAGCAAGTGCATTTACATCCTAAGGCATGGGACAAACACCTAGATGCAGCACTTTGGGCCTACAGAACATCCTTTAAAACATCCTTGGGGTATACACCTTTTCACTTGGTTTACGGGCAAGAGGCACTATTGCCTATAGAAGTGGAGCTAGCGAGCCTCCAAGTTCTAAAAGCACATCAAGAGGACAGTCAAAAGAAGCAGGTGGAAGGAAGAATCATCGATTTGGAGAGGTTAGGGCTAGATCGAGAGTCAGCAGTGAAGTACTATGCAGCCCAGGCAGAGAAGAAACGAAAGAAGTTCAATCGCAATCTTGTCAAGAAAGGTATCAAGGAAGGTTCTTTAGTGCTCAGATACGACAATCGCTTTGATCGCAGGAAGGATGGTAAGTTCTTGCTTAAGTGGGAAGGCCCTTTTGTAGTGATACAGAGGTTCTCAAATGGTAGTTACCAACTAGGTGACCTAGATGGTAACGTACATCAGACCTCGGCAAATGGTTGGCGATTGAAGGCCTACCAATGTCGTCTTTCACAGCCATATGCTGGTGAAATCAATGCTAAGGATGGTTCAGAGGAGAGCTCATCATATTCGAGCTCCAACTAAGGTAATAATCATGTACATAGTCGTTTCAAAAAAAAAAAAAAAGAGGAAAAAAAGAAGACCAAAAAAAAAAAGGGAAAAAAAAGAGAAGAAAAAAAGAAAAAAAGAGAATGCTACCAGTGAAAGCGGATATTGACAATGGATGGGGTATGGCTTTCAAGGGTCTAGGAGACCAGTTGTTAGTCATGGATGGATACAATTATTCATCAGAAAGGACTAAACAGGGTGCATCAGCCAAGAAAGCAGTAACATGGCAAATGCAATTGGTACCAGGTGGGTAAGTATTCAAGAGAACCCTATTGTAGCACAACCTACAGCTAGAGGCATCAAATACCTCTAGCTTAAGGGGGAGGGCTATATGATGCATGGTTTTTAGGACCCCTTCTGAAGATGCAATAAAGGCACAGTTAGTTGTTGGGGAGATGAGGATACTCTAGTCCGAGGGATCTCGAAAGAGAAGAAAAATCTACTTCACAAGCACCAAAGAGTAAAAGTGCCATGGACAGAAGATACGTGGGAACGAGCTCTTATGCATGCCTACAACTTATATCTTACAGAATAGCCCATTCTAGGTGTGAATTTCTAGTGAAATTTACACGAGGATGTTCGTGTGGACCCACAACACAGCATACTCCGTTTTCACTTTTTTACCGACAGTAAATATTTTTTACCACGGTAAATACTTTTCACCTACATGGTAAATACAAATCACTTTTTACCTACAGTAACTTTTTTTACCCATGGTAAATATTTTTTACTGCACCATAAGTATTTGGTAGGTAACAGTTCACCGTTACTAGAAGCAGTGATTGGGCATCAACAATGCAGTTATAGGAGGAGAAAAGGAGAAAATCTTATGGTAAAGGTGAGTCAACAGGGATAAAGACTTTTGAGTTGAAAAGAGAAATGCTGATTTTTTCAAAGAACACATGTCAAAAGAAGCCATGGTTGAGGATTTTTTGAGAATTTGATATTCAGGAGGACCCAGCAAGTCCCCCCCTGACATGTGCAGAACCTCCAGTTTCAACAGCCACCTTACCTGCTCTTAAATGCTGGTCAAGGCCTTATCCCCATGTGTCACAATCAGAAAAATCATCATTTACCCTCCCCTCTCACATCACTCTAGAGAATATCTTGATGGTGACATATCAGGTGACCTCAATCTGTTGACCACCCTAAGCAAAAAGTAACCCCAATCAGCGGATTTAAGCATGTTTATCCCTAATCCTAAACCCTCTCAGAAACCTATATAAGGAGGCCTTCTCTCACTCAAAACCAACACTTCACCCACTTCACCAAGCAATGAAGCTATGACGACATTGCTCACAACGAGGAGCTATGGATGGAGCTCTACTCTCTCTCCCTCTCTCTCTCTCTCTCTCCCTCTAGTATGCTACATTACTAGCCCTAAAACCTAAATAAGGAGTCTTCTCTCATGCTCCATGGCCACCATCCTCGCCATCATTCTCTAAGGTATTGATGTGTTGCTAGTAGGATCATACCTACTTGCTGGGTTGATTGTTTTTGACAAGGGATTATGCCATCCTTGGCTTGCTTCTCTATATCCTTGTTATGTATGATCAGATGCCGTTGTATTGTTAAGCTGATGTCTTGTGTATATATATGCTACATAAGGTCCCTAAGCTTCGTTTCTATGTGTTTTGCCATATGTTTTGATGCCATCATAATGCTAGAAGTCTCACTTGCCTATGTGCACTATGTGTGAGGTCCCTAAACCTCTTAATTTAGGGTGGTGCCCCCTTTGCTTTGTTCTTTGCTTGTTTTCATGAGGCGTGGTTTGTGGAGTGTGCACGAGTACAGAGGCCACCCGATTGCACTGCTCTTTTTCCCGCTATCAGGTTGTAAAGAGAGAGTAAGCTTTCTATACACCATCACCTTGGTGCATAGAAAAGCTTGAGCTAGTTTGAGTGAGTGCGAGTAGAAGATATTCTTCCTACCATTGTTGTATCTACCCCAACATCAATGAATTGGTAGTTTTGGGTGCAATTCATGTCCAAAGGCTCACGCTTCTCCTCCAATTTGGCTTGGCAAACTCATTCAGCTTCATAAGGTGACTTGTTCATTGAAGGTTGTTGTTTTGTTGCTTGTGATTTATTGGCTATTGTTTGGCTACCATTGTAAGAGGGTGGATGGTGAGAGGGCTCCCATAACCCTAAGACAATGTGCTAGTGATGCTATAACCAAATCTTGTCACTTGATTCCGCAAGCTCTAAGTTCCTTTTTGTGCAAAATATAAAGTTGAAGCTAAGTTGTACACCATCTCTCTCTCTCTCTCTCTCTCTCTCTCTCTCTCTCTCTCTCTCTCTCTCTCTCTCTCTCTCTCTCTCTCTCGTGTTTTAGTGTGTGAGAGTGTTCCATTGGTGTTAGGGTTAGTGTAAATTCCTTGCTTGTTTGTGGGTTGCTCTACACGATTCTCCTCTTTTGCGTCCTAGTTCGCTCTTAAACTAGGTGGTGCCCCTTGTGTAGTTGGAATTTGGCTGTGGGTTTGTTGTTTTGGTTTGTGTTGTGTTGTGCCCCAGCCCCATTGAGTAGCACGGGAGCCTTGAAGGGTGTCTAGAGGTTTCTCTTCTTGTTGCCCGCCCCAGACCGCCTCAGTAGCAATGATGAATGGACATGATACTAAAATATGGGATACTCAATGCCGAGCTGTTCCATCGGAAGTACAAGGGTACTCTACTTGTTTGGATTTTCAGGTTATGAACATGGAAAGGGCTGATGTGGTTCTTGGTAGGGAGTGGTTACATAGCCTAGGACCATCACTAAAGCGTAGCTATGAGCACAACAGCTTGATGTTTGAATCCCATGGCACACATGTGTTGTTGTTAGGAGAAAAGGATACACTTTCATCACCACTGACTTGTACTGCTAAGCTTATGCAGCTCGTTTCTGATAATGAAATAGAACAGGTTTTCTTGTGAACATTACTCACTGTCTCATTTTCTTTCTAACATTGAGTATGTTGAACATTCCTCAACACCGCATGCTTCTCTCTCCTCTATTCCACCAACTGCTAATTCTACACAAGCAAACGTTGCTAATCAATTACAAAAATTATTAAAGGAATTTCAAGATGTATTTCCTAATGATTTGCCATCAGGATTATCGTCGGCACGCTCAGTACAACATAGCATTGACGTCGCTGCAGGCTGTAACCCTATTAGTAAACCACCTTACCGTATGAGTTACTCAGAGGCTGTTGAGATGGAACGTCAGCTTGCTGACTACCTTAGCAGAGGGTTTATACAACCCAGTTCTTCACAATGGGATTCGCCTATCCTTTTAGTGAAGAAAAAGGACGATAGTATGCCCATGTGCATAGACTACCGGGGCTTAAATGCGGTTACAGTTAAGAACAAATACCCATTGCCAAGAGTAGATGAGTTATTTGATAAGCTAACTCATGCTCGGATTTTTACAAAAATCGACTTGCGGTCAGGATATCACCAAGTCCATATTCGGCTTGCCGATATACCTAAGACTGCATTTCGAACACGGTTTGGACACTACGAGTTTTTGGTGATGCCCTTTGGGTTAACCAATGCACCCGCAACATTCATGACACTTATGGATAGTGTCTTGAAGCCATATTTGGGAAAATTTATCATTGTTTTACTCGATGACATTCTAGTTTATAGTGCTTCTGAAGAAGAACACTTACAACATCTCAGGCAGGTATTTGAGTTGTTACGCACAAACAAGCTATATGCCAAGGAATCTAAATGCGATTTTCTCAAAGATGAAATTCATTATTTAGGGCATGCTATTTCAACTAATGGCCTATACATGGATCAATCCAAAGTGGATACCATCAGGAAATGGCCTCCTCCTAAAAATCTGGAAGAATTACATATATTTTTAGGATTTGCAGGTTTTTACCGAAGGTTCATTAAAAACTACTCTCAAATTGTTGTTCCTATGACGGATCAACTAAAAGGCAAAGGTAAAGCTTTTCAGTGGGGATCTGCTCAACAGCACAGTTTTGATACGCTCAAGGATGCATTAGCTACAGCTCCTATACTGGCTATTTTAGATCCTTTGAAACCATTCGTTTTGGAAACGGATGCCAGTGATCGTGCTATTGGAGTAGTCCTGTTGGACGACCGATTGCATTTGAAAGTAAGAAGCTTGATGCAGCTCAGCAGAACTATTCTGCTTACGAATGCAAACTCTATGCAATAGTGTCTGCCTTAAAGACATGGCGGCATTATTTGTATGGTGCTCAGTTCGAGATTGTGTTTGACCGTGAAAGCATCAAATGGCTTACACAACAAACAGATTTAAAGGGTCAAAAAGCCAGGTGGGCCGAGATCCTTCAGGAATATGATGCCAAAATTAAGGTATCGCAAAGGCCGATACAATGTAGTGGTCGACGCTCTAAGTCGAATGCCAGAGATCAATTCTCTCTTGTTCACGGAACTTCGTAGTGAATTTTTAGATTCTCTCAAGGGCAAATATGAGCAAAATGAAGCATATTCCAAAGTGTGGAGCCATGTTCAAAACAGAGATCCTTCTCATTCCAATGAAGGTAGTGTACAGTTAACCTCCACACCTAGTTCTCCTTTATCAAGTGATGAACTACAGCGATGGAAGTATTTTACGATCGACAATGGGTACCTACTCCACAAGGGGAGAGTTTGTGTACCGACGGAACAGACATTCGGCGCCAAATTCTTTATGAATGTCATGATAGTCCAAGTGCAGGGCACCCGGGGGTTCAAAAAACTTATTCTCTCGTACGACGATAGTTTTCTGGCCAGGTCTACATGGCTTTGCTCAAGCTTATTTCTTGCATTGCTGTTGGACGGGAGAGACTCACACACCCATAAAGTGCATGCAAACACTACCTAGATCAACATAATGTCAATCGAGGACACAGATGACACGATAGGCACACAGAGGAAATCTCTTAAGCTTGTCAGGTTGAGACCATCCTACACATACAACACTCTGGAAGGCCAACTAAACCACAATCAAAAACCTCACTGCTCTCAACTACACCACCTAGACACATACACACATACAGAAGGTAACTCACCTAATCATGCCAGATTCCTACGAAACTTAAGGAACACCATCCCCTCACTAGGATACACCTGTCCCTAAGCTTCTACACTCAAAATCCTCACTCTAAACCCATCTGCAGAAAACGCGTAGGATGACAGAACGGAATTTTAAAAGTGCCTGAAACTGAAATTTATGAGTACCTATGCGTAGCTTATGTCGCCACGATTCTATAGACTACTAGCACGCAGAACAGACATCGTTTGATACACTTACGGTCACAAACAGCTCGTAGATGCGTTGGCGTGTGCGCTTCGTCTCGCGTGGAATGCTTGGCGTTGTCGCGTAGCTCTCCTCAAGCCTCCAACAATGGTGCAGTCGGATCTCCAATGTGTTGAGTGAGCCGGGCGTAGCGAGAGGATGAAGCTCACGCTCACTCTCTTTCTCTCTCACACACAGTAGACGGCAGCGCTAAGTTTTGATTATGATAAAAGTCCTTTTACAAAATGACCTAGGTACCTTATATACTAAGGCCACCTTAGGTTTAACCAAAAATGGGGTTGAAAGGGTCAAATGGCTTTGTATTTACAATTTGGAAGTGCCATTGCACCCCGGCTTCTGAAACTAGAATAACTACTCATTACAAATGACGTTTATATCCATAATCCGCAGCATTTCATAACTCGCAAAAGATAATACTTTGGTACGAAACTTGAGTTATGTTGTGTTGTTGACCCAGCGGTCAACATTCCCCCCTTCCGCGTTCATGTCATCCCCGACATGACCTGATTGTCGATGGCGATGTGGTCTTTGCTGTTGTTTTGTTGTTGGAAAGAAAGTATAGACTATAGCCTTTGCAGTAGCTTGTCTTGTTCGTCCAATCCAATGTACATAGTCTTCACATGATTCAGGAAAATCATAATTGATGACAGACTTTATGTCTTTCACATCCACGCTCCGAGCTGCAGCATCTGTTTCTTTCATTATAGGTCTACTGCCAGATCTAAATTCAAAAAGAACCCAATGTCGTTGAACTTGACTCTTATCATCATGGATAGAGAAAGCTCCATCCATCATTTGCTCCAGCAAATCTGTGAATTCGGAGTATTTGTGATTCTCAGAAACAACTTCTACAATCTGTAGAATTGAGTGATTGGCTTTCTGATCTTGTGAGCCAATGACAACTTTGTAAGGATTTTCTAGAAATTTTATGGCTAAAGCCTTAACTTCTTTAGGCCAAGTTGCACTCCAATGCAAAGTCTGTCTGTCAGGCCGAATCCAGGACTTAATCATGCTAATTTGAGGTTCAAAACCCTGCCAAGCATTCGATGCACATTATCAAGGACACGCTTTTGAGATCCTCTGATTACCCTCATGTCTGCTCTTTGTCATTGAAGAGTTCTTTGTTCTTGTGCAATCATGTTGTAGTGTTGTCTGCAGCGTTGTCATTGTAAGCCATTCTTCGACTCGCCATTGAGGAGAAGTATGCTATGATCTGAAATTGGTGCTCCAATTCATTTGTCAATTGATTTGAGTAGCATTTCCTTATTGTTGATGTAGAAGGAATATGTATAAGAGGATGGTGATAGGTGTCTTTAGATTAGGGTCTAAAACTTGGATGACCAAAGGGAAAAAACCCGGTGGGAAAAAAATGCCTTTGGTATACGCTCTTATTGAAGTTGAGCAGTTGAACGTGAAGTACATGTTCATGAAAGGTGAGTGCTTGGGTGAAACACGGAAAGAGTGCCTGATGCAAGTGCCAATTATGGGACACTCTATATGCATATGAGAAATTTGTCAACAAAAGCATGCAATGTGAAAGAAGGAGATGATGGGTGTTTCGAGGAATAAATGTAGCACATGTGACATCAAAAGATGTCTCAATAGCTTCCACCTTTCCAAGAAGGGTTTTCGATGTAGAAGTTTCTCCACTCGTATCTCACTGTGCTCAGTACGTGAGTGTCTTTTGGACCTCCTCCTTCACTTCACCAGACGTAAGTACTTAGACTTCGACTCTTTTGCTCACCTATACCAGCATGAGCGACACAACGTAAATATGCTCAACTCGTCCAGCTTGAGCAGTACCTAGAATAGCTAAGACGCTTAGACCATAGAGAATATTACTTGAAGCTTTGGGACTAACACCTCACTCATTTTGTGGCTTAGCTACTCGACTCTGACTTGTATGACTTGTCGGTTGCATGTTGACACTGCTTTGTGACAAGTTCTTCGGCTGTTGTAGTGGTTGCTGAGACATACTTCGTGAAGTTTCATCGTTTTCTTGTACCTTCATTTCTTTGTAGTGCTCAGGCCTCTCGTCAGTCTTTTCTTCATGTGGATTATGGATTTTTTTATTTTTTTCTTAATAATAAACAAAGAAAATCTTAAAACAACTCAACAAAAGAAAAATCATTCAAATAGAAATCTAAATGCTATGTACACTATACACATGTCCCTAAGGGATCATATATGGATTTTGTCCCCATACTCCTCTGTAACACTACTATGAGGGCATATACTCTAAATTTCATCAAAAAAGTTATTACAATAAAACGCAAAAATTCAATGCATCTCACAAAACATTGCCCTCTAATAGTCATAATGTTAGGTCCGCATTCAGAATGCCTCCCCCCTTCCTATTTGGAGTCATCCTTTACGACAGGGTATCGCAAAGGGTATGTGTTGTGCTTGGGCAATTAAAAGTTGTGCCTATGCAGGCCTTGTAATGTAGCCCTATTATGCATACACAGTCAATGCATGAAAAAGATTTATGTTGTGCAAGATGTGGGTATAAGCAATTTGCTAATTGGCATTTGTTGGCGAGGCTTCTTATTCTAAGCAATGTAATGGTCTTTGAAGCTCATGTATCGTTGCTTGATTAAAGCAACTTGCTCTCTTCTAACTGTACTGTAATCGTAGGAAGAATTGTAAGAATTCAAGCGGTGATGCACTGACAGCAGTTTCGTTCTTCTTCTTTGGGACCCATTTCTTTGCGATTATTGGTTGTTTGGTTGTTGGCTCTTGTTTGGGAACCCATACTTGCCCGTGCTTTGTTTGTGTTTGAAGAGACTTCTTTGGGATCCACCTTTTTGTTGTGTGAGTCAACAGTGGTCTTTGCTTCAGCCCTTGTACTCTTGGTTGGGGACGGGATTTAGGCTTTGAAAGTTGATACTGTGGTTGTTTTGGAATCCAAATGAATTCCTGACTTTTTTGTTCTTGAATCAACTTCTTTGGAGCCCAAACCTGAGTTGTGAAAGCTTGCGACTTTGTGATATTCTTACCCGTTCGTGCACGCTTTCCTTGTTTTTGTTTTGGTGTTGGATCTTGTGATTTGTCATTAGAGATCTTTGTCTTCTTGATCCATATCTGTTTTTGGCCGATCTAGCTTTTTGGTATCCAGATTTGTCAAGCTTTTTGGCTTTGACTTGTTGTCCTGTTCTTTTGACCTGTCATGGTTGTTGCTGAAGGGGTTGGTGATAGTGATGGCCTGAGTTGATGATAGGGGATGTCGTAAGATTCATCACTATCGCTACTATCCTCAGCAAGGTTGACTTCTTGTACTTTCCCTTGATTTTTTGGCTGGTAGTGGAAAGTTACTGTCTGTTTGCTCGTGGGTGGTAGTTTCTTGGAGGAATTTTCTAGCCCATTGATTAGAGCATTGTCAGCTCGTTGCTCTGGTCGTATTCCTCCTAACTGTCTTTGCATCCTTATTAGGAGCCATGTATGAGGATGCTTGTGGTGGCTGTGTCACCGAGGACTTTGGAATCCACTTTTGATGCACTTTATTCGCGTAGCGATGACATTGATTCACGGGTCGTTGATCTTCTGGAAGCTCGAAGTATTCTACAGAGTCATAGAACTCGTCGTCTTCTTCATCTTTTGATTCTCCACATTTCTTTGTTTGCTCCTTATTTCGAGAGCTTGTTGATGTCTGGTTCTCTTCGTTTTCCTGGATTACACTCTTTGCAAAATAAGGAACGACATCATAGCCATTTTCATCACAAAACTTTGTTGTGGGAGCATCCTCCATGGCGCACACGTCCAGAGTAGCCAAGATGTGTTCCCATCCAAAAGGCTCTAAATCTTCTTCAGGAAATGGTTCTGGGATATAGTCCATATCCTCTATAACCCGTTCTAGGATACATTCCTCACGTTTCAAGCTATGACATTGTGAAGCTCCACACATCCATAGTTCTTTAGGCTTACCTAACCAAGCTGGAAGTTCTGATCCTGCTACTGTGGCGGAATCAAACTCCTCAACCGGTGTTCTCGTCACATCCCTATAGCTATGGTCCCTCAAGTTTATCTTTGTTATGGTTTCCATATGTCTCAGGTATATATGGTCATAACCCCAATCTTGGACCATTTTCAATTGTCGCATGAATGGTCTTCCCAGAATGATTTCATAGTTGTTCTTCTTGCCAAAGTCAACAACAACAAAAGTGTGTTCATATTCAATGCCACAAGAAGTAACAAGTACTTTTTCTAGCAGTCCTAGGGGCTTTTCCTTGTGTCCGTCTGCAAGCTGTAGGGTCATTCGTGTGGATATCAAGGCAGGTTTTCCCCATTTTTTCCAAACCTCTTTGGTTGCAATGGCCACACCAGCTCCACTGTCAAGGATTGCCATGGTTTTTACACCATTGAATTCCAAAGGAAGGATGGTGTTTCCATCTTCTCCCTCGTAATACTCGCCTACCTTGTTTAATGGCACTGGCCTAGTATTTAGTTGAGGCATTTCAAGCTCTTTGATGCCTTCCTCGATTTGAGTCATTGGGGTTTTTACACCAAATTTCTCTAGACATTTACCCACATTAGCCCACATGTTTGGTCTTATTCTGAGCAACTCAACTAACATTATTGTACAGGTGACTGGGGTAGATAGAATATCTACTAGCCCCTTTGAATCAATGGCCTTGTTGGGAGACAGTCTCTGTGATGGGACTGCAACTACATCTGACTTGGTCTCGTACTCTCCCATGTAGGACGGTAGTGTTCTTAGCGAATGGGGTTGACTATCCATAGATTGTACAGATCCTTTGTCGCCCCAATACAATCGCACATCTAGATTCATTTGAGATCCAGTCTCAAATTCCTGTATTGGTGGTAGAAACACTCCTCGTTCATCACCAGTCTTGTCTACTCGTCTTCTTAGGTCATCGGCTTCATTGGCCTCTCTGACTTGTTTTCACAATTCGTCAAGACCATCTATCTCTTTACAATCCTCAGGTATAGCTTGGTGAAATCCCTCGGAAGAGTTATCCGTGGTATTCAGTACTATCCTTGGTTCTAATGCTGGGTCTTTGAGGTTTGGTCTGTGCTCATGACTAGAATCTGGCTCTTTTAGTTCCTGGTTTGGTGGGATTACTTGTGTAGGCATGACACGGATCACATCCTCAGGTTTTGCAACTGGTGGTTCTAGTAAAGCTTGGGTTGTTTGAATCATTTTCTTGCACATTTCAAACCTTTGCTTTTCTAGTTCCGTATAGGGATATGTCATCCACCTGTGTTCTTGGGTTTGGTTGTTTTTGAGCCTCGCATCATAGGCTTTCAAGAGGGCATCTAATGTCTCATTAACCTTCTCTGCCAACACAGATCCTCCTAAACTAGCACTTCTCGGTTTCTCATCCGTGGATGGTTCTTCTAGAGGTTTAACCATCTGTGTAAGAGAAGGTGCCTCCTTTTCCTCATGTTGTTTTATCTTCTCCTCAGCTTCAGTAAGCTTCTCAGCTAGGGATTTTTGCTCTCGTTCCCTGCGTGCTTTCATCCTAGTCTTTCTAGCTTTCCAACTATTTCATTTGCTCTTGGTTTTCTGACTAGGTGCGTCTGTCTTTGGTCCATCATCTTTCTTTGGACTCGTGTCACCTTCCGTGTTCTTTATCTCTGGATTCTCATCAGCTTTCTTTTGAGCTTGTGCTCTCGTAACCACTTGAACTGGTACGACATTTTCATTTTCTGAGCTACTAGGTAACTGAACAATCCCTAATACATTTGTCGTGATTTTCCTGATTTGGTTTGGGTTTTTCGGGCAATCGGGGATCAAGTGAGTGATGCCACACTCAAGACAATAGGCATTTACTTCAGTGATCTCCGTATGAGGACATTGTTTGACCAAGTGGTTGTCATGACTTTTGTGACAATCTGTCTCTGGTTGAGGAGATTCTTTTAGCATTTCCTCTTGGCTATAAGCAAGCTTTGACCTAGATAAGCCGCTATTTGCAATGAATCGCAATGTCCTTTCGTCCATTTCATACCTTCTTTCTTTCGACTAAAACCCAGGAGGTGGAGGTTGTACCGGCCTCACCACTCCATGTGTTTCTCTCACATTTTGTTGCTCCGAAGGGTAGTACTCACTTTGGTTGCTATACCACATTGTAGCTGGTAATGGAGTTGGTTTATTTGATGCTTCCATCATTGGCATGTATCTCATGTCTACCTGCATTCTAGCACCTGGCAGCGGAGGTTGTTGTCCTAAGACAAGTTGTGGCCTTAAAACTCCTACTGGTCTTGGCGCATTCCCCGTAATGTATCTAGGTGGAGTAGGTGCTTCTGGAACAGGTTGTACATACCTTTCCCTAGAATTTTCCATGCTATAATAGCACTCTTCCCCCGTATGGTTCGTCCATTTTCTCTCAATTTCACACCACTTCGGCTCTCCCGAATCAGACCTTACAAGAGGAATCAACCTCTTGACCAAGTCGTCGATAAGCTTTTCTTGATCAATAGGTGTCGTTGGGCTTGGCAATGGACTCACTTATCTGTGAAACACTGTGCTGAGAGGATGTGTCATCTCCTTGACTCTTTAAGTCCTTTTCTTTGTATGCCTCACAGTTATCCACTAGATAAAGAGCTTCTTTGATCAACTCATTTAGCGTCATCCTCCTTATCATATGCAGATCCTTCTGAAGGCCCGCATGTCTTATTCCCTGGATAAAGATCAGCATCAGTCGTGCTTCCGTAGGTAATTCCGTTCTCGGATAGAGCTTAACATATCTCTTGAGCCGTAATGATGCTTTGCATACTGATTCATCCTCTTTCTGTTTGAATCTATGGATTTGCGAGATTGTGTTGTGAGCAATGCCTTTTGGCGAGAATTCTTCAATAAACTCCTCAAACAGCTCATCTAGGGTCTCAAAATCCCATTTTTCCACCGAGTCGAACCATGTAGCTGCATCATCTTCTAGAGTCAATCCAAATCCCGCAAACTGTGTCGCAAAATCTGAAACTTCCGTTTGCTCTAATCACTCGTCTAAAAGCCGCTACGTGATCTCTCGGATCTTTATCTCCGGAGTATTTTCTATTTACCCATTTTTGGACTTGGGATGGTCTAACTCGTCAATTGTCTACAAGTCTAACCAGAGACTCTCCCAATCCTTCTTTCGTTATCGCTCTTGAAGGGAATCCTGGTGGCTCTCTTCTTAGAACTCCTATAGGAATTCTCGTGTTTGGTGGAGGCATTTGTGGTCCTTCATTGACCAAATATCCACCTCTTTCTAGTACAGTCTGTGGATTTGTGCTTTCTACAACTCTGTATTCTCGTCCATACTTGTCGACGACTATAGATCTCCATTGACAGTCGACTCCGTATGTGTAGACATATAAGAGCTTGTAATCCGTTATCTCTTCTAGGTATGGATCTGAGCACCTATAAAGATTGACCTCATTGTCGTCAATGTATCTATATAGTCCTTCACTCTCATGACCAATCATCCAAACTCTCTCAACAAGATGGGTCTTTATCAATTGCAAGTTTGGAAGATCCATTGTGGGAGGATATTCCTCTATCGTCGGGATCTCCAAGCTTGTGTAAGCTACGTTTAAATCTAGGGTAGACATGATTTCTGGGCTTAAGAGCGTTTGCTTGGTTCAAGTAGACTTAGTCCACTGTGTTCCAGTGCTTTGGTTAGGAAAAAGTCGAAACTATGTCCAAAATCGCAACCGTTTTCTCACAATTCTCGCAAATTGTCGCTTTCAGACACCCCTAACTTGCGGATGAATTTTGAGGCCTCAAACGATGTTTTTTTCAAAGTTGAACTAAATGGTTGCCGTAGGCGCAACTTAGTTCAAATTTTGCACTAAGATCTGTAGAGCCACTCTCAAGCTACGTTTTGATATAAAAACTTTTCCGATCCGATACCGTTTGTGAAAGTTATGGCCAAAATAGTGAAATGCAGTTTAGAATGGTCAAAATGAGTCCAAATTCAATTTTGAAAAAAGATTTGGGATCTCTGTGACACTGTGAACACTTTTGTATGGTCAAAAGTACAATTGGACCCTAAAAATGGCCTAGAGACATCCTACGCGTAGGATGTCTTTTTGCTCAGAATTTAACAAAATTTGGTCCAGAGACTCCCCTTAAGTCCAACAACACAATGGTATGCTCAGAATTTCATTTGGACCTAAAAATGGCCTTGAGACATCCTACGCGTAGGATGTCTTTTTGCTCTGTTTCAGCTCAAACTTGCACTATAGCTTCCCCTTGATGTGCTAATCTCACAGCTATTTCTACTTTTTGATTCTGACACATATAGGTTGGTCAAATGATCAAGAATCTGTTTCAAAAGCCTGATGTCTGCTCTAATGAATTCCCAAGTCAAATCAACTCCAAATTGGACCAAATTTGCCTAGGAGGCTTGCCTGAGGCTATATGACAGCATGGTATGATCACAGTAGAATTTTGGTTTCAGAATTATGCCTTAGACATCCTACGCGTAGGATGTCTAACTGCTCAGAATTGCCCCAAATTTGAATCACAGACTCTCCTTAAGGTGTTGATCACTGTGGTATGCTCAGAATTTTGTTTAGAGTCCAAAATCACACAGAAAACATCTTACGCGTAGGATGTCTTTTTGGCAAGTTTGACCCCAGACTTGTCCCACAGCTTCCCCTTGATGTCAGCAACCCAGTGGTATGCTCAGATTTTGGTTTGGATTTCAAAAGTCCCAATTTTTAGCTGTTCTTGCCTTTTTCAGTCAAAAGTGTTAAAGTCTGCTTAAAACCCAATTTTCTCACCCAAATGAGCTGAAATTTCTCTCAGTCACTTAATATATCATGCAGATCATGCTCCTGCAGCCATCCTATGGTTTTGGTCTTGGAATAATGCCTTGGCACAATTTGGGTAGGATGTCTGGCACTTCTCGTCTTTTGGCTTTGATCTGTTAAAATTTGGTCAAAATTTCACTTTCCAGGTGAAAATAGGGTAAAACCTACCTTCTGAACACACTGGTAACCTCACATTTTCAAAAAAATGCCCAGATCACCCTATAGACATCCTACACGTAGGATGTCTACTGCTAATTTTTTGAGATTGAAGTGTCCTTGATGCTTCCTTATGCTCTTAGCAAGTGCAAGTATGCTTCACAATTGCAAAAACATGCAAAAATCACTCAATTTAAGCCTTTGCTGAAATTTTACGTTTTCTGACTCCGCCTTTTGGCTTTTGGTCAACAAAAATAGGGAAAAACACCCAAGTCAATACGTTACTAGGGTAAAACCTACCCTCTGAACCCACTGGTGCAGTCAAAAATTTCAAATTTGGTCTCCAGAACCCCCTTGAGACATCCTACGCGTAGGATGTCTATGTTTACAGAATTGCAGGTTTTCTTCACAGAACCCTTGCAAATGCTCTTTTATATGCACAACATCAGTCATTCATACAAAAATGTCCACAAAAGCTTGTTTAATGCATTTTTACCCTCAAAAGCACACTTTTCCGTGATTTCAAATGCAATCAAGCACTTTAGCAAATAATTCAGTGTTGAATAGCTCTAGATCAGAATCGGATCACTTACCTAAAGCTCTCCTACAAATCATATGGGGTTTTGCATCTATGAGTAGAAAAACACTTCACTGCCACACACGGACTAGTAAACGCTTTTATCACCTCACAAATCACTCGACCACCAACAACTACTATAATCCACAGATCCTAACTAAACCTATTTAGTCGCAGACCCTCGGCAAGACACACGCTTCCTGGCTATCCACTTGATCGAGGAATATCCTCTTCCGGATCCACTTAAGAAAAACGCTTTCTTTAGCCGAAACTAAATTAAGCAACCATCACACGAGTGTTAGTAGGAAACCTACTTAGGTCCTTGTGTCCCCGGCAACGGCGCCAATGTTGGATGGGAGAGACTCACACACCCATAAAGTGCATGCAAACACTACCTAGATCAACATAATGTCAATCGAGGACACAAATGACACGATAGGCACACAGAGGAAATCTCTTAAGCTTGTCAGGCTGAGACCATCCTACACATACAACACTCTGGAAGGCCAACTAAACCACAATCAAAAACCTCACTGCTCTCAACTACACCACCTAGCCACATACACACATACAGGAAGGTAACTCACCTAATCATGCCAGATTCCTACGAAACTTAAGGAACACCATCCCCTCACTAGGATACACCTGTCCCTAAGCTTCTACACTCAAAATCCTCACTCTAAACCCATCTACAGAAAACGCGTAGGATGACAGAACAGAATTTTGAAAGTGCCCGAAACTAAAATTTATGAGTACCTATGCGTAGCTTATGTCGCCACGATTCTATAGACTACTAGCACGCAGAAAACAGACATCGTTTGATACACTTACGGCCACAAACAGCTCGTAGATGCGTCGGCGTGTGCGCTTCGTCTCGCGTGGAATGCTTGGCGTTGTCGCGTAGCTCTCCTCGAGCCTCCAACAATGGTGCAGTCGGATCTCCAATGTGTTGAGCGAGCCGGGCGTAGCGAGAGGATGAAGCTCACGCTCACTCTCTTTCTCTCTCACACACAGTAGACGGCAGCGCTAAGTTTTGATTATGATAAAAGTCCTTTTACAAAATGACCTAGGTACCTTATATACTAAGGCCACCTTAGGTTTAACCAAAAATGGGGTTGAAAGGGTCAAATGACTTTGTATTTACAATCTGGAAGTGCCATTGCACCCCGGCTTCTGAAACTAGAATAACTACTCATTACAATGACGTTTATATCCATAATCCGCAACATTTCATAACTCGCAAAAGATAATACTTTGGTACGAAACTTGAGTTATGTTGTGTTGTTGACCCAGCGGTCAACAATTGCCAAAAATGTTAAGTTAACAAGGCAGAGCGCCTGAAACCAGGATGACTCTTACATCCTTTGGAGATTCCCAATGGAAAATGGGAAAGTATCTCTATGGATTTTATTGTAGGTTTACCAACCACTATACGAGGTCATGACTCAGTATGGGTGGTCGTAGACAGGTTGACTAAACTATGTAAGTTTATTCCGACCAAATCAACGATTAAGACACCAGAACTAGCCAAGTTGTTTGTGGACAATCTATACAAATTGTATGGTTTGCCAAGTAACATTGTTAGTGATCGTGACCCCAAGTTTAACAGCCACTTTTGGAGAGCTGTATTTAAACGATTGGGTACACAACTAAACCTCAGTACAGCTTATCATCTAGAAAAGGATGGTGAAACGGAACGAGTTAACCAGGTGCTAGAGGATATGCTAAGAGCATACGTCAGCAAAAAACAGTTAGACTGGGAAGAATACTTACCTATTCTCGAGTTTGCCTACAACAGTGCTAAGCATGTCACAACAAGTTTTAGTCCTTTGATGCTCATGTACGGGTTTCAACCTAGGTCACCAGTTACGGTGGGGTTGGCAACCGAAAAACTCCAACAGGTTAAGGATTTTCTCCAAGACCACATAGATATGCTGAAACTTGCTCGTCAGAATGTCCGGCAAGCACAGGATCGGTATAAGAAATACGCTGATGAGAAACGTCGGCAAGTTACCGTTGAAGAAGGGGAGGAAGTATTTTTACGTGTGCCAGAACATTCGAAAGTCTGAAAACTTGACCGACACATAAATTATCTCCAGATATTATGGGTCTTTCAAAATACTCAAGCGAGTCGATGATCGTGCCTGCAAACTATAACTACCTTCACATTCTTGCATTCATCCGGTGTTTCATGTACGCCATCTACGAAAGCGGTTACATGGGGACGACAATATCATTGACCAACAGGTTTTGGTGGATTACATTGAGCCTCCTACCTTACCGCATGAACCTGAACGTGTTCTGGATTATCATGAGTTGCGTACACGACATCACGTACGACAACAAGCCTTAATCAAGTGGAAAGATCGACCTAAAGAAGGTGCCACTTGGGAAAACATTAGTGTTCTTAATAAGAAGTTTCCCACTTTTGTTTTCGAGGACGAAAACTCTTCTTAAGGGGGAGTAATGTCAGGACAAGGGTTCTGTAGGGGCAAGGCCAAAACCTAAGGACTAGGATGGTCATGGACTACGGCCAAGGGCCGGGCTAGACAATGTGGACAGGGGATCCGTCTAGGGCAAGGGGCTAGGAGCCCGCTATATAATGGGAGGTTGGGAGGAGGATCTCTAGTCTAGTTTCCCTAGTTCTTACATAAAGTCCATGAGTCATTTTCTGTAAGTGCATCATATTCTGATTGCATGGCAACCATCCAATTTTCTAAATTATGTGCTTCATCAAGAGAGAGAGGTTCCTCAACATCATGTAAGCTAGACACAACCAAAGCATAACAATCTGATGCATAAGATGCATGGCGAGAGCCTGAACGAGTATGACTAGACAAAGGTGCATCCAATATACTGTCACGAAATGTATGCACCAGCCATTTTGGCATACCTCTAGCCTGCTCATTTTCAGCCCTTTCCTCATCAAGTACATCATGTACATATGCATCAGTAATAGACTGATCTGTAACATTTTTGCAAACCCCCATAGGCTGTACATTTGCCTCATTGGAAATTACATTCGAACTTCCACCACTGAAAAGAGGCAACAAAGTGTCATAAATGTCCTGTGAGATTACATTACTATCTCTAGTACATGACAGCAAGGGTTGAACAAAATCTTCCACAAACACTACATCCCGTGAAACCAGAATACGCTTTGTTTGCGGATGATACAACCTGTAGCCTTTGCTTTCAGCACCATACCCAACAAAAATACATTTGACAGCCTTATCATCCAATTTTATGCGCTGTGTTTGTGGCACCAAAGCATATGCCAAACATCCAAAAACACACATGTGCTCAATAGAAGGCTTTCTATCATGACATGCTTCATATGGAGTGATAGACTGCAAAGCTTTTGTAGGACACCTGCTAAGTACATAAGTGGCACACATGATAGCCTCAAGCCAAAAAGAATGCGGCAAAGCTTGAATTTTGATCGTACATCGTGCCATTTTCATAAGTGACCTGTTTTTCCTCTCAGCAACACGATTTTGCTGAGGTGTATAAGGCACTGTACATTGCTGTTTTATCTCACGACTAGCCAGAAATGCATTAAATTTAGGAGACGTATATTCCCCCCCTCGATCGGAATGGAGAGTGCCCATAGTATATTTCGAGACATTTTCAGCCATAGCTAGAAATTCTTTGAAGCACATAAAAACTTCGGACTTCGCTTTAAGCGGAAATACCCATGCATGCCTGGAGTAATCATCAATGAAAGTCACGAAGTACAGGTAATTGCCCAAGGACGGAGTTTGCATGGGTTCACAAACATCACTATGCACAAGCTGCAGCCTGCATGAGGCCCTAACTAAACCATCCTTTGGAAACTTAGAATGTTGCATTTTACCCAAAATACAACCTTCACAAACATGTTTGATAGGTGCTTCAAGAGGCGGCAAAGAAGCAACCATATCAGATTTCTGCAAACGCAGCAAACTGGCAAAATTCAGATGACCAAAACGTGCATGCCAAAGTTTTGCATCTGAATAGCCCTTGAATCTGCAACTGCATTTGCAAAACTTTGTCCGCACTTATCATACAAAGTGAGCTTATACAACCCACGGCACAAAAGGCCAGATGCAACAATTTCATCACCAAAACTGAGATCATGAAATGTACATCTGTCATCCACAAATTTGACTACAAGTCCAAGTCTAGCAAGTGCAGATACAGACAAAAGATTCTTCTTGATCCCAGGTACATAAAGTGCATCAACAAGTGTGAAAGAACCTGTTCTCAGCAGCAAACATCTTGAACACATCTGTGTTGTTGTCAGCCATGGAAAATGTATGCACCTGATGTGAAAACTGCCCGAAATGAAGAGAAACTGAGTGAGACCAGCACGTGCTATATAGCACAACCCACAGTTGACTGTATGGGACATGTTATGCAAAAAAAGGCAATGACAAAAATTTTGCACTAAATGACGAAATTGCTTGTGCAGACATGCGTGTAGT
This sequence comes from Adiantum capillus-veneris, assembly GCF_014529385.1. NCBI lineage: Eukaryota > Viridiplantae > Streptophyta > Polypodiopsida > Polypodiales > Pteridaceae > Adiantum > Adiantum capillus-veneris. The sequence goes on along the minus strand of NC_140933.1, from coordinate 132,445,486 downwards.
GGAAACGGAGGTTGAAATGAGCCTGAATCAGAAATCTGAGCTCTCTCGAAATTCTGTTCGACCTACAAACGCTTGCCAAAGCTCACTGAAATGGAAGAAAGTGAGCAGGCATGTGCTGGAGCTAATGGCGACTAAGCCAGGGAGGATACAACGTGCTCTGATACCAATTGTTGGAATTAGGGTTGCAGAGAAACGCACATAGCTTGGAGAAGACGAAGGAAGCTCAAGGCACACAACTGAGAGAGTGTTACTTAGTGTGTAATGGAAAGATAGATAGCCCTAGAATGAATGGGCGTATATACAATGCACGGGGGAAAAACCCTCCTAAAGAGGGAAAAAATGCCCCCGCCCAGGTGATCCTAGTGTGTTCACACACATCACTACCACGTGTATATAACATGAATCACATACAAAAAATTTAGGTCAATGCTTCAATATGCAAACAAAATTTAATTTTACATCGGTGGGATGACACTCATCCTGCGGTCTCCCCTGAAACTCAAACAACAAGCTTCATCCCTTCATATGAATCACATATAAAAGATGTAGGTCAATGCTTTAATGTGCAAGAAAATTTTATTTTTACATGTGTGGGATGACACTCATCCCCCACAACATGCACCCAAGTCGGGCCTACTGTCATTTTTGTTATGGGTGCAGGGCGATAACGTTCTTGGTGTGCTATTACAAAACTCAACAATAAAGGAGCCATAAGGATTGAGTCAGACTTGTTGTTCTTGATTTGTCATCTATCCAATTGATGTTGAATTCTTTGTGGGGGTAGTATATCTTCAAGTTTGATACATTCCATGTTTCTCCAAGAATGGTATAGAACCAACATATGTGATCCTATGTGTTGTATCATCACCTGTACCTACAACTCATCCTCTTGTAGCTTCTCCATTCGATCAAACCATCCACCATGATATGTCATGTGATTAGTGGAACCACCATCTAAATACCAATCATTTGTATGATGCGACGCTACCATACTGCCAACAACATGAGCCATAGAAAACAAATGTCCGCTTGACTTGGTGTTATATAGATTGTCATCATGGGGCTGTATCTTGCAAATTTTTCTCCATGTCTACCACCACCTCGTCCTCTTGCATTATAGCCATGAGTTTAATTTAGTTGTGTGTAGCATTCTTTCTCAAAATGACCATAGATACCACATCTACTATAATAACATGTGTATGGATCTGCCACCACCACATCTATGGCATTGGGCTCTCCCCCTACCTCTATAGTTGTAATAAATGTAGCTTTGATTGTGTGGTTGCCAATTACTTCGTTCCCCACCATTTTCATCAGCATATTTGCTTCTTCCACCTCATTGATTTCCATTCCTAAGGATGTGTTCAAACTGCTCCGGGCTACCAACCAAAGCCTTCTTTTTCCACGGTGCTCTCATTCATATCTCAATGCCTAGCTTAATGAAACAAATACTACGCTACAACCAACAAAGAATCAACAAAAGTTGTGCGGTTAGCTGCTCGCTTCTCCATTGTTGAGGGCAAGAGATCGATTCACCCCATGTCCCTTGCTGAAAGGTGGGTGGACTTGCTTTTGTTCTGGGGGAAAGGGGCCACTCGGAGTTGTGGTGGGCTCAGATATAGAAAGCTTCATTCTCAGCAAATGTGCTTTTGATAACTCGTTAAGACACCCCTTCAACATTGTTTGTTATGGGTTTTCTGAACCCTCTCTAAAAATAGTAGCTCTTTGTATCCGCACTTCACACGCCACATTTTGGCTTGCGTTAAAGGGGTAAGGCCTTGGTGATGCCTCCCCTTTTTGCTAATGAAAAGTGGAAATTAAATTTAAACAAATACACAAAAATTTTGTTTTGTTTTGAGCACACAGAAGATACTCATTAGAAAGACAAAACCTAACCATGGAAAGGAGACTTTTAAGTTTTCATTGGTTGAATAAGGTAGTAATCACTCCTGAGAGAGAGAAGCCTCTAAAGATGAAAGGATATTGAAATTTACACTATAATAAAAATGTATAATTCTATACTTTTTGGCTTTTTAAAACTTTGGAGATAAGGAAATGATTTCTTTAGGTGGGTGAATCTAAGAAACTATCTTTGTTTTGCCTACTCATAGCAGGCTCTTATTCAAAAAAATATTTACTCCGAGACAAAAGATAGTATTAGAAATACAAAGTAGTAACTATATTGACGTGGCATTTTAACAAGGAGAATCTGCTCGCACAAATGAACAGGTGCGACGACAACGTTTGACACCCCCCATCCAAGCAACGTCCTCCCTCAGCTCTCCCTGCATCCTCACCATCACCTGCCCCACTCCCCAGGATGCCAACCAACCGTCCTCAATTAAGCCTACTCTTGTGAGGCTTCTGTTTGACGCTCTGCCTCACAACTGTCTTGCTTGTTGGTACGCAGCTGTTGTGCTCTATTCTGCCCTGACACCTGTAGAACAAGCCCATGCTCATCCCATCCTTGTGCTCCATGTTGCGCTCCACCACAGCCTCATCGCTTCCTACATGATCTGTTAGCGCATGCGCAATAGCTTGCTTAGTTGCCTACTTCCCATGTCCTCTCTTGCAAGAGCATCCAATGTCGTGGTGTGCTACCCGCTACCCTGCCATAGCCATTTTTGCATTGATACCACCAACCCCCTCGCTCTTCAACCACCTCCTTTGCGTCCGATAGTCAATTGCTCGCCCACCTACTGGTTTGGCTACACGTGCACTTAGCTCAGAGAGAGAGAGAGAGAGAGAGAGAGAGAGAGAGAGAGAGAGAGAGAGAGTTCCATAACTACCCTTCACCAATTTGGGAAGAAGTCAATGTGCTTTCAATTTGACTACTACTTGGGTTTTCAAAGGAAAAGAGAAAAAAGAAAATCCTACCCTAGCATGTGGGTGTTCTATATACGTGTGATAAGATTTTGAAACGATGCTTCCCTCAAGACTAATTGCCCTGCATTTAGCTCCTGTCACGCAAGACTAAGTACATAGCTACCCCACCCTTTCTGCTACAGTCACAAATGAAAGGCCCATGGTCCATGGCTCTCTCTCTTACTCGCTCTCGTGAGTCCCCCTTTTTTGAAAACGTCTTAACTTCAATTATCTCTCTCGCTCTCTCTCTCTCTCTCTCTCTCTTCTCTCTCTCTCTCTCTCTCTCTCTCTCTCTCTCTCCCGCTCTCTGAGCATTGCCATTTCTACCTGCTTGGAGCTTTGAGCAGAAAACAACATCAGAAGACTTGAATAGTTGAGAGAATGGTCCTCTAATAGTCGTACTTGCCACCGAACCATGCTTGCATGGGTGGAAGTCTCGTAGATGCAGGCATGCATGCCATGGTAGCGAGCTAGGAGAATTGAAGGCTCCACCACTGAGTTATGGCTAGGAAAACGATGACTTCAACTTGCAAAGTTGGTTGAAGGTGACCATGTAGTCGCCTTCTGTGTGGTCGAAAATGGTGGCTTTGGACACTCTCAACAATTCTAACACCTAGCTGTTTAGATAGAATGAGAAGCAGCTCAACCTAGTCCTCTTTGAACAATTTTTGTTTGCTATTTTGATGCATTTCTACACTCCCTTCCATTATGCTGCTTTGGTAAAATCATTTGTGAATTGAAGCTGTTTTGTGGATATTGTATCAGTCTTACTTATCTGATATCTTAGAAATTTACCTGTTTGTAGGATGTGGGTTGCAGATGGGCTGTACAACACGAAAACATCTTGGACAATATTCATCCTAGGAGTCGTGTCCTTCTCCTCTAGCATACACAAACTTTCACCATGAAGTAGATTGCTGGGCATCACAAGCATATTGTTGCACTCACCTCCACTTGTTTTTGGTGGCTCAACAAAGTTATGCAAGACATTCAGTCAAGTGATTTAAGCAACCATGCGAGAACCAAGGTAGGCTCAGTGTATGAGATGAATAGCAGGGAAACAAGATTAGAAAATGAGCAAATTAGCTCGTATCCATACTTTGTGTTGAACACATTATATTTCCCTTTGGATAGAGACACATCACGAACACCTCCATCATACTCTAGACCTGCTAAAAAATGTCAAGATCCTTTAGTGAATGATGAATTGCACATAAATGGCTCAACAAAGTGCTTTTCTAGTTTATCAAGGAGTTCACAGTGTTTGCTTGTGATGTTCAAGCAGGCCTCCTGATTTTATCACTTGTTTTAATTGAAGCATCTTGAGACGCCTCAGGACTAAGTAACACATAGCATTAAAGAGGCGGGGGTAAGGGGATCGAGGGTAGAGAAGTGCGCGCACAGAAATCGAGGAGATCGCAACCGTAGATATACACTTAAAAACTAAACCCGGCCATGAATTAAACCCGGCCATAGACTAAACCTGGGCATTGCCTATGTTTTAATAATAAAACCCAATAAAAACGACCCATGGTAACAACATGTGTGCGTAGGTGGGATGGTTAGCCCATGCGTCTCAACTTGGGCAACGAGGCCCTGGGTTCAAATGGAGTCGACGTCTGACCCATTTTTTCGCACTGACTAGCTCCTATTTTGCCTCAATTCTCGCACATTTGGGTTTAATCTGCCTCGGGCTTCCCGTGTTCACTTCCGGGCTGTCGATCTCCTCCTCTTTAATGCTATGTGTTACTTAGTGTTGATGTGAGACCAGTGGGCGCTCGCGTTAGCAAATTTCAAATCTTATCTGTGAGATGAAGGCATTCAATGAGGAAGATGTGTAGGTAGATCTCAGAGGATCCTCAGAATGGACGGAGCTTGAGAGAGAGAGAGAGAGAGAAAGAGAGAGAATCCGTAGAAAGAGAATTTTCGTTGAGCGGTTCTTGTTTGATGACGGAGATGGAGAGGAGCTGGGCTGACCTGACCTACGAAGCTCTGGTCGAAGTAATGAAAAGAGTAGACTTTGAGCAGCTATATGTGGGACTGCCGCTCGTATGCAAGGCATGGCGGGTAGCTTCGCTGGATCCGGGTTGCTGGGAGCGCGTTCACATGGAGCCAAGCTTTCGCATTCGCTCCGAGACCGATGCCTGGTGGCAGCCGGCCTTCGAGGCCAAAGTAGACTACATGCTCAAGCTTGCTGTTGATCGCAGCGCAGGCTCTCTGCTCGAGCTCTCAACCAGGCACTGCTCCAATTCTGCTCTCTCCTACCTTGCCTCACGGTTAGTGCCTTTCTCCAATACACAGCATGAGTAGTCTTACAAGCAAGCATGTGGGCGGGCGTGCCCAACACACAATTACACACATACATACATACACTCGATTTCTCGACCTTTGATTATGATAGTCTCTTCTGTTGTCGGTTGAAAAATTCTGGATCAAACCTGATACTTAGAGCACTGAATCTTATTACCTAGGTAGCTTTTTACCAACATATTTGAAATCTTCAGTGAATTCAGGTCCTTTCTCACTGAGAACAGATATCCAGCTCAAATATTACTTCCATATTTTGGCCAAATGACCCTATTTTGACAAAGTTCCGAACAGTGATACAATTGTTATTAGCCAAAAAGCCACAAGATTCAGCATACCAACAGATGATCAGTGATAATTTCATTTTATTGAATAATAGATGTGGGAAAGGGAATCAAGGATGACCTTATTTCATTCACCTTCGCCGCTCATTGTAATTTTGCACTACACCTTGTATGATTCCATGGAATAGTTTGTGCATGCCTTGGCCTCTTGCATTTTGACAATGAAGCTTGTCCTTGTGGCCCACAACCTATGCTTTCCAGTTTGGATTTTGCCAAAAGGAACAATGCTTGGAAGCTGTAAGCAGCGTTGTTTTCCCCTTGTCATTTGTTTTAGTTTAAGGTTGCTAGTTAGTCTTGCCCAAATGCACAACATTAAGTTAATTTATCATGTTGAATAGGAGTGCCAAAAGCGTTTTGGTGTTTTGGATTGTTTTCCATTGATGTTAGGTGCCCTTTAATGAAAACTGCACTTTCATGTTTGTCTCTCATATTGCTAGAATAAGTTTAAGCTTACATGGCTCCATCATATGCAAAGCACTTGCCATCTTTTGCCAAGCAAATATTATATTTATGCAAGAAGGTTTTGATATCGTGCCTTTGCAGACATGTGTTTGAACCGTTGTCCTCTTACTCCCATAGGGTCCCACTGGCTTTGTCTCTTTTCCCATTTTTGCCACTTTGGCTTTCCTTTGGGTCTCTTTCCGTTAGCAGAGAAACTTCGGTGCTTCCATTTTGCTCTTACCGCTCTAAATTACAAAGAGCAAATCATGAACGACCTGGGCCATGTTCGCTATACTTAAATTTAGGCTTTTACCTTAGATGTTATTTCTCTGTAGCAGTTTGTCCTTGTATTGCAGTCTATGAGGAGGAGGCTATGGTGAAGGGGACGGTGTGCTTGTGGGTGCGTGCAGAAGGGGGAAGAAGAACAGAGGAGAAGGTTGGAAACACTGCACAAAAGGAGAGTGTGTATGCTACCTTTATTAGGTATATATATGAAGAGTAATAAAGTTTGTGTGAGTTAGTGTGTAGGGTTAGTTATGGGTGGGCGGCCAATTGACCTTTATACCAACAATCTCTCACGCAAAGGCCAATGTGACCATAAGTGGCTATGACTAAAGCCAATGTACAACCATGAAGCGCGACAATTTCACCCTTGTATAACTGTGTTCTCCCTACACCCATTGGCTGGATGCAATGTGCAAACCACTTCGTAGCCAAGCTCTTTGTAAGTTCATCTGTTGGGTTGCCATCAATGTGGACCTTGATAAGCTCTAACTTCTTATCCGTCAACACATCCCAAATTAGATGATATCTCACCTCAATGTGTTTCGACTTGGAAGTGAAACACGAGATTCCTTCCCAAAGCAATGACACTCTTATCACAATGCAAAGCGGGAACCTACTGAATGTCTAAATCTCCATATGTGCCAACCATATAGCTTCCTTGTTGGCATCTGACGCTGCAATATACTAAGCCTCTGTAGTGGAAATGACGTACAACCTTGGGAGAAATATCCCCAAGAAATGGCTCCTCTTGCAAATATGAATATGTAACGAGAAGTAGATCTCGTATTGTCTTTGCAACTTGCATAATCTTCATTTGTGTAACCAACAATAGATGCACTGTTCTGACTGAAGGGTAAGCACTTGCTCGCTGTACGTGAGGATGTGTTTCATTGCTATTCTATGTTACTTGCTAGGATTAGCCATATATCGATGAACCACTCCCATCGCAAATGCAATGTGTGGCCTTGTGTGTACTGTCACCAGCGTGTGACTACTATCTATCCTTTTTGTTGATTTCTTTCTTATTATCTATTTACTTTCACTTTTTGGAAACACCCCTCGGGAAATCTAACTGCCCTGCATTGCATAGCTAGTGTGGAACTGTCCAGAGGGAGTCCAGGCCTGAGGGCAAGAGAGCACTAAGGTTGGACAAGGACTATGGTTAGCCAAGTTGGGTCATTGACTAGTCAAAGTGGAATCTTTTGCTACAGAGGCTACATTTCAGTTCTGGATGTGGCCGCAGTGTACAAAGAGGGTCGGATGACCTAGAAAGATACAATGGCAGCATCTCCTAAAATTTAGGGAACTGCTATTTTGGGACCTGAAAATGTGTTGGCGTCATTACCTCCGGAATGACAAGGGGAACATTTTCTTACTCTGCCGTGAAGTCAACTGGGCAACCGGTTGGGAGATTTTTAGGCGGCAACCCCGAAACGGGAAAATGCTTGTAAATGTGCCAAGTGGCACATTCTGGTGCACTTGCCTCTTGCAACAAGAAGTGGCGCTGAATTTAGGAGGGGGAGAGCCTCATTTTCAGTTTTGTCACAGGTTAAGAGCTATGGAGTGCTTGCTTTCCCTCTTATGCACAGTGCGGTGCCAGGAGTGATGCCCTGCACGCTACGCACTGCCCTCTCTCTCCCCTTTGGCAGTATGTTATGCCCCTCTAGTGGGCTCTTCATTTGACCAATGTACAGTTGTGTGGGTTCATGCGCGATTGCCGAGGCAAGAGCCTCTTGCACAGGTACTGGGTTAGCTAGCGGCTAATCCCCCCCCGCAGGTACAGGTGAATTCGGAGAGGTTTCACGCCAGAAATCTCGTTCGATTCAAAGGGCAAGTAGCCCTACAGGTGCGGGAGCTCGAGGACTTGCTACGGATGCGACCGGCACGCGAAACGGAGCCCGAAACAGTGAATTACAGCCTGCTGTGTATTTTTGCAGGTTTAGGGTTTTGGCCCTAAACAGACCCTAATACCCCCAGGAGGTTCGGGGACGCAAGGGGACCGTTGTACAGGTGATCTGGCGCATTTTCAGGGCTGAAAACAGAGAATTCAGCGTGCTGCAGATTCTCGCCAGGTTTTGCAAAGTGCCCGTATGCGTCGGGAAAGTCGGCCAATGCGTGGGAATACTGACTGTGAAGGGTTCTAGTATAGTTATGCTGCCGAAATCGGGCTGGAACAGTGGAAATTCAGCCGAGTTTGTGCGGGGCAGCTTGTAGGGAACCACAGCGTTTATTCCCTCTTTTGAACAATAAAGAAATACCGAAAGGGGCGCCTAAGTTAGGGGCCAATCTGGTGTCCGTCTACTCATACAGGTGCAATCTAGCAGCCTGTATCCCTCTCCCCTTTGTTGTGTCTTGAAAGTACAGGTAAAATAGACGACTAATAATGGGTGAAAGCTAAATCAAGGTTTAAAGTAAAGTCTACCGCCCTTTTTGGATTGTACAGGCCGGTTACATGTACATAAGGTTGTCTACCATTGAAGAATATGACACACTTGCCATTTCTACTCTCTCAACATTTGACTTGGGAAAGTCTTCCTTGCTTATGATGGTAGTGCAAGACCTTGTGGATATAAGATTCCTGAGACAACTCAAGGATACCCATTTTCCTGTCTCTCTTGATATGCATACCAAGAAAATAATTTACTTCGCTCAAACCTTTCATAGCAAGGTTTTTGCTCAACATTTGCTTTACTTTGACTATCTTCTTAGTGAACTTTCCTGCAATGAGCATGACATCTACATATAAGATGAGAATGATCAATGAACCGTCACTGAGTTTCTGTCACAAACGGGAGCGCATAACAATATAAAATACATTCGGATAAATAGGATTTATCACTTATTACTGAAGCCAGAGGATATAGAGAGAAATAAATAGAGAGAGAGATAGAGATAGAGAGTGAGAAGATCGACACAGTACTGGGGACAGAAGATGGGCTGGTCCCCCCCCGTAATAGTATCTTTATTACTGAGGAGAAGTCTATACAAGCACTTGAACCGAACGTATTACCACGTTCGTTCTAGAATAAGACTTGATGGTTCCCGGAAGCCTCAGCTTCCGATTCCTAGGGCAAAACCCTATTCCAAGGAACTTCCGTTCCTTATTCCAAATCCTTGAGAACCAAGGTTCTCGCCTCTGGATCTCACCTTCCAGACTCAGGGCATGACATCCCTGCAACTCTTTCTAACTCTCTTTCCAGAGTCCTCTTCCCGCAGAACAACTCTGCTTTCCCGGACACGAAGTCCTTACTTGGGAATCCCAACTTCCGGATCGCAACTTGAGAGACTACCTCTCTCCGATCCGTGGATCTTCTTCCCAAACTCGGGTACGAAACCCTTGGGCTGATCTGGCTCTAGTTCCTCAGAGCGCTTTTCTCCTGCAGAGGCTCATGCCTTCCTCTGCTCCTACTCCCTCACGAAGAGGAAGTACACCTGCAATCAAATACTCAAAGATCATAACATGAAAAACGTTACCTTCAAAGTCTCGACGCTCGAAACGCAACTCCGTTCTCGAAAAGCAATTCCTCGGAAGAGATCTTTACATAGAAAAATCCTCTCTTCCAATCCTACACACAAAAGAGGTGTGTTCTCGGGTTCCTTCTCGTTAATCAGCCCCGTCTACGACGTTTATGGGCTGAAAACAGAGAAAAACAGCAACTTGTCGCGATGGAAACACGCTTCATGGGCACTTCTTCGCGAAGGAACTCGTGCACTGGGTCTTGACGACATCTGGTACACTTGGGGTAGCCATGGGCATCACTGGCAACGTCTTCTTTACGGCTGAAATCTACAGTAGCATCTCCTCCTTGCAAAGATTGGTCCTCCTCTCTGAGTGAGGGCATGTGATGCTTTTATAGCTCCTAGCCACGGGCACGAATAGCTGCTCGTGTAGAGATCGCGGCCGTTTTTTTTTTTTTTCCAATTTTTTTTCATTTTTTTTCCCGTTCTGCCAGAAAAAGAGAGAGAGAAAACGCTGGCTGATCTGTTGCCTTATTTATCAGATGGCTGCCCACTTATTAAGTGGGCGGCCGGCGTATTTTAAAAATAGTATGAACCTGTCCAAAAACTCAATAAAACCTTATAAGTTAAAAACAATGCTTTCGCAGCACTTCCCAGGCGTCCGTGGATGCAATCACATGCACAGTTGCAATGCAGACATAGACTTCCTCGCGGGAAAGCATCCGCTTTCCCGAAAAGCAATCCCGCTTTCTCAGAAAGCATCTGTTTTTCCTCAAAGTTTCCTCTGAACCCATCTTCATTCAAGTGCTTGCTTTTCCTTGTGCACAATTCTAACACAGTTCGGAATTTCCTCCCGACTATGGATATTCCCTTTCCGATGCACCCGTCACCCACCTTGTGACGCATCAGGAATACCCATCACCTAGTCCTTTTCTACCGAACTTACGGTACAATCTCCTTCACGATGCTCCATGTCACCCATCCTATGACGCATCAGAGATGTCCGTTCCCGGATGGTCGGATACTTCTTTCCGATGCTCCCTGTCACCCATCCGATGTGACGCATCAGAAGTACCCGTTCCTGGTGGCCTTACAGATATTCCCGTTCTCAGTGTTCCTGTCATTACTTTAAATGACGCACTAGGAATACTCTGTACTCGGATGTCTCCAGTGAGAAAAACCCTCTCACTTAAAATTCCAATAATTCATTTAGAATTGTTTTTTCCCTAGTGTTCCAAGCGAGAAAACCCTCTCACTTATAAATCCAATAATTCATTTAGAATTATTTTTCTGTAAGATAAAGCCAATTTAGCAACAGTTTCCTTGTATACAAGCGGTGATCCTCTTGACTCCTAAATGCTTGGGACCGCATAAAATCATTTAACTTTTAATACCAGTGCCTTGACCCTGCTTTAAACCATAAAGCGCTCTCTTTAGTTTGCATACAAGCTCCTCCCTGTTATGCTATTCAAAACTTTCGGGTTGCGTCATGTAAATATCCTCTTCAAGATCCCCATGAACAAAGGTTGTCTTCACATCCATTGGACAATCACCATGTCCTCAACGGCTACTAGTCCAAGCACTGTGTGCAGTGTAGTCATCTTGACCACGAGCGAGAAGATTTCTATAAAATCAATATCCTTCTACTTCTTGAAATTTTGAATCCCTTAGCAATGAGTCTAGCCTTTTACTTAGGCTTAGGATCGCTGGATGTAAACTTCTTTTTGTGAACGCAAGATAAGGCTTGTTTGTCTTCTGGCAAGTCAACAATTCCCATGCCTCATTGTTGACAATCAAGTTGTACTCTAATTGCATATCAATCACATTTTTGTCGAGGGTCTTAGATACAATCATGATCATTGTAATCATTTAGCAATCACATCCAGACTCTCCTAATCTTTTCACGGATGTCTTAATCTACTACATCTTGTTACTATGAGATTTATACCCTTTGTTTTCACATTTCAAGCAAACCATGCCCACGACCATCGCCACAAGACAGTACATTGACATAGCATGCAGTCCACAAAATCACACACTTAGTTCACACTGATAACATCGTGTTTCAATCATTCAATCTAGCCATCTCATTCCGTTCAGAACTCTTGATGCATCTAGATCACAGTGCAACCATCTCATCCTTCTTGAACTCTTGATGTACTCACAACAATATCTAGTCATCTCATCGAGATAGACATCTTGATGTGCTAGAATCTCATTCAATTCACAGTCAGTTCTCATTCACTTAGCCATCACATCCAGATCTTGTGGATCTCTTACAGATATCTAGATGCACTAAGTTCACATCAGACAAAATGCCGCAGACATTTCATCTTTCTACATGTCTATGACAATACACAACAATCAAGGAAATTTCCAATTCAGTTTACATACATTCATAAAGTCATTCAGCAAAATACTGTGAGTTTGTCAATACCCCTAAAATCTCAAAGAGAATTTAGTGACTTTATTCAATCTAGGCAATCTGTGACAAAGGAGAGGAGTGGCTCCCCTCTTGTACTTTGCGCACTGCACCAGATTCAATTTGTTGACTTATCGGTAACTTTTGGCATAGACACTACTAATGACCCAAAAGCTTCAATGTACAGCTCTCTCTGAAGAGAATTTACGAGGTTCTCCTCCTCTATCCACTTTGCATCGAGGGCCAAAGGGTACCCTTGACCAAATTATCTAGTGGACCTAGCTTACCTTTCTGTTTTTTTCTTGTGCCTTGCGACCAGGGTTGTTTTCGTTCGTCGGACGGAACGTTCCGTCCGGTTGCGTCCGTTCTCGTCTCGTCCGGCCATGGCGTCCGTTGCGTTTTTAGTCCGTTTGACCGGTTTTAAAATCCGTTGACTGCGCTTTTCTTTGGGAGGATTTTAAGTTACCTTTTGGCATAGGATCCCTCCTAGGATCTCCCCCCCCCCCCTCACCTCCCACATGCCTTGAGCCTCCTCTCTCTCTCTCTCTCTCTCTCTCTCTCTCTCTCACATTGCTTTGGATTCCATTAGGCTCCTCTCTCTCCCTCTCCCTCTCTCTCATTGCTTTGGACCTTGGATTCCATTAGGCTCTCCTCTCTCTCTCTCTCTCTCTCTCTCTCTCTCTCATCTAACTCTCTTGTGTTCAAGGGCAAGTGTCTACACTCTAAATCTATATAAGGATGCCCTCTTTCTCTTCTTCTCCATTATGTTCCAACTCAAGGCTCAAGCTCATGAGTCATTCTCAAGCTCTCTCATGAGTCATGAGAGATTGCAATTTGCTAAGCCTCTCAAGCTCTCCGTTCCTCCCTCATAGCTCTCAAGCTCTCCATTCCTCCCTCATAGCTCTCCATTCCTCCATGAAGCTTTCCTCTTGAGTCTTCCTCTCTCACACCTCCTCTCTCCATTATCAAAAAATCTCAAGCTCTCCATTGCGTAAACCTCTCAACTTTCAAGCTCTAAATCTCTCAACTTTCAAGTGTTCTATCATGCCTCCCCCTCTTCATGAAGCTTTTGAAAATCATTGCCGTTCCTATGAGAGTGTGAGGGACAAACGAAACGTTTGTAGGTGGACATGCAAGTATTGTCCCAAGATCATGACTTCCTCCTCCACTCGACTCATCATCCACTTGACGAAGATGGGAGGTGAAGCCGGTCCATGTCCCAATATACCCGACGACATTTTGGAAGAGTGCAAGAAGAAGTATCTCCTTTGAAAACGCGCAAGGTGGGGATGAAGAGAGCCCAAGAGGAGATAGTGGCGCTCGACATTGATGTTACCGACTCGGAGGAGGATACAAGCGGCCCTTCTCCCTCTACCTCCATTGCAAGCGGTGACGTGACGGCAAGCTCAATGGCTACCAATAAGAAGAAGGCATCGGCAAGTGCTAGTGGCCGTCCTCCAAAGCAAGCAAGGCAAGCCTCTCTCGCGCAATCGGTGGGTTTGAGCTCCGGTCCATTGTCTTTCCTCAAAGAGAGACAAAGGCTTGCGGACATTGAGATTGCACTAACCATCATTGAGTGTAATCTTGCTTTCAACATCCTTCGACTAGAGCGGTGGAAGAGGATGGTGAAAGCTATTGCGGCCGTCGGTCCATGTGAGGGGTGGACGGGTCGATCCTATGCGGACATGCGCACCAAGAAGCTCGACGAAGAGCGGGCAAGAATCGACAAATCCCTTGAGCCTGTGCGAGCCGGATGGGCAAAATATGGGTGCTCCATTCTCTCCGATGGGTGGAGTAATTGTGAGAAGAGGGGCATCATTAACATACTCGTGTCATACCCTCTTGGCACCTACTTCTTGAGAGCGGTTGATGCGGGAGCAAGAGGCAAGAAGGTCACGGGAAAATTCATCTACAAGCACATCAAGGCGGCAATAGAAGAGGGTGAGAGTTTAAGTTGTCCCCTCTTCTTGTGCAATGTGCATTGTGCAATGTGTAGTATGTACTTACTACTTTTTGCCCTCTTGATAAGTGTTCTAAATTTTTCTCTCTTTAATGTTGGTCGGGCCCGAAAATGTGGTGTAAGTGATCACTGATAATGCATCCAATTGCACTAGCATGAGCCGACTACTTGAGGCCGAATACAAGAACATTGTATGGACCCCTTGTAACAGACTTGGACACTCCAAGTCAAGAATCAACTGCGACATCACCAAATAACCACTTCAAAACAATTCACAGATCACAATAGATTTGCACCGGCCCGGCGGAGTTCCGTGCCTAGAGATATTGGCCCCAAAGACTGGCGCCCCTTTCGGTATTTCTTTTTATATTAATCAGATCAAAGTACAAGAGAGTGGCTAGGGTTTCACTCTCAGACTCTGCGTCCAGATGCTCTGAGAAGTGAGGCCCTCACCACTAATTTAAAGGTTACAAGGGATGCCCAAGAGTAGAGCCCCAAAAGCTTCAAATCAAAAGCAATTGCTCTCTCTCTCTCTCTCTCACAGAGAGTCAAAACTTGAAAGCAAAAGCATTCTCTCTCTCTTTCTCATATTGTAGAGAAAAAGCAACGCTCATCATTTTCAATTAAAAAAAAAAAAAAGCCTCCGCGAATTCCAAAAATTAGGGTTTGCAGGAATTTTAGGGTTTCTGGCAGAAATTAGGGTTTCTGCTGTCCGTAGCCATGTCATCACTTTGTGACATACCCCCCCCTTGAAAGCATTGTAATTGATCGCGATTACGCCTACAAAACCGACAAAAGCCATAAACCGTCTTAGCAGACACTGACTGTTAGTACCTACGTACTAGGAACACACATCTAGCACATGCACAAAATCGACAGTCACATCACACGACATCACAGGACATCACTAGACATCACAGGACATCACATGACATCCAACATTCATTCGGATTTTAGACCATGATTTATCGGCAATGTAGCTAGCAATCACATCTAGGTCCAATCGGGACCTCATCGATGTCCGATTGACTAACCCCTATTGCAACCATGTCTTTTCGAGATCAAGTAGACCAAAATGCTGCAGTCATTTCGTCTATCAGTTCCTGCACTCACAAGAAGTCAAGAACAAATCGGTATCATAATCAGGAATTCCATTTCATAAAGTCATCCAGTAGAATAGTGTCAGCTCTCAGTATCCCTGAAGCTCAAAGAGCCATCAGTGACTTTAGTATCAAAATCAAGGCATCTGTTGACAAAGGAGCGGAGTAACTCCCCTCTTGTGCATCCAACTGCACCAGATCTTCGGCCAAGTTGAATTTCTGGGTTCCGTTTGGAGTAGACTATGCTAAACCAAAACATCGAGGTAAAGTTTCACAATCCGAGGAGTATCTGCTAGGTCCTCCTCCTCCATCCACTTCGCATCAAATGCAGGAAAGTTCTTGAACTTAACCAAGAACCGCCTTCGGACTTTACCTTTCTTCGTATCCGTATGTGCCAAAATCTGTTCAGGAACAAGGGTCTCCTCGTCTTCTTCCACTGCGGGTTGCTCATCAGGCTCCCCATCATCAGGCACATCACCTTAATAGGTTTCAAGAGACTCACATGCAATGCATTGTGAATCCTCCGAGTATCTGGCAGTTTCAATCGGAAGGAGACATCATTTATCTTTTCAGTAATCTGGAAAGGTCCGTAGTATCGCATACTAAGCTTTGGAAAAGCCTCTCCTTTCCCTTTTTCTTTCTTAGGCATGCCTTCTCAAAACGTAAGAGCACCCAATCATCCTCCTTCAGTTTCAAGTCGCAACGATGGCGATCCGCTGCCTTTTTCTGTCATTCTTGAGACTTCTGCAAAGTCTCGCGAACCTTGGCAAAAGCCATATCCAAATCTTGCGAATATTTATCCGCTTCAGATATCTAATCTTTCGTGCTCAGGAAGGATGGAACCTTCGCAACACTTTCAACAATCGCACATGGCGTCTTCCCCGTCGAAGAGTGTATCGTGTTATTGTAGGCAAATTCCACCAAAGGTAAATATCTTTCCCATTGAGTCTTCTGATCTGAGATACAAGACTTCAATAAATCTAAAATCACTGAATTGGCAATCTCAAATTGCCCGTCAGTCTGCAAGTGGAACGATGACGAGAACTGCAACCGCGTGCCAATGTTCTCCCAAATTGGCTTCCAAAACAAACTCATAAATCTGGGGTCTCTGTCGGAGACAATCGTCTTAGACGCGCCATGTAATCGGAAAATCATCGTGATCATTCTGTGTAATCGGGAGATCAAAAATGAAATCCATTTCAATACTTTCCAAGGGGCGGGTGGGTATGGGTAAAAGGGTGTAACAATCCCCGTATCTTATGCCTGTCAAACTTGACCTTCTGGCATACTGCGCACAACTCTTCCACGTCCTTTTTGAGTCACGGCCAAAAGAAGTATCTCTCTACCCCTTTCATGGTGGTAGCAATGCCGCGGTGACCGTAAAAGGTAGACAGTGGCATTCAGTAATAACCTTATCCCTCAACGGCTGCGTAACGCACAACATAGTCTTTCTCATCAAGTAGCCTTCCCGAAGGGAGTATCCCGCTATTGTCTCCCCATCCCGTATCCGTGTGAAAATATCTGCAAAATTTGTATCTGTGGTATATTGATCGACCATATCCTCGAAGCTCCTATGATGTATCGGGGAAATAGCCAGAACCAACGGTTTCCGAGACAAAGCATCTGCCACCACATTCTTCTGTCCCTGCACATGGACAATTTGAAAGTGGAACTGTGACAAGATGTTAGCCCACCGCATCTGCTTTTTCCGAAAGCTGCTTCTGTGACAAGTAGTAGTGTAAACTCTGATGGTCTGTAAAGACAGTAAAATCCGCTCCGAGTAGGTAATGCCGCCATTGAGTAAGAGCATGGATAACCGCCAAAATCTCTTTCTCATATACCTGTGCTGTCATCTCCGGCATAGAGAACAATCGGCTCTCATAAGCTATGACATGGCCTTCTTGCATCAAGACCGCACCCAGACTACGACCACAAGCATCACAATATACTTCAAATGACTTTTGCAAGTCCGGCAAAGTCAAAACAGGTCCTGTAGTCAATTTCTCTTTCAAGGTCTGAAAGGCAGTCACCTCTGTGGATCCCCACGAGAAAGGTACTCCTTTCTGTGTCAAGATATGCAAAGGGGAAGCAATCTCTGCAAACTTTCGTATGAACCGCCTGTAGTACGAATAGAGTCCCAAGAAGCTTCTAACTTCATGGACATTCCTCAAATCGGGCCAATCACGAATAGTCTCTATCTTGGCCGGGTCCATTTGCACTCCTACTGCTGACACAATGTGTCCCAAAAAGTGTATCTCTGGTAGGAAAGCTTCACTTTTCTTTGCATTAATCACTAAGGTGTGATCTCGTAATGCCTGAAAGACTTGAAGCAGATGATCTCTGTGTTCTGCCTCATTCTTGGAGTAAACAATGATGTCGTCAAAGAAAGTGCCAACAAATAGCCTGTACTCTCGAAAAATCTTGTCCATCATCTGGTTAAATGTCGCAGGAGCATTGGTTAAGCCAAAAGGCATCACCAAAAACTCAAATAACCCAAAAGTCGTCCGAAAAGCTGTCGTGTAGACATCTCTCGGCACTATCCTGATCTGATGATATCCACTCTTCAAGTCAATCCTGCTAAAGCACGAGGATCCCTGTAACCTGTCGAGTATATCATCGATCCTAGGAATCGGAAATCTATTCTTGATGGTGATTTCGTTGAGAGTGCTATAATCGATGCACATTCTCCAAATTCCGTCTTTCTTCAAAACCAACAACACTGGAGAGCAATACGGTGAAATACTAGGCTGGACAAGACCCTTTTTCAAGAGGTCTTTCACTTTGTTCATAATCTCTTCATTCTGTGCTCGGCTCACACGGTAGGGTGGCCGGTTCGGTGATGTGCTTCCAGGTATCAGATCAATGGTATGATCTTCAGGCCCTATTAAAAGCAATCGGCATGAGTGTGGAGAAAAATCTTGGCGTTCTTTTGATCAGGTCAAAACATATTCAACCTTTATCCATCGTTCAGTTCTCTCCCAAAAGAATGAGTAAGAAACTGAAGTTTATCAAGTACAATCTCTAAGCCCTTCATTTATCAAAGTCGCTTTCTCGGCCCGGTGGTCAACCACGGCGTGGTTCTTGTGGTACCAAGGGATCCTTAGTAGAACGTCACTCGCGTGCCCTGAACACCCGTGTCATTGCAAACGAAGTTTGCCAATGCTCTGTGTAATGGCAACATCCCATCCGGGTGCCAGTCGAACTACCTCCACCTGTGGCGTCAGTCTGTCGATTGAATTCCAAATCGAGCCGCCAATTCCAAGTGAAAAGAGGTTGGCCTTGGCTCCTTCAAAAGAGCTTCCTGATCCTTCACTTTGCCCCAAAAGCGGCAAAGTTTGTACTTTCATTCATTAGATTCGGTGCAGGTCCCACGCCATGTGGTACCAGTTTTGCTTTTCTATCCGCCTTTTCTGCCACATTCCTCAGCTGCTCTCAAACTCTCAGGCTTGTCTCGTCGTCTTTATCATTCTGTTCTTTCTGGCCTTTTTAGGGCACTTCGCGGAGATATGTCCATGTTCCCCGCATCCAAAGCACTTCCCCTCTCTGATGAAGCGAGCTCTCTCCTCAGGAGTAAGCTTGGGTCGTGCATCCTTTTTCTCTGGGTTGCTCTTTTTATTTCTACTTTCATTCCCAGAAGTCTATTCGGCTTGTTGTGTCATGGCCTCATCTGTGGGGTAGGTCAGACTGCTAGAGTGAATGGCAAAGCCCCGCTTCGCATGACTCATCAACTTCTGAATAGAAGCTGACTTCTATTCCAAGCAGTGATCTCGGATCTCTGTAGGTAGACCCAAGGTAAACCGCTCAATCTGTTCTCTGAACGAGATCTTCTTGAATGAAGAGGCGGGTAGAAAAGAGCTCCAGAATCTTTCACAATAAGCATTGATTGTATCTTTCTTGGTCATCCGAAGATGGTTCCAAGCAGCTCGTATATCTCGTTCATATTCTTGCGTCAACCAAGAAGAAATAAAAAGCTTCTTAAATTTCAGCCATTTAACTGGTGCAGTCTTGTTTAAAAGAAGCATGGACCACCAAGTACGAGAATTCCTCTTAAAGTAAGAGGCAGCTCTCCGAATCTTGGAGTGCTCTGAATAGTGTCCTCCCGCGAAAGCGATGTCAAACTGCTGCAAAGCCTTTGAAGCATCTGAGTATCCTGAAAAAGTATCAAACTTGATCGAGTGGCCACCTTCCTTAAACTCTCGGACTTTCTTGCTTTTATCTTCAAGAAAGTCATACCGGTTGGCTTTGTAAAAATTCTTCTTGTTCGCATAAAAGTTTCCGTTGTCAGAGTCTGAACTGTCCGTAGACG
This sequence comes from Adiantum capillus-veneris, assembly GCF_014529385.1. Taxonomy (NCBI): domain Eukaryota; kingdom Viridiplantae; phylum Streptophyta; class Polypodiopsida; order Polypodiales; family Pteridaceae; genus Adiantum; species Adiantum capillus-veneris. The sequence continues at coordinate 132,425,997 of NC_140933.1, read as the reverse complement.
AGTCCTCTGTAGAAGTGTTACTCACTAGGCGAGACTTAGACTTCCTTGCCTTTTTCTTGCCCTTTCCGAAGCGTTGTTTCTTACTTCGCTTTTTGCTTTTTCGGTCTTCTTCGCTCGAGTCTGAAGAGCTAGAAGAACTGTCAGAAGAAGAAGAAGAAGAACTAGGTAAGCCTTCAAACTTGACGCGCTTCTTCAGTTTCTTTGCCTTGTTGAATGTCGACCGACGACCCAAATGTCCCGGGAAGTCAGTGCCTTTCTTCTGCTTTTTGTCGTGCTTTTTGTCCTTCTTTTGCACGTCGAAAAGCTGAGCAATCTGTGCATCAACCACGTTCTCCAGTTCCTTCTCCGTATATTTCTTGGAGGCAGAAGGTTTCTTGAGAGAGGGTTTCGGGAGTGGTGTTGTGGTTCTTTGCCACTCCATCTGTACCTCTTCCAAAGAGGTCTGGTTCATATATTTTGCCATCTTCGGGTCCTTGACAAAATTGAGCATCATCTTTGTTGCATCGCCAATCAATTGACGACGCTCCATCTCTCTTTGCTCCGCCTGAGTAGGCCGAGGCGGGTCATACTGTTTGAATCTTCGTTGTGATCCCAGCCCGCATCTCCAGATGCAGAGGGAGTCGACTGATCATTGCCTGAATCCATAGGTGCCGCGGATTTTTTTTTTTCGGGGATCGGATTTCCTGTAGAAGAGAAATCGGCCATGCTCTGATACCAGTGTAACAGACTTGGACACTCCAAGTCAAGAATCAACCGCGACATCACCAAATAACCACTTCAAAACAATTCACAGATCACAATAGATTTGCACTGGCCCGGCGGAGTTCCGTGCCTAGAGATATTGGCCCCAAAGACTGGCGCCCCTTTCGGTATTTCTTTTTATATTAATTAGATCAAAGTACAAGAGAGTGGCTAGGGTTTCACTCTCGGACTCTGCGTCTAGATGCTCTGAGAAGTGAGGCCCTCACCGCTAATTTAAAGGTTACAAGGGATGCCCAAGAGCAGAGCCCCAAAAGCTTCAAATCAAAAGCAATTGCTCTCTCTCTCTCTCTCTCACAGAGAGTCAAAACTTGAAAGCAAAAGCATTCTCTCTCTTTCTCATATCGTAGAGAAAAAGCAAAATTTGCGTCGCTCATCAAATTTTTTTATTATAAAATTTTTAATAATAGCATCCGCGAATTCCGGAAATTAGGGTTTTTGGCAAAAATTAGGGTTTGCAAGAATTTTAGGGTTTTTGGCAGAAATTAGGGTTTCTGCTGTCCGTAGCCACGTCATCACTTTGTGACACCCCTTGTGCCTCCCATTGCCTCGATCTTCTCATGGAAGACATAGGAGAACTAGAATGGGTGAAGGCCATTCTCACCCAAGCCCTCACTATCGTCAACTTCATCAATGCTAAGGTGAGAATACTTGCAATTTTTCGCACGTACTCCGACAGGGAGTTGAAGAAACCCTCGGCAACACGATTTGCCTCTATGTGGCTTCTTCTTGAGCGCCTTTACGGTGTCCAAAACAAAGTGCAAAAAACCATGGTGTCCGATGAGTTCAAGCAATGGTGTGAAGGAGAGAACTCGGCAACCTCACAAGAGGCAAAGGCCATCCAACGGCTTTCCCTCAAAGAAGAATTTTGAGAAGAGGTGAAGGGTCTTGTGGTAGCCATCTTGCCCATCTACAGAGTGCTCCGAATGACCGACATGGAGGGATCTACCATAGGCCTTCTTCACCACTTCATGGATGAGGCATACAAGGAAATAGAGGCATCAACCATTCTTGATGGTCCACCCGATGGGACACGGTATCTCCTTTGCTCTCCATTCTCAAGTCGACATGGAGGGATCTACCATAGGCCTTCTTCACCACTTCATGGATGAGGCATACAAGGAAATAGAGGCATCAACCATTCTTGATGGTCCACCCGATGGGACACGGTATCTCCTTTGCTCTCCATTCATGGATGAGGCATACAAGGAAATAGAGGCATCAACCATTCTTGATGGTCCACCCGATGGGACACGATATCTCCTTTGCTCTCCATTCTCAAGTCGACAATATGTTTTTTGCTAATTTGCACTATGCCTCACCTATCTCTCTGTCTCTCTCTCTCTTTTTGTAGTGATGTCTTTGAAGATTCCCCCAAGAAAGATGATATCCTCTTTCTTTTCCAAAAGAGATGGGATTTTATGAAGAGGCCCATTCACCACTTTGCGGCTCTCTTGCATCCGGCCTACAAGAAGCCGGATATTTTCACAAACCAAATGCTACAAGAAGAGAGCCGCAACTTCCTTCCCAAGGCCCTCTCGGAAGATCATCACGGCGCATTCCTTCAAGAGCTAATCAACTATGGAGACCAAAGAGGCACGGCTTTTACTTCCACCATATGTTGGAAGAGGGAGTCCTTGGTGAAGCCTCTTTTTTGGTGGGAGAGCTTCGGGTACCAATTGCCTCACCCTCAAAGAGTTGCATTAAGGATTCTTGGACAAGTAAACCCTCTTAAGCCTCGGGCCCTGGCGCTCTCTCTCTCTCTCTCTCTCTCTCTCTCTCTCTCATGAATTATATTACATACTATCTTTTGAATATAATATAGGATTGCTCATCCGGTGCATGCGAGCGAAATCGGTCCGCATACTCGCTTATCCACACCAAAATTCGCAACAAACTGTCAACAAAGCAATTGGAGCGGCTCATCTATTGTCGCTCCAATCTCCGAATGTTGCGCTCCATGCATGAGATGCCTATGGCTAGACAAGTAAACCCTCTTTCTACACACTTGCTTCTTGACTCATATGGGCTATGGCTTTGCATTCCAATTCACATGTGCTAACTTTGTCTTGAGTCTTGACTCTTTTGAACTTTTCTATAACTTGTCAAATAGGTCAATGTTGATGATTGCAAGCTCTCAATTGATACTCTCAAAAGTGTCAACAAAGAGCGTGATATGACGGAGGAGCAAATTTTCCGTGAGCTCTACTTGGAGCTAGAGGAGATTGACCGACGGGTTTCTCGCACACGATCACGCAAGAGGGTCATTGTACGTGGAGTCCCTATGCCTTCGGCTACAAGAGGTAGAGGTGCAAGAGCTTCCCATGCTTGTGGCCGTGGGCGTGAGATGGAGGCTACTACTCCTACAACCTATGTGCGGCGAGGCTCGGGAAGCGGCTCCATTGCGGCGGCCTCTGTTTTGGAGGATGTGCCTATTCGTAGATCCAACACTATGGACCCTAGAGAGCCGGAGTATGACGAGGAGGGAAATCTCCTTAGTGAGGGAGATTATGACACACCACAATCCGATTCATGTGAGGATGAAGATGACATCGATGAGCATAGCTCACAAGAGGAAGATGATGATGATGATGAGAGCGGAGGAAGCTCTTAGAATTTAGTGTCTCTCATATCTTTTTTGACCCTACTTCCACTTTTTGCACGATTGAGGCTTAAAAGGCCTACTTTTTTGTATCATCTCGATTATCAAATCTCAACTTAGCTTTTTGATTTATGACATATGTAATGCGATTCGCAGTTCATGCCCATTGTGTCTCATTGTCTTGATTCTCAACTCTTGAGTGTCGGCACTTGGCACTTGCAAGTTGCTTTCTTGTCCAATGTGATAATCAATTGTCTATTTGTCCCAAGTGTAAAATCTAGGGTTAAGAATTGCGTGTTTTTATTTTTGAACGTACGTAACCATGTCGTACGACATAAAATTTTCTAGTTCGATGAGTACCGTACGTCTTCGTACGTGGACAAAACGTACGTGACCGTACGAGACCACCCTACCTGCGACCTGTTGGTAGCTCTGCTAGCCTCCTTGTCCTTGGCACCTCAATCTGAATCTGTGGAATTCTGTGATCTATGAACTGATTCCCTTTATTTTCTTTCCTTGTGCCGTGGGACTTGTGGGTAGCCTTGGTGGCCTCCCCTGTCCGCTGGCACATCAGTCTCAGTCGGCGGCATCCTGAGATGCACGACCATCTGTTCCCCTTTCTTCTTGAAATCCTCTGATGAAGTTGCATCTGGTTCCCTAAGTTTGTCGAAACCCTTGGATGTGCTACCATCTGATTCTCTTACTGCTCCAGAATCCTGTGATGAGTTGTCATCTACTTCCCCTGATTCATTCTCTTCATTGGAAAACTCTTGCTGTGCTGAGGTGGATAGTGTCCTGTCCGTAGGATAAGTCAATGAGCTGACATGCATACCAAATCCTTGCTTAGCACGTCCCATAAGTCTCTAAATAGAGTCAGACTTTTATTCTAGACAATACTGTCGAACCACAACAAAACCGCTCAATTTGGTCCCTTAAAGTTTGAAATGAGGACATTGGCAAATAAGTATCTCAAAACCTCTGGCAGTAGTCATCCATCGTGTCTTTCTTAGTCATCCTTAGATGATGCTAGGTTGTGATGACAACTTCATATTCGTTTGATATGAAAATGCTCTTGAATTTTACCCACGTCGTAGGTGCGTTTGCGTAGCAGCAGAGTAGACCACCATGTCTGTGCATTTAGTTTTAAGTAAGATGTTGCCCTTAGTACCTTGGAGCATTTCGAGAATTGACCTCTTGAGAAGGAGATGTCAAACTGCTGTATAAACTCAAGGGCCCGATGAGTGTCTTGGTAGCTTGAAAAATTGTCAAACCTGATGGCCCGCCCCCCTTCCTTGAACTTCTTGGTCTTCTTGCTCATTTGTTCACTGTCAGAAGAGGACGAGCTCTCCTCCTCTGAATTGCGAGATGGCCTCCCATGCCCTCTAGACGTCTTCAGAAATGTGCTTTCTTACTTTTTCTTCACTTCTTTTGCCTTTTTCATTCTCATTGGAACTAGAGGACAACGATTTGTCGGAATTCTCGAAAGACCAAGAAAAATCCGGGTCATCCTTGGAATGAGCACGCTTTTTGAATCTGCTTGCCACCTCGAAAGTCAACTTCCGGTCCAAATAACCGAGGAAATTCACTGATTTCCTTTTCTTTTGAGAGTGCTTCAAGCCTTTCATTATCTGGTTCATCTTCCTTTCAAGAGCTTTGTCCAGCTCTTTCTGCGAGTACAATTTCCACTTTTCTGCACTCGGCTTGTCTCTCAGCTTCTTGACTTGAGAGGAGAATTAATGGCCTCTTGCCATCTCTAATAAATCTTATCGTGTTTCGCAAACTTCGGGTCTTTGGAGTACTTGACTAGTCTTTTCACACACGTTGGTGCAACGAAAGATGGTCGAGGCTAGAAGTGGGCAGAGGCATGGGTATGTATGCTTACAGGAGCATGCCAAGGTGCTAGAGCAGGTGTGAAGATCGAGGGCTGCTAAGGAGACCTGGAAATGTATGTCTATGGTGGTTTTTTAGTCGAGAAAGGCTTTATGATGGGCTAAACAGATTGATAGCTCAAGGTGTCCCAACTCCCAAGTGCTGGAATCGTGTAGCGGAATGTGGTCCTTTGAGTGTTCTTTAGGATGGTCCAGACGGCTCCTCAATCGGAGCTACAAGGTGAGAGTTATTGCAGTTTGAAGGGGGAGGTGCTTTGGACAAGTGCAAATGGATAATGAGAGCTGGGGAGAGTGGATGGATTTGAAGTGTTCGATTCATGGAGCGTGTTGGTCTTTTCAGATTGTCAATCGGGGTCCAGATGGCCAAGTTATGAGCTAATGAAGTTTTGAAGGGGGTCGGTTCTGGGATGATTTGACTGCCTCAGCAGGTGCGCCGTGTGCACTAAGCAATACTACTCTCTATTGTGTGTCTTGAGCTTCTTCATCGTCTCCAAGTCAAGTGTTCCCCTGCAACCCTATTTCCAACACGTTGCAGGACCGTTCGAGAGGCAGAAAGGCCTCACCAAATATTCGTACAATCTAGTGGGTAAGCTGAAGGCGACCTTGAGTGCATCTCCAAGAGCGATGTTGATTTGATGATAGCCACTTTTGAGTTCGATTCTACTAAAACAAGTATAACATGTAATATGTCAAGTCTATTATCGATCCTAGGTATTGGAAACATGTTCTCGATGGTGATCGTATGGAGAGTTCATCGATGCATGTGCTTGAAGTGAGTGCGTTTTGCATGTCTGCTCGTGGTTGAGGTGTGTGCGCGTATATGTTTGCGTGTTCTACCTGTTTATTGCTTGGTCTTTTGTGTTTTTTCTCTTGTTTGATGGTTGATTTAGGTTTGGAATTGGTTTGATGGGTGTCACCAGCGTGTGACTACTATCTATCCTTTTTGTTGATTTCTTTCTTATTATTTATTTACTTTCACTTTTTGGAAACACCCCTCGGGAAATCTAACTGCCTTGCATTGCATAGCTAGTGTGGAACTGTTCAGAGGAGTCCAGGCCTGAGGGCAAGAGAGCACTAAGGTTGGACAAGGACTATGGTTAGCCAAAGTGGGGTCATTGACTAGCCAAAGTGGAATCCTTTGCTACAGAGGCTACATTTCAATTCTAGGTGTGGCTGCAGTGTACAAAGGGGGTCAGATGACCTAAAAAGATACAATGGCAGCATCTCCTAAAATTTAGGGAACTGCTATTTTGGGACCTGAAAATGTGTTTGCGTCATTACCTCCGGAATGACAAGGGGAACATTTTATTACTCTGCCGTGAAGTCAACCGGGAAACCGGTTGGGAGATTTTTAGACGGCAACCCCGAAACGGGAAATAGGCTGTAAATGTGCCAAGTGGCACATTTCTGTGCACTTTCCTCATGCATGAAGAAGTGGCGCTGAATTTGAAGGAGGGAGGGACTCATTTGCAGTTTTTGTCACAGGTTAAGAGCTATGGAGTGCTTCCTTTCCCTCTTATGTACAGTGCGGTGCCAGGAGTGATGCCTTGCACGCTACGCACTGCTCTCTCTCTCCCCTATTGTTATGCCCCACTAGTGGGTTTTTCAATTGACCAATGTACAGTTGTGTGGGTTCATGCGCGATTGCCGAGGCAAGAGCCTCTTACAGGTACTGGATTAGCTAGCGGCTAATCCCCCGCAGGTACAAGTGATTCGGAGAGGTTTCACGTCCGAAATCTCGTCCGATTCAAAGGGCAAGTAGCCCTACAGGTGCGGGAGCTCGAGGACTTGCTACGGATGCGATCGGCATGCGAAACGGAGCCTGAAACAGTAAATTACAGCCTACTGTGTATTTTTGCAGGTTTAGGGTTTTGGCCCTAAACGGACTCTAATAACCCCAGGAGGTTCGGGGATGCGAGGGGACCGCTGTACAGGTGATCTGGCGCATTTTCGGGCTGAAAACAGAGAATTCAGCGTGCTGCAGATTCTCGCAAGGTTTTGCAAAGTGCACGTATGCGTCGGGAAAGTCATTCAATGCGTGGGAATATTGATTGTGGAGGGTCCTAGTACAATTATGCTGCCGAAATCGGGCCGGAACAGTTGAAATTCAGCCAAGTTTGTGCGGGGCAGCTTGTAGGGAACCACAACGTTTATTCCCTCTTTTAAACAATAAAGAAATACCGAAAGGGGCGCCTAAGTTAGGGGCCAATCTGGTGTCGGTCTTCTCATACAGGTGCATTCTAGTAGCCTGTATCCCTTTCCCCTTTGTTGTGTCTTGAAAGTACAGGTAAAGTGGGCGACAAATTAAATGGGTGAAAGCAAATAAGGTTTAAGTCTAAGGTCTACCGCCCTTAGTACAGGCCGGTTTCATGGTTCCATCGCCTGGATTAAATCACTTTTTCCCATAGAAGTGAGCCTTGGTCAGTTTGGGCTTGAAGACACAGGGGATCATAGACCAGTGTCACGTGACACATCCCAACCCTATGTGTCCGTGGACAAGCTACACCACAGCAGGGTTCAGTCAGTCCGATCAAGTTAGATTAGCAGCGATCTGACACTTTTGTGAGTCTATTCGTAGACCGTGCATGCCCAGTCACTTAGCATAGATGCATATCCTCCGGTTGCACACATCATGATCATCGGAGTTCCCATCAAAATCCATTCGCATCAGTTAGGGGAATTTTCCAGTGCATTTAGCCTATTTTCCTATTTATTGGGATTTTCACTTATTATTTTTAAGTGACTTTCCAACAAAAGTAGGTAGGGCAATTTTGCTAAGTTTCTATATAAGCAAACCCAAGTTAGCACTAAATGGCAGAAGAGGCAGCAGGAGCACATGCTCAATAGGCACCTTCTCAGCAGAACCCAAGCAAGAACCCTTGGCGTTTTTGATTCCCCCATCCTCGCCACACCCTCAAGCACCCTAGCGTTTTTTGTTTCTAGCAGTTCCCGCATCATCAGCAGTACCCAGTTCCCTTGGCGTTTTCAGCCCTTGCATCATCGCCATACTCAGCCCTGGCATTTTCTCCTATGATCGCGAGCTTCCCAAATAGCCAGCGTTTTTACTAACACTCAATAGGCTGATCAGCGTTTTTGGTTTTCAGCCATTGCCACATCAGAATAGCAGCGTTTTCAGCCCTATGGGACAGCAGCAGAATCAGCCCTAGTTGGTTGCAGAAGAACCTCATTTTCAGCCCACAAAAATGCAGCCAAAACATGTATTTTCAGCCACCAAAAACAGCCCAAAGATTTGCAGATTTTCATCAGTTCGAAGACCACAGATTTCAGCCCTAAAGTCGTCATCGTCATCATCGTCGTCGTCATCGGCATAGTCCCAAGGTGCATCAGTCCATTGCATCCGCAAGGTACCACTTTGTGCAATCAATAAGTAGACCACTCTCGCCGACGAGAGTGGGGCCTTCGGAGGGGGGTTTTACGTCTCTGGTGTCATCTCTCTTCTCTCTCTATCTCTCAGTCTCATACACTTGCACGCACAGTGTCTATTCATTTGTTTGTGATCATAGCACTTTCCATTACGAACGGAAGGCTCTTCTTTCCATAAGAACTAAAAGGAACCTTGAGCACAGTTCGGAGCACTCATCTTGAGCAAAGCGCAATCAATCATTCCGCTGCACCTAACAACCAAACACAGGAAATTGCAATTATGGTTGACAGACCAGATGATGTGACTGAAGAGGCTTCCTCTTCGCAGGGTCAACAGACACATGAAGTGGGTGAGTCTTCAAGACCACCACAGACTGAAGATGATATATTCAGGACCCAGTTGGCTACTGCTGTGGCTATGTTCACACAAGTAATGCAGAACCCGAGGTTTTTAGCCTTTCTGCAACCTTCTCTTCCGTCTCAGCAAGTTGGGTCAGTGGATCATATTCAAAAGCCTGTTAAGGCTCGAACACAGGTGATTCATACTGCAGAGTCAATGGAAACACATGTACACTTGACGGAGAACATGCAGTCTCCACAACCTGTGCCTAAGGTGCAAGAACAGGTGGTTGAGATGCCAGTCTTTCAAGCTGTACCAGTTTAGCCAGCCACTTTTCAGCAGCCTATAGCTAGTTCTAATGGGCAGGGAAGCAACCTACAGGCTATGCAACAAGTCTTCCCACCACCTTCAGTACACCCTGGCTATTTTGGAGGTGGATTCGTATTCCAGAGCATGGCTGGTCATGCACTTGGAAATCAGTTTTACACGCCAGGAACTGTGTTCGGGGGTGCTCAAACAATGATGCCTAACCCCATGTATGGTGTCACGGGCATGCTACCAGGGTTTCAAAGCACTCAGGGCCAATTTGGGATGCCACATGCAAATTTTGGTATGGCTGGAATTACAAATCAACAGCCAAATATGGCATTTCCAGGTCAACTTAATTGCGGTCAAGGAACACAGCTGAACCCTAACAGTGTTCCCATGTTTCAGTCACTTCCATATGACAACTTAATGCCGTTGGAGAGGCCAACTCCGTACAAAGGTGGCAAAGGTGTGTCATTCACGACCTTTACAGGGTTTGATGACAGGAAGAAGGCTCTTTCATTCCTCCAGCAATTTGACAAGGCCTATGCAGGGGGAAACTTTACAGAGGCTTCAAAGGTTCGCAAGGCAGCCACTTTCTTGACAAGGCATGCGGGACAATGGTGGACAACTTTATTGCTGCAAGGGCAAGCTCCGTCCACATGAATTTACTTCAAGCAGATTTTTGCAGCAGCATGGGTATCTGATGACTTTGAAGCAGATGTCATGACAGAATGGCACCAACTTAATGCTGCTACTTGCAAGAATCTGGATGACTACAATCGGAAGTTTTAGAAAGCTCTACTTCCAGTAACTTCCTATAGGTTTGTGCCATTGACAGAACAGATTGAAAAATACTGTTGTGGCCTACGCAAAGGATTGAGAAAGTACTGCACGAAGACCAAAGTCACTACTTTGACGCAGCTCATCGAGGTAGCAAACACTGGCAATGGTTTGCTCAAGGGAGAAGATTGTGAATTCAATACTGGTGTCAAGGAAGGATCAGCCAAGAAAAATTCAGCAAAGAAGCACGTTCCCAATGAGGTTCCTAAAGGGACTCAGGAGCCAGCCCACGCAGGGAAAGGCAAAGCTACGGCTGAATCAGAAAAGGGACCAGCAAAGAAATGGAAAAGACGTTTTCCTCGCAAGTCGGAAGAGCAAAAGAAGGTCCCGAGGTCAGAGAACAAATGCTTTATCTGTGAGCAGCCTGGCCACATTGCTTACAACTGTCCTACAAAGAAAAGGCCAGCTGATTCTGAAGACAAGGAGGACAGGAAAGGAAAGAAGCCCATGGCTGGTCTAGTGCCAGATATGGTGGGCGACAAGCCAAATTCAGATGCAAGTGAGCTTTGCAGAGCATGGGGAAAGGTCAGGGATCAAACAATGCTTATCTTCTTTAATCCAGGTGCCAAAGCCAACTTCATTTCCCTAGAATTGGCTTCAAAGTTGGGAATCAGACCTGAAGAGATGGGGTATACAGCAGAGGCAGGTTTGGCATGTCCTGGCCATACAGAGGCTGTGACACCCATCATCGGAAAGTTGCGCCTACATATCCAGTCCTATGTAGATGCTGAAGAATTTTACATCATGCCACTGGACGGATGTGACGTGTTGTTAGGTATTCCTTGGTTATTTCGTGTACAGGGAATCATGGATGCCTACAACAAAAAGATTACTGTACAGAGCATGGGAAAGACTCACATTCTGGATGTAAAGCTTAAAGGGGAGTCTATTCCCACTGTATCAGCTTTTGCTATTACTTCTGTAATGAAAAAGCATCTTTCTGCGTACTTGGTTTTTCCACGTGAAGTGTCAGATTGTGATGAATCAAATTTATCTGTGCTGGATAAAGAAAGGTCAATGTTTTTACAACAGTATAGCGACTGTTTTTCCGATTCATTACCGTCTCAATTACCGCCAGAGAGACCCGAGGACCATGCTATAGATTTGGTGCCAGGCAGTAGCCCACCAAATAAGCCACAGGGTTAGCGTGGCTCAGCAGAAAGAGATAATGAGCCAAGTACAGGAGCTGTTAGACAAGGGGCTGATTCAGCCCAGTTCATCTCCATTCTGTTCTCCAGTGTTGTTGGTGCAGAAAAAGGATGGCTCATGGCGTATGTGCATCGACTACCGTGCACTGAACAAGAATACCATCAAGAATAGGTTCCCTATACCTAGAATTGATGATATTATGGACAAATTAGAAGGAGCAGCTATGTTTAGCAGGATAGATCTAAAGAGTGGGTACCATCAGATCCGAATTAGATCAGAGGATGTGCACAAGACTGCTTTTAGAACGATGTTTGGCCTTTACGAATTTTTAGTGATGCCCTTTGGTCTCACAAATGCTCCTGCTACGTTCAATAGGATGATGGACATAATTTTCCGTCCACACCAGCAGTTTGTTGGTACATTCTTTGATGACATGATAGTCTACTCAAAGAATGAAGAGGAGCATAGGCATCACCTGGCCATTGTGTTCGAAGAGCTACGCAGTCATAGGTTGCTCATCAATGCAAAGAAAAGTGAATTTTTCCTGGAAGAGATCCACTTTCTGGGACACATTGTCTCAAAGGATGGTGTCAGAATGGATCCTGCAAAAGTTGAAGCAATCAAGTCATGGCCAGATCTGAAGACGGTGCACGATGTCCGAAGTTTCTTGGGACTATGCTCCTATTATAGAAGGTTTATCCGAAATTTCGCTGAGATTGCTTCACCTTTACATGCTCTTCAAAAGAAGGCAGTCACCTTTAGATGGACACAGAAAGAGATTTCAGCATTTAATCTCTTAAAGGAAAAGATGACTTCAGATCCAGTCATTGTGTTGCCAGATCTTAGGAAGTCATTTGTGGTCCAGTGTGACGCCTGCGATAGTAGCATTGGTGCAATGCTAATGCAAGATGGCAGGGTAGTAGCCTATGAGAGTAGAATCTTGCAAGGGCCAGAAAAGACTATGCAAGTCTATGAAAAAGAACTGCAGGCCGTGATTCATGCACTCTTAAGTTGGAAACACTACCTGCTAGGTGCATATTTCGTTGTCCAAACGGATCATCAGACCTTGCGATACTTCTTGACACAGGCAGTATCTGAGAAGCATATGCGATGGGCAAATATCTTGTCCATGTTCCATCTTCAGATTGTGCATGTGGAAGGCAAGAAGAACGTTGTGGCTGATGCCTTGTCAAGGAAGCCACAAATTTCAGCTGTGTCAATTCCTTATCATTATAAAGTTGATGATATGAGGGAACAGTATGCAAATGATGAAGATTTTGCAAGGGTCTTCGAGCACCTAATGGATGGACAACGTCATGAACACTATTTTCTCAAAGATGGGTTCATGATGATGTATGGCAGATTGTGTCACAAAGCAAGGCAGGCTCATTTTATTCCTGTCAGGAAGAAGATAAAGCCAGATCAGATGGAACGCTTGTTTATGAGCAATATTTTCAAGTATCATGGCATGCCACAGTCGATTGTTAGCGACCGTGATCCACGCATGACAAGTTTGTTCTGGAGAGGCTTGTTTGAGAATATGGGCACAATGCTCAAATTCTCTTCGTCATTTCATCCTCAAACAGATGGGCAGTCAGAAGAGGCAAATTCTATTGTCCTAGATCTGCTAAAGTGCTACGTGTCAGAGCATAAAGGAAAGTGGGAGCAGTATTTGCCATTGGTGGAGTATGCATACAATAATACAATGCATTCATCAACTGGCAAGGCACCTTTTGAGATAGTTGAAGGTGGCAAGAAAGTTCCTCCCATACTGCATACAAAGGACAAGATATTTGAAGCAGATAAATATGTTCAGGACATGGATGAAATGTACAAGAAGGTCAAAGTGGCCTTGGAAAAGACTCAAGCAAAGCAAAAGAAAGCAGCTGATCGTCACCGTCGTGAAGTGGTATTTTCACTTGGTGATTGGGTGCTTCTACGCTTTGAAAAGGCAAGGTTAAAGAAGATGAGGGGCAAGGAAAGACTATTTCCAAAGCTCAGCATGCGTTACTATGGGCCTTTTCAAGTGTGCGACATAATCAGTGATGTTGCATATAGGCTGAAATTGCCCGACAGTTGGAAGATTCATAATGCGTTTCATGTGAGTCTTCTCAGACCCTATGTGGGTGATGTGCCAGAGGATATGCCAGCTGAAGATCAGCCGGAAGTCGAGGAACTTGACGAGATCTTGGTCCCGGAACAGATTTTGGCACATAAAGTAAGAAAAGTGAAAGGCAAGGTTGCTAGGCGTTACTTGGTGAAGTTCAGAAACTATCCACCAATGGATGCTAAGTGGATGGAAGAAGGTGAACTTGCAGAGTCACCAACTGTGTTATCATTTTACCTTGAAGCCTTCGATTTGCAACCTACCTTGACTCCTTGAGTTTCAAAGCTACATGGATTGTCAGTGTGACAATGGCTTATGAAACAAATGATGTACATGTTATTTAAAGTGAGCTCAATGAAATACCTGTTACATGAATCTTAGAGTTGTACAGATTGCCAGTTTGGCAATGGGTGTGTTGGGAGGTTCTTGTCTTGCCTTTAGATTTGCGCTATATGCTGTTTTTGCTTGCAGGTTGGGGGATGCCATAGCCCTGTTGATCATTGCTAGGGATGGCTAGAGGCTCTCTCTCTCTCTCTCTCTCTCTCTCTCTCTCTCTCTCTCTCTCTCTCTCTCTCTCTCTCTCTCTCCCCCCCGGCTTTTTGGTGTAGAGTCTTCTTGCAACAGTGATGTCTCTTCTGTTGGGATGCACTGTTTTATACGGCCTTGGAGATCTGGAGTTGGTCATTGGAGATTCTTTGGTGGAGTTTTTGGCCTCTTGACGTTAGGATGGCTTGTTTCTACTTTACCTCTCTGCTACTTTCTTCCCTCACTCCCTTGCTCCCAGCTTTTGTTGTATCACCCATCTTTTGTAACTTTGCATCACTGGTAGTTTTTCTCCCATGGTTTGTAATCATTGAATATCTGAGGGGTTTTTTCACTATCAGATCCATTATGGGTGTATGCCTACGGGCTGATGTTATGCCTTCAGGCTTGTAATTTTGATCCCCACGCTTTGCAGAGATCCTTACTCTCATCTATCTATTCTGGGCTTGTCTGCACAAAATTTGGAACCAATCTGGTCTATCTATTCTGAGCTCGTCCCCACAAAATCCGGAACCAATCTTGCCTTTGTCTTCCCTTTCCTTGCACACTCATCCGTCTATTTGCAATTCTCGGGTTTGTCCTTTGCTTGCTCCCTTTGACGCTTTGTTAGGACACTTCGCAAGAATGTGCCCTTTCTCCCAACCGTAAGTACTCAGCAGGCTGCTTTACAAACAGTGTCTGGCCGGTTGATCTCTTCTTCTTCTGCTTACCCTTCTTCTTGTTACGGTTGAACAAATCTTGCCCCTTTTTAGTGGACATTGGCTTGTCCGAAGGGTACGTTAGTGTTCGAGCATGCATACCAAAACCTTGTTTGGCATGACCCAAATGGAGTCCGACTTCTTGGCAGTATCGGGTAAACTACAGCAAAACCGTTGAACTTGTTGCTTGAAGGTAGTTTTCTTAAAAGAAGAGATGGTTAGAATAGTGTATCCCAAAACCTCTGGCAACAGTCGTCCAAGGTGTCTTCTCTTTGTATTCTTCTGTAAGCCAGGCATAAGTGAAGACGCGTTTGAATTTTATCCATTTTGTAGGCTCTTCCTTGCGCTACCGTAGGGTAGACCACCATGTTTGGGCATTCCCTTTTAGATAAGACGACGCTCTTCGCACTTGAGAGTGTTCTGAGAAACCACCTCCCAAAAAGACGTTGTCGAATTGTTGTATGAATGCAAGAAATCGGTGGGTGTTCTTATAGCCTGAAAATGTATCAAACTTGAGTACTTGCCCACCCTCTTTAAAATCCTTGGTCTTCTCGAATCCCGTCCTTCTCGAGATGGTCATACTCGTTCAAACGGTACTAGTGTCTTCTCTTCCCATACATTGACTCGTTTGAATCGGAATTGTCAAAGGACGAGGTGTCCTCATCGGAGCTATCAAAATGTTTTTGATGCTTTCGAGATTTTGTGTGGGATCTGCTCTTCTTAGTTTTCTTGTTCTTCTAAGTCTTTCTGTCACAAGACGGGCACCATGTGCCAATAGAAAAGAACAGACTAAACAGACTTTTAGCACTTCAATAACAATTGAACTGAGAGAGAGAGATGACACGCTACACGGAGTGGCGGAATTTCAGCCCAGAGAGTATTTGCCCCAAACCTTGGCGTCCCTTTCGGTATTTCTTTATATTACTTGAACTCAGTACAATGCCGGCACTTGCGCTCTGCACCTTCTCACTGAAGCGTGCCAGAGAATGAGCCCTTTGCACATATTTAGAGGCCCTTGGCCTATGAAAAGCAGTTTACATGAAAAGCCTTAAAACCTAAAAGCAATTGGCCTTAAAAGCAATGCCCAAAAGTTGTCAGCGTAGATCACGGAAATTCGTACAACTGCCACGTCAGTAGTCAGTGCAAAACACGGAAATCCGTAGAGTCTGCCACGTCACCAATCGTCTCGTCAGAAAATCCAGAGCGTCCGTACGGTTGCCACGTCATCAATTTGCCGCGCAAGCCTTTGTGTGTGTGTGTGTGGGTCCTGCTTTATTTTAATTCCTTGATGTCTCTTGGGCCCCATCGGACGGGGTCCCCTAAGTTGGTAGGACTTCTTCTGTTGTTGCTTGTTTTGCTTAGGGTATAGGCCCCTCGGTCGTGATCTGAAGGTTGGCTCTGCTCTTCAGTGACTTGATATGTCACCAGTTTGTGACACTTTCTGTCACGTGCACACTTCACTTGCGCTATGTGGGCATGCTTCTACTACAATCTAGCACGAGTCTCAGCTTAGGACCTAGCTTGGCACCTTTGTGAGCCTCTAGCAGGACGTTCATATCCAGGCCGGTCATAGTTGCATACCCTCTCTTGCACAGTATAGCATTTTTAGCATGTAGGTGTTTTGCCGCGTGTGAACCACCTCCAACCCGGCACTTTATTATTAATTGATTTTGGGCATTCCTTACCAAGGTCGTGGGGCTGAATTAGAGCTTGCTAGACCCATCATAGTTCTTCTATTTATGGAGCCTATGGGCAGCACTAGATATGAGAAGAGACAGCAAAGGAAGGTGAAACCGGCCTGTTCAATCCAAAAAGGGCGGTAGACTTTACTTCAAACCTTGATTTAGCTTTCACCCATTATTAGTCGTCTATTTTACCTGTACTTTCAAGACACAACAAAGGGGAGAGGGATACAGGCTGCTAGATTGCACCTGTATGAGTAGACGGACACCAGATTGGCCCCTAACTTAGGCGCCCCTTTCGGTATTTCTTTATTGTTCAAAAGAGGGAAAAAACGCTGTGGTTCCCTACAAGCTGCCCCGCACAAACTCGGCTGAATTTCCACTGTTCCAGCCCGATTTCGGCAGCATAACTGTACTAGAACCCTTCACAGTCAGTATTCCCACGCATTGGCCGACTTTCCCGACGCATACGGGCACTTTGTAAAACCTGGCGAGAATCTGCAGCACGCTGAATTCTCTGTTTTCAGCCCTGAAAATGTGCCAGATCACCTGTACAGCGGTCCCCTTGCGTCCCCGAACCTCCTGGGGGTATTAGGGTCCGTTTAGGGCCAAAACCCTAAACCTGCAAAAATACACAGCAGGCTGTAATTCACTGTTTCGGGCTCCGTTTCGCGTGTCGGTCGCATCCGTAGCAAGTCCTCGAGCTCCCGCACCTGTAGGGCTACTTGCCCTTTGAATCGGACGAGATTTCTGGCGTGAAACCTCTCCGAATTCACCTGTACCTGCGGGGGGGGATTAGCCGCTAGCTAACCCAGTACCTGTGCAAGAGGCTCTTGCCTCGGCAGTCGCGCATGAACCCACACAACTGTACATTGGTCGAATGAAGAGCCCACTAGAGGGGCATAACATACTGCCAAAGGGGAGAGAGAGGGCAGTGCGTAGCGTGCAGGGCATCACTCCTGGCACCGCACTGTGCATAAGAGGGAAAGCAAGCACTCCATAGCTCTTAACCTGTGACAGAAATTTGCAAAATGAGCCTCCCAGCTATAAATCACGTTTTTGCCTTCTCTATAAGTAGTAAACTGGCCTCATAGTGCCAAGTGTCACTCATTTGTGCATTTTCCCGCTTTAGACCCTCGGGTCTAAAAATATCTCACCTGCAGCCTCTGTTGACTTGGCCACAGAGTAACAAAATGATCCCCATGTCAAATTGCACGTAACGACGCGAAGACATTTTCAGGTCCCAAAATAGCAGTTCCCTAAATTTTAGGAGATGCTGCCATTGTATCTTTCTAGGTCATCCGACCCTCTTTGTACACTGCGGCCACATCCAGAACTGAAATGTAGCCTCTGTAGCAAAGGATTCCACTTTGGCTAGTCAATGACCCCACTTGGCTAACCATAGTCCTTGTCCAACCTTAGTGCTCTCTTGCCCTCAAGCCTGGACTCCCTCTGGACAGTTCCACACTAGCTATGCAATGCAGGGCAGTTAGATTTCCCGAGGGGTGTTTCCAAAAAGTGAAAGTAAATAGATAATAAGAAAGAAATCAACAAAAAGGATAGATAGTAGTCACACGTTGGTGACAGAAGGACCTGTAGATCAACGTTTGCAGGACCAGGTCAGCCATCATTTCCAGCCTCCTCTCCATCAGCGTTTCATCAGTTCCACGCTTTGTGTGTTGTGTGAGGGTCCAGCTTTATTCTAATCCTTTATGTCACTTGGGGCCCCTTCGGACAGGGTCCCCATAAGTTGGTAGGACTTCTTCTTCTGTTACTTGTTCTTCTTAGGGTTTAGGCCCCTCGGCCGGCATGTGTAAGTTGGCTCCATTCTTTAGGGCTTTCACACATCAGCAGTTTGTGACATCTCCCCTTCTTGAAAGAGAGTAATCGTTTGCGATTACAACATATTTGCAAAACAACTCAAGTTAGCTAAAAAATTTTCGCGGGTCATTCCGAGGGACAATCAATTTGCTCTTCTTGTGAAGGAGTTAGCTTCTCCTTTTGGCTCTTTTGATCAAGGAGTTGGCTTCTTTTGTCCAGATCGGAACTCTTGATATTCCGGCGTAGTAAAATTAGCCATCACACCCAAACCGCATTGATCTTCCACAGGTGTCTTGATGCACTAAAATTACATACGAGGCAATCTCATCCAATTAGGATGGTTGGCACATCACAATGCAACACAAATGCTCACGTATGCATGTTACAAGACATAAAAACATAAAGCCGCCGATGAACACTTCTCCCGCATAACCTAACAAGGTCCGGGCTGGGAGATATTCAACGACTCCCTCATCACTTCTCCTGCATAACCTAAAAAGGTCCGAGCCGGGAGATATAGAGGCCTTTTACAACCAAACGCCCCCTAGACCGTAGCCTGCGTCGTTTGGAGGTGTTGAGAGTAACCATTGCTTAGACTTCTTAATACTCCTCCCGTATAACCATCCAGGTCCGGGCCGGGAGTCACAACAACAATTATTTTACAAGCATACAACCAAACGCTCCCCAGGCAGCGGCCCGCGTCGTTCCGAGGTTTTCTAGCATACAACGGAACGCTCCCCAGACAGCGGCCCACGTCGTTCCGAGGTTCAAACAATACCAAAATAATATTTCTCACTTCTCTACCCGTGAGTAAAATCACCAATCAATGAAACCAATATTAAAACCAGAGTCAAACAATTCAAATATGCACCAAGACAGGTTCAAAATAGATACCATCCATTTGAAACAAATTCTGAACAGGATCACCAAACAAGTTCTCAAACAGATTTCAAAGTTAAAAAGCAATCTTGACATCAGTCGAGCTCGAAAGTCGACCGATTTTCCATCCTGAAATTTGCACCAAAAAATTAGGGTTAGGTTCATTCCATAAGGTTGTAGTCGAGCACAACATGGTGTCACGTGCACATATAATCCTATGTGTACGTGGACAAGCTACTTCATGACAGGGGTTCAGTTAGCCTAGCTTAGGAAGTGTTCTGGCACTTTTGTGAGTCTGTTCGCAGACCGTGCATGTCGAGGCACTTAGAGTAGATGCATATCCTCTGGTTGCACATAGCATGATCATCAAATTACCATCAGAACCTATCAGGAGCATTTTTACACTGCATAGACCTATTTTTCATATTTTAGCCATTTTTCACTTATTATTAATAAGTGACTTTGTTGGGAAACTGGGTAGGGAAAATTGCCTAAGGAGATATTTAAGAAACCCTAGCGCTAGCACTTTCTGGCAGAAGAGGCAACAGGGACCCGGTGTCCAACAGTGCACCTTCTCAGCAAGACTCCCCGGCAAGCCAACCTAGCGTTTTCCAGCCAACAGACCAAAGACCAGCCTGGCGTTTTTAGATTCAGCCCTGGCGTTTTGCAGTTGCAGATCAGCCCTGGTGACAGTAGATCTTTGCAGACTCCCTAGCGTTTTTGCATCAAGAAGCAGATCAGCTTAGCGTTTTTGCAAACAGCAGATCTCCTAGCGTTTTGCAGATACCCGGTGACAGTTCAACCATTAGCATCAGTGTTTTGCATTTTCAGCACGTAGACACTGCAGATCAAGCCCCAAACCTCGTAGATCTCACCTTCCCGCAGCAGATCCTCACCGCACGGTCAGATCAGCGTTTGCAGATTCAGCCCGGAAAACGCAGATTTCAGCATCTGCATTTTCAGCGCGTCGTCGTCGCATGGTCGTCATCGACATAGAGTCAGAATTCAGCAGATACAAGATTTGTAGATTTCAGCCATTAGCGTTTTCAGATTTCAGCCTGTCTAGTCGTCGTCCTCATCGTTGGCAAGTGACAAGTCCATTGCATTGTAGAGATTTGTGCAATCAATAGTAGACCGCTCTTGCCATAGAGAGTGGGGCCTTCGGAGGAGGGTTTGACAACATTCTGGTGTCGTATTCTTCTCTCTCTATCTCTCAGTCTCAGCACCTTTATTCACAGTGTCATTCACTTTGTTTGTGATCATTTGCACTCTCTCATTAAAGGAATGGAAGGCTCTCCTTTCCGTAAGTAAAAGGAACCTTTGAGCACAGTTCGGAGCACTCATCTTGAGCAAAATTCAACATTCACTTCCGCTGCACCTAACATTGGTATCAGAGCTTTGACAGTGTTCTGTATCACTCAAGGAGAGAACCACAAGAATTTTTTTTGCTTGTTGCGGTCGCACGTAACCCAAGTCCTCTTGGGCATGTTGATTCCGAATCGTGTTTTTGAAGAGTGACATGAAACCCAAGAAAGAAGGGCTTGTCCAGCCTTCCCTTGAGCAACCTTGGTGTGAGCGCAAGGCCGCCAAGGGGTGCGTCCGCAGGAAAGAGAAGAGCTTGGGTAAGAGAAGATCCTTCTCTAACACAGATTGCAAGCTAAAGACGACCCTCAAGAACTCAAGAACCTCAAGAACTCAAGACCCTCAAGAACCCAAGAACCACAAGACCCCAAGTTCCTCGTGAACTTAAGAACCCAAGACTTCAGTGTATGGTCATCACCCGAAGCGGAATGGATACTTCGCATGGAAGTGGTGAGCATGGGAGTAGCGAAGAAGAGTTTTCCCCACCAGGAGGTTTTTCTGACCCTCCCCCTTCCCCATCTACGCCAAGGATTGTACCAAATCGTATGGAGGCTTTGGTCAAGACGAGGATGGACAGGAAGAAGTTACAATAAGAAGCGCAACGCGCCGCCTTGGTGCACGAGCGCGAAGAAAGAAAAGCAGAAAGAAAGGTAGCATTTGATCGTGAAGAAAGAATGGCAGCCATAGCACGTGAACACGAAGAAAGAATGGCAGCCATAGCACGTGAACACGAAGAAAGTGGCAGCCATAGACCGTGAGCACAACGAAAGGAAAGCCGCATTGGTCCTGCTATTTTCTAATGTGCAACGCAGATCGAAAAGACTCAAGAGAAGGCGACTCTCTCAGTCTTTTCTTCTCCAAAGCACGACACACATGATTTGCTTGATCAAGATATGATTATTCACGAGCATGATGGTTTGCACGATAATGATAAGCATGATGAATTGCATGATAATGATAAGCATGATGTTTTGCATGATCACAAGGATGATTGATACTTTGTCTAGTGACGCTAATCTCATTGCAGTTACGATCAATCACGAAGAACCGATCTTGGCTCTCGGGTCGAGGTCCACAAAACCTCCACGGGAAGTATTCTGTGTTCGAATGATTAGTCAGCACGCATTGTTCGAGTGTTTCATTTGTGATGCTTTCGAGTATTTTAATCACCGTCCTTATGTGATGCCTTTTCATAGGCATGCCATATTGCACGATGTACACGATTTTCTCATGAATGAGCACAGATGTATGCAGATTACTCATGAAAAGATGAAATGTTTGCACCCAAGGAATTCACATTCCATGTTTCTTCCTTGGCATGACACAGTATCCGAAAGAGCACAAGAAGGATTGAGCATCAAGCATCGGCATTTCCATTATGCTTTGCCACAGTTGATAGATTTAGATCAGAAAGACAAGTTTTGATTCCATTGTTTGCATGTGTTTGATGAACGGTTTGGCACTCTGTCTATGTGTTCATCTACATTGCATGCACAGTCTTTAAAGAAGACTAGAATTTTTCCAGTCACTTTACATGGAATGGGTATGTTCATGTTTTTGTATTGGAAGTGGTTTTAGGAATTTTCATTCTCGGAGATTCTTGAAGAAGGTAGATGCATGACTAAAGACGAAGTTGAAGCATTGAAGGAGCCACAGATGACTTTGTGTCGCTTTCGGCACGGCCCACAGAAGCAAGCGTTGCAAACCTTTATGAAGTTCAAGTATCGCATGACCCACACATCAGAGTGTGCCGACGAAGAGTCCTTTCCAGGATTCCAGACGCTGTTGGCGATCTCCCTCGATGCCATACAGTTCGGTACTAGTACCTCACTTTGCTAAGAAGGGGATGTCACGTGCACATCTAACCTTATGTGTACGTGGACAAGCTACATCATGACAGGGGTCCAGTTAGCCTAGCTTAGGAAGTGTACTGGCAATTTTGTGAGTCTGTTCGCAGACCGTGCATGTCCAGGCACTTAGAGTAGATGCATATCCTCTGGTTGCTCACAGCATGATCATCAGATTACCATCAGAACCCATTAGGAGCATTTTTACACTGCATAGACCTATTTTTCCTATTTTAGTCATTTTTCATTATTATTAATAAGTGACTTTGTTGGAAAACTGGGTAGGGCAAATTGCCTAAGTAGATATATAAGAAACCCTAGCGCTAGCACTTTCTGGCAGAAGAGGCAGCAGGGACCCTACGTTCGACAGTGCACCTTCTCAGCAAGACTCCCCGGCAGGCCAACCTAGCGTTTGCTCGTGAAGAGATATCTAGTGAGAGATGTAATAGACTTGGACACTCCTGTTCGAGATTCTACCGCGACACCACAAGAGTTTACTTCAAAACATTTCATAGTTCACAATTGATTCGACATTGGCCCGGCGGAGTTCTGTACCTAGAGATATTGGCCCCAAACACTGGCGCCCCTTTTGGTATTTCTTTTTGTATTAATCTGTTGCAAAAGTAAAAGTGAGTGGGAGGCTCTCACTCTCAGACTCTGCGTCCAGATGCTCTGAGAAGTGGGAAGCTTGCCCACTTATTTAAAGGGTTTACAAGGGATGCCAAAAGCAGAGCCCAAAAGCTTCAAAATTAAAACTGTCTCTCTCTCACAAGCTCTCTCTTGAGAGAATAAAGCAAAAGCTCTCTCTCTCTCTCTCTCTCTCTCTCTCTCTCTCTCTCTTCTCTTGCAAAGTGCGTAGCCAGAAAAGCAGCCCAAAATCTGCCACGCAAAAAGCTACACAAAAGCTGCCACGTCACCGTTCGGATCTTCATGATTTGCGTCGCAAATTGCAGGCTTGTCCGTACGGTGCAGCCACGTCATCACTTCAGCGAATCTGCCACGTCAGCATTTGTGGCCAATGGAGGGTGTATGTGAGTGTGCACTGGGCAGCCACGTCACCAGTTTGTGACATATCCCCCTCTTGAAAGCATTGTAATCGCCCTCGATTACGCCTGCAAAAACGGACAGAAGCCATAAACTTTCTTAGCAGATATTGACGGTTAGTACCGACGCACTAGGAACACACATCTAGCACACGTACCAATCGACAGTTACATCACCCATCACTTGACATCACAGGACATCACATGACAAATCACATTCAACATTCATTCAAATCTCAGACCATGATCTATCGGCAATGCAATTAGCAATCGCATTTAGATCCACTCAGAACCTCGTAGATACCCGATTGACTAATCCCTATTGCAACCATGTCTATCGAGATCATTCAGACTAAAATGTTGCAGTCATTTCATCTATCAATTCCTGCACTTAAACAAGTCAAGAACAAATTTGTTTCATATTTTCCGGAATTCCATTTCATAAAGTCATACAGCAGAATATTGTTAGCTCTCAATATCCCTTAAGCTCAAAGAGACATCGGACTCTAGTATCAAAAATCGAGGCATCTATTGACAAAGGAGCGGACTAACTCCCCTATTGTGCATACCCACTGCACCAGATATCCGGCCAAGCTGAATTTGGGGTTCCATTTGAAATAGACTATGCTAAACCAAAAGCTTCAAGGTAAAGTTTCACAATCTGAGGAGTATCTGCTAGGTCCTCCTCCTCCATCCATTTCGCATCCAATGCAGGATAGTTATTGAATTTAACCAAGAGTGCTTCTCACTTTATCCTTAATCTTTCTGTCCTTATGTGCCAATATCTGTTCTGGAACAAGGATCTCCTCGTTTTCTTCCACTTCGGGTTGCTCATTAGGCTCCTCATCTTCAGACACATCACCTTTAAAAGGCTTCAGGAGACTCACATGAAAAACATTGTGAATCCTCCAAGTTCCGGGCAGCTTCAGTCGGAAAAGAGACATCATTTATCTTTTTGGAGATCTGGAAAGGTCCGTAGTATCTCATACTAAGCTTTGGAAAAAGCCTCTCCTTTCCCTTTTTCTTTCTCAGGCATGCCTTCTCAAAACGTAAGAGCACCCAATCATTCTCCTTCAATTTCAAATCGCGACGATGGCAATCTACTACCTTTTTCTGTCTTTCTTGAGATTATTGCAAAGCCTCGCGGACCTTGGCAAAAGCCGTGTCCAAGTCGTGCGTGTACTCATCGGCTTCAAAAATCTTATCTTTCTTGCTTAGGAAGGGTGGAACCTTCGTAGCACCTTCAATAATCTCAAATGGCGCCTTCCCCGTCGAAGAGTGTACTGTGTTGTTGTAGGCAAATTCCACCAAAGGTAAGTACTTTTCCCATTGAGTCTTTTGATCCGAGATGTAAGACTTCAATAAATCTAGTACCATTGAATTGGCAATCTTAGATTGCTCGTCAGTCTACGGGTGGAAAGATGACGAGAACTGCAACCGCGTGCCAATGTTCTCCCAAATTGCCTTCCAAACTCACTCGTAAATTTGGGGTCCCTGTCGGAGAAAATCGTCTCGGGCATGCCATGTAATTAGAAGATCTGGGCCACAAACAGTCTGGCTAAGTGATCCGGCTTGACTGTTTTCTTCAATGGAATGAAATGAGCTTGCTTGCTAAATGTGTCAATAACAGTCTAGATACCATCGTGACCACTCTGTGTTCTCGGGAGATCAAAAATGAAATCCATTGCAATACTTTCCCAGGGGCAGGTGGTTATGGGCAAAGGCTGTAACACTCCCTGTGCTTTATGCTTGTCAAACTTGACCTTCTGGCATACCAAGCAACTGCGCAGAAACTTGTCCACATCCTTTTTGAGTCTCGGCCAAAAGAAGTATCTCTCTACCCCTTTTAAGGTGGTAGCAATGCCGCGGTGACCCGTAAAAGGTGGACAGTGGCATTCGGTCATAACCTTTTCCCTCAACGGCTGTGTAACGCACAACATGGTTTTCCTCATCAAGTAGCCATTCCGAATGGAATATTCCGCTACTGTCTCCCCATCCCTTATCTGTGTGAACATGTTTGTAAAATCTGTATCCGTGGCATATTGATCGACCATATCCTCGAAGCTCCAATGATGAATCGCGGAAATAGCCAGAACCAATGGCTTCCGAGACAAAGCATCTGCCACCAAATTCTTTTGTCCCTGCACATGGACAATCTGGAAGTGAAACTGTGACAAGATGTTCGCCCACGGCATCTGGTTTTCCAATAGCTGCTTCTGTGACAAGAAGTAGCGTAAACTCTGATCATCTATGAAGATAGTAAAATCCGCTCCGAGTAGGTAATGTCGCCACTGAGTAAGAGCATGGATAACCGCCAAAAGCTCTTTCTCATAAATCTGTGCTGTCAATTCCGGCCTTGAGAACAATCGGCTCTCGTAAGCAATTACATGGCTATACCGAAACTACGACCACAAGCATCACAATATACTTCAAATGACTTTTGCAAGTTCGTCAAAGTCAAAACTCGTCCTGTAGTCAATTTCTCTTTCCATGTGTGAAAGGTGATTGTCACCTTTGTGGGTCCCCACGAGAAAGGGACTCCTTTCTGTGTCTAGATATGCAAAGGCGAAGCAACCTCTGCCAACTTTCTAATGAACCGCCTGTAGTAAGAACACAATCCCAAGAAGCTTCTAACTTCATGGACATTCTTCAAATCGGGCCAATCACGGATACTCTCTATCTTGGCCGGGTCCATCTGCACTCCTGCTGCTGACACAATGTGTCCCAAAAAGTGTATCTCTGGTAGGAAAAATTCACTTTTCTTCGCATGAATCACCAACTTGTGATCTCGTAATGCCTGAAAGACCTGAAGCAGATGTTCTCTATGTTTTGCCTTATCCTTGGAGAAAACAATGATGTCATCAAAGAAAGTGCCAACAAATAGTTTGTACTCTCGAAAAATCCTGTCCATCATTTGGTTAAATATCGCAGGAGCATTGATTAGGCCAAAAGGCATCACCAAAAACTTAAATAACCCAAAAGTTGTCCGAGAAGCTGTCTTGTAGACATCTCCCGACGCGATTCGGATCTAATGATATCCACTTTTCAAGTCGATCCTGCTAAAGCACGAGGATCCTTGAAGTCGGTCAAGTATATCATTGATTCTAGGAATCGAAAATCTGTTCTTGATGGTGATCGTTGAGAGCTCTATAATCGATGCACATTCTTCAAGATCCGTCTTTCTTCAAAACCAACAACACTGGAGAGTAGTACGGTGAAGTACTAGGCTAGAATTAAGACTCTTTTCGAAGAGGTCTTTCACTTGGTTCATAATTTCTTTGTTCTGGGCTCGGCTCACACGGTAAGGTGGTCGATTCGGTGGTGTGCTTCCAGGTATCAGATCAATAGTATGATCTTCAGGATGAGCGGGTAGTAACTCGCTCGGCAGGCCCTCTGAGAAGCAATTGGCATGAGATAATCTTGGCGTTCTTTATCAAGTTCAGACATATTTGTCCTATTCTCATCACTCATCTCTTTCAAGAAGATCGAGTAAACAAAGAGACTAGATTTCATTAATTTTGAAACGGCCGAAGCCAATACAATAGGGACAGACTCGCCCTTATGTTTTACATCAAGTACAATGGTTCTGCCCTTCTCTGTGATCAAAGTCGCTTTTCTCGCTCGATAGTCGACCACGGCGTTGTTCTTGTGGTTCCCAAGAGAACATCACAACCTTCCAAAGGCATTATGTAGAAGTCCTCATGCCCAAATACCCCTGACAACCCAACCGAAGTATTCCAATGATAGGTGTAATGGCTACGTCCCTGTCGGGTGTCGCTAAAACTGCCTCTGCTTGGGGTCCCTCCGATCGGGTGTGATCTCGAGCCGTGCCGCCAATTCAAGTGAAATGAAGTTGGCCTTGGCTCCTCCATCAAAGAAGATCAGGGCTTCTTGGTCTTTCACTTTGCCCCAAGCTCAGCAAAGTTTTGTACTCTCGTCCATCGTGCTTGGGTCAGTACCCACGCAATCTAGAACCAGTCTTGTTTTCATCTTGCCTTTTCGTCCACGTTCCTCAGCTGCTTTCGAACTCTCAGGCCTTTCTTCGTCCTTGTCGTTCTGTTCTTTCGGTGCCTTTTTAGGGCACTTCGCGGAGAGATGCCCAATTTCCCCGTATCCAAAACACTTCCCCTCTTTGATGTAAAGAGCTCTCTCTTGAGGAGTGAGTTTGGGTCGTGCATCCTTTTCTTTCTTTTCTGGGTTGCTCTTCCTCTTTCTACTTTCATTTTTCGATGTCTGTTCTGTCCTTTGCGTCATGATTTCCTCTGTGGGGTAGGTCAAACTGCCTGAGTGAATGGCAAAACCCCGTTTCGCATGACTCATCAGCTCCTGAATGGAAGATGACTTTTGTTCTAAGCAGTGATCTCGGATCTCTATAGGAAGACCCAAGGTAAACGGCTCAATCTGTTCTCTGAATGAGATCTTCTTAAATGAAGAGGCGGGTAGAAAAGAGCTCCAGAATCTCTCGCAATAAGTGTCCACTGTATCCTTCTTGGTCATCCGAAGATGGTTCCAAGCAGTTCGTATGTCGCGTTCATACTCGAGTCAGCCAAGAAGAAATAAAAAGCCTTTTGAATTTCAGCCATTTAACTGGCGTTGTCTTGTTTAATAGAAGCGTGGACCACCAAGTTCGAGCATTTCCCTTAAAGTAAGAGGCAGCTCTCCGAATCTTGGAGTGCTCTGAGTAACGCCCTCCTGAGAAAGCTATGTCAAACTGTTGTATGAAAGACAAAGCCTTTGAAGCATCTCTATAACTAGAAAACGTGTCAAATTTAATTGACTGTCCACCTTCCTTAAACTCTCGGACTTTCTTACTTTTATCTTCCAGAAAGTCAATACTCGTTGGCTTTATAAAAATTCTTCTTCTTTGAATAAAAGTTGCTGTCTTCAGAGTCCGAACTATTTGAAAACGAGTCCTCTGTAGAACTGTCAACCACGGGGTGAGATTTAGGCTTCTTTGCCTTTTTCTTACCCTTTCCGAAGCTTTACTTTTTGCTTCGCTTTTTGCCTTTTCTGTTTTCTTCGCTCGAGTCAGAGGAGCTAGAAGAATTGTCAGAAGAGGAAGAATAAGAATTGGGTACTCCTTCGAATTGAACACGCTTCTTTTGCGTTCTTGCCGATGCAAATGTAGACTGACAACCCAAATATCCCGGGAAGTCAGCGCCTTTCTTTTGGTTTTTGTCGTGCTTTTATGCTTTGTTCTGCGCGTCAAAAAGCTGAGCAATTCGTGCATCAACCACCTCTTCTAATTCTTGCTATGTGTACATCCTTGGAGTAGGAGGTTTCTTCAATGCCGTTTTGAGTGGTGGTTCTGTGGTCTGTCGCCCCTGTGAATGCACCTCGTCGAAGGAGGTCTAGCTCATAAATTTTGCAAATTTCGGGTCCTTCGCAAAATCTAGCATCATCTTTCTTGCATCGCAGATCAATCGTCGGCACTCCATCTCTTCGAACTCCGCTGAGTAGGCTGAGGCGGGCCGTACTCCTCGCGTGAATCTTCGTTGTCATGTCTTCCCGCATCTCCGGATGCAGAGGAAGTCGACTGATCTCTGTCTGAAGCCATAAGTGCCGTCTAAAAAGGATCGGATTTCCCGTAGAAGAGAATTCAACCGTGCTCTGATACCACTGTAACAGACTTGGACACTCCAAGTCGAGATTCTACCGCGACACCACAAGAGTTTACTTCAAAACAGTTCACAGTTCACAATTGATTCGACACTGGCCCATCGGAGTTCCATGCTTAGAGATATTGGCTGTCACAAACGGGAGCGCATAACAATATAAAATATACTCAGATAAATAGAATTTATCACTTAATACTGAAGCCAAAGGATATAGAGAGAAATAGATAGAGAGAGAGAGTGAGAAGATTGACACAATATTGGGGACCAGAAGATGGGCTGATCCCCCCCCTTAAAGAGATTCCTTTATTAGGGAGAATCTTTTTATAAGCACAAGAACCGGAGAAAACCCCTCCGTTCTAAATCTCTGACTCGATGGTCGTTCCTTCCCGTAAGGGAAATCCGAGAGAGAAGCTCTCAATCCTTCTTCCGTCTGTACTCGGAGTTGAGACTCCGTAGATAATTTCGGAATTCTGTTTCCGGAATTCCCAAGCGCAGGCCGAAGCCTTCTCGCTTCTCCTTCGCGATGAAGTACCTGCAAACACACACGCAAACACATGACAACACTTCGTATGGCGAATCCGCAATAGATACCTGTCGCTCTTGCGCGAGAAAAGCGACTTCCGTGCTTCGTAGTCTTGCGCGATCTCGCGTGGCCGAGTCTTCTCTTGCTGGCGTTGGTAACTCCCTTTTCAGTGAGGGCATGTGGTGCTTTTATAGCTTCTTTGCCACGACACGAATAGCTGCTCGCGTAGAGATTGCGGCCGGGTTTTTTTTTTTTTTTTCCCGCTGTTCTACCAGAAAAAGAGAAAGAGAAAACGCTGGCTGATCTGTTGCCTTATTTATCGGATGGCTGTCCACTTATTAAATGGGCGACCGGCGTATTTTAAAAATAGTATGAATCTGCCCAAAAACTCAATAAAACCTTATAAGTTAAAAACAATGCTTTCACAGCACTTCCCAGGCGTCCCTGGATGCAACCACATGCACAAATGCAATGCATACATAGATTCCTCGCGGGAAAGCGTTTGCTCTTCCCGGAAAACTCGTTCTAATTTTCCGCTTTTTAAGAAAAGCTTCTCAGAACCCATCTTTATTCTTGTGCTTGCATCTTTACGCGTATGCCTCTTTCCAGTTCGGATTTCCTCTCGACTATGGATATCCCCTTTCTGATGCACCTGTCACCCACCTTGTGACGCATCAGGAATACCCATCACCTAGTCCTTTCCTACCGAACTTACGGTACAATCCCCTTCACGATGCTCTATGTCACCCATCCTATGACGCATCAGAGATGTCCGTTCCCGGATGGTCGGATACTTCTTCCCGATGCTCCCTGTCACCCATCCGATGTGACGCATCAGAAGTATCCGTTCTTGGTGGCCTTACAGATATTCCCGTTCACAGTGCTCCCGTCATTACTTTGAATGATGCACCAGGAATACTCTGTACTCGGATGTCTCCAGTGAGAAAAACCCTCTCACTTAAAATTCCAATAATTCATTTAGAATTATTTTTCCTGTTGTTCCAAGCGAGAAAACCCTCTCACTTATAAATCCAATAATTCATTTAGAATTATTTTTTTGTCACATAAAGCCAATTTAGCAACATTGGCCCCAAAGACTGGCGCCCCTTTTGGTATTCCTTTTTGTATTAATCTGTTGCGAAAGTACAAGTGAGTGGGAGGCTCTCACTCTCAAACTCTGCGTCCAGATGCTCTGAGAAGTGGGAAGCTTGCCCACTTATTTTAAGGGTTTACAAGGGATGCCAAAAGCAGAGCCCAAAAGGTTCAAAATCAAAAGCTGTCCCTCTCTCACAAGCTCACTCTTGAGAGAATAAAGCAAAAGCTCTCTCTCTCTCTTGCAAAGTGCGTAGCCAGAAAAGCAGCACAAAATCTGCCACGCAAAAAGCTACGCAAAAGCTGCCATGTCACTGTACGGATCTCCGTGATATGCGCCGCAAATTGCGGGCCTGTCCGTACGGTGCAGCCACATTATCACTTCATCCAATCTGCCACGTCAGCATTTGTGGCCAAGGGACGGTGTGTGCGAGTGTGCACTGGGCAGCCACGTCACCAATTTGTGACAAAGATGGGAGAAATTTCAAGTTATAATCTGCTAGGGTTTCCATGGCAAGCATTTCAGGATACCCCACTCTACCAGAAGTTGCACTCCGAAGTAAGATGTCAGAAACCATATAACTTTGGGCAAAATTTTTCTTGAAAGCTTGCCAAGTCCTTGGAGTGTGCTGCTTGGTAGCTATAGACATCAACATCTGCATGGCACTGCTTTTGAGAAAAACAGTGACTCAAAACAAATCTTGGATCCTTCACTTGCAAGTGATCTTTATGGCTTATGCCCTGTAAGACATGAGCGGTGAAGACGGGAGCGCCTTCGCTTGCAAGTGATCTTTATCGCTTATGCCCTGTAAGACATGAGTGGTGAAGACGGGAGCGCGCCCGATGTGGGATGAAGTGGCTAATAAGCTAAAATTTCCCATGAACTTTGGAAGTGCGATCTTGCTCTGTTTGCTCTTTGGTGGGACCGGTATGCTTTCAGAAAAGCACACGCCTGATGCTCTGATACCACTGTCACAAGGCGGACACCACGTGCCAATAGAAAGGAACAGACTGAATAGACTTTTAGCACTTCAATAACAACTGAGCTGAGAGAGAGAGAGAGAGAGAGAGAGAGAGAGAGAGAGAGAGAGAGAGAGAGAGAGAGAGAGAGAGAGAGAGAGAGAGAGAGAGAGAGAGAGAGAGAGAGAGAGAGAGAGAGAGAGAGACGACACGCGACACGGAGTGGCGGAATTCCACCCCAAAGAGTATTGGCCCCAAACCTTGGCGTCCCTTTCGGTATTTCTTTATATTGCTTCAACACAGTGCAAGCCGGTACTCCAGACTCTGCACCTTCTCCAGGAAGCATGCCAGAGAATGAGCCCTTAGCACATATTTAAAGGCCCTTGGCCTTTGAAAAGCAGTTTACATGAAAAGCCTTCAAATTCAAAAGCTTCTGGCCCAAAAGCAATGCCAAAAAGCTACCAGCGTAAATCACAAAATTCCGTACAACTGCCACATGAGCAATCAGTGCAAAACGCAAAAATCCGTACAGCGTACCAGGTCAGCATTGTCAACGTAATTTCCGGAAATCTGTCACGTCATTAGTTCCACGCTGTGTGTGTGTGTGTGTGTGAGGGTCCAACTTTGTTTCAGTCCATTATGTCACTTGGGGCCCCATCGGACGGGGTCCCCATAAGTTGGTAGGACTTCTTCTTCTGTTACTTGTTCTTCTTAGGGTTTAGGCCCCTCGGCCGGCATCTGTAAATTGGCTCCATTCTTCAAGGCTTTGACACGTCATCAGTTTGTGACAGTTTCCAGCCTTGATGATTAGCGTTTTCAGCCAAGATAGCCAGTGTTTTCATCTCTGAAGCGTCAACAGACTTCAACCCTAGCCTTGTCATGGTTGCAGACATTAGCCATCGACATCGCTAGCAGATTCCAGCTTTCAGCCATAGCGTCGTCGTCGTCGTCGACACAATACCCTAGCACCTAGTACCCCTTGTGCCTTGGCTCGGATTCTGCCTAGCTTAGCATAAGGATCCACAGAACCTCGTCGTCGTCGTCATCATCGTCGCCGACATAGACCCATCAAAACCTCATCCTCGTCGCTATAGATCCCTCAGTACCTCGTTGTCGTCGCCTTCGTCGGCGACGTAGACCCATCAGTACCTTGTCGTCGTCGTCATTGTCGTTGACATAGAACCCATCTGTACCTCGTCATCGTCGTCATTTTAGAACCCATCGTTACCCATTAGTAGCATCAATATCCATTAGCATCAACATCTCAACATTTAGTATCATTGTATCAACATTTAGCATCATTGTATCAGCATTGTGCAAGAATAAAGAAAGTACTTTCTTTGGCAACAAAGCAAGGGGGCCCTTGAGGGTTGGGACCCAACATACCGTCTCTCTCTCTCTCTCTCTCTCTCTCTCTCTCTTTCATTCAATTCAATTCAGTTCAGTCAAGTGTCCCTTGTGTTTGTGCGGAGTACTAGATCCGAGCTAAAATCCTTAAAACACTTAAGTTGCACCTGACACTTTCTCAGCTTTTGGTGCTTCCTGTCCTCCTCGTTGGAGTCGGAGGAAGAGGAACTCTCTTAGCTATAAGAAGGTGATGATGAACTGGGACCATTCTCAAAGTGAACACGTTTCTTGGATTTGTTGGCTGCCTCGACAGTAGATTTCCGACTCAAATAGTCGGGGTAGTTTGTTGATCGACTTGTCTTCCGAGAGCTCTTCGTAGTCTTCATCAATTTATTGACCCGTTTGCTCAACAACATTGTTAAATTCATCTTGCAAGTACAACTTTTGCTTGTATGCACGTGGCTTCGCTTTGTGATTCGGGCAAATTTTTTCTTGAAAGCTTGCCAAGTCCTTGGAGTGTGCTGCTTGGTAGCTATAGACATCAACATCTGCATGGCACTGCTTTTGAGAAAAACAGTGACTCGAAACAAATCTTGTATCCTTTGCTTGCAAGTGATCTTTATGGCTTATGCCCTGTAAGACATGAGCGGTGAAGACGGGAGCGTGCCCGATGTGCGATGAAGTGGCTAATAAGCTAAAATTTCCCATGAACTTTGGAAGTGCGATCTTGCTCTGTCTGCTCTTTGGTGGGACCGGTATGCTTTCAGAAAAGCACACGCCTGATGCTCTGATACCTCTGTCACAAGGCGGACACCACGTGCCAATAGAAAGGAACAGACTGAATAGACTTTTAACACTTCAATAACAATTGAGCTGAGAGAGAGAGAGAGAGAGAGAGAGAGAGAGAGAGAGAGAGAGAGAGAGAGAGAGAGAGAGAGAGAGAGACGCGACACGGAGTGGCGGAATTCCACCCCAGAGAGTATTGGCCCCAAATCTTGGCGCCCCTTTCGGTATTTCTTTATATTGCATCAACACAGTACAAGCCGGTACTCCAGACTCTGCACCTTCTCCCGGAAGCATGCCAGAGAATGAGCCCTTAGCACATATTTAAAGGCCCTTGGCCTGTGAAAAGCAGTTTACATGAAAAGCCTTAAAACTCAAAAGCTTCTGGTCCGAAAGCAATGCCAAAAAGCTGCTAGCGTAAATCACGGAATTCCGTACGCGGAAATCCGCCTGCCACGTTAGCATTGTCGGCGTAATTTTCGAAAATCTTCCATGTCATAGTTCCACGCTATGTGTGTTTGTGTGTGAGGGTCCAACTTTATTCTAATCCTTTATGTCACTTGGGGCCCCATCGGACGGGGTCTCCATAAGTTGGTAGGACTTCTTCTTCTTTTACTTGTTCCTCTTAGGGTTTAGGCCCCTCGGCAGGCATCTGTAAGTTGGCTCCATTCTTCAAGGCTTTGACACGTAATCAGTTTGTGACAGTTTCCAGCCTTGATGATTAGCGTTTTCAGCCAAGATAGCCAGCGTTTTCAGCTTTGAAGCGCCAATAGACTTCAACTCTAGCCTCCTCATGGTTGCAGACCTTAGCCATCGACATCGCTAGCAAATTCCGGCTTTCAGTCGTAGTGTCGTCGTTGTCGTCGACACAATACCCTAGCACCTAGTACCCCTTGTGCCTTAGCTTGGACCTTGCCTAGCTCAGCATAAGGATCCACAGAACCTCGTCGTCATCGTCGTCATTGTCGTAGACCCATCAAAACCTCATTCTTGTCGCCATAGATCCATCAGTACCTCGTTGTCGTCGGCCTCGTCGGCGACGTAGACCCATCAGTACCTTGTCGTCGGCGTCATTGTCGTCGACATAGAACCCATCAGTACCTTGTCGTCGGCGTCATTGTCGTCGACATAGAACCCATCAGTACCTCAGCATCGTCGTCATCTTAGAACCCATCATTACCCATCAGTAGCATCAATACCCATTAGCATCAACATCTCAACATTTAGCATCATTGTATCAGCATTGTGTAAGAATAAAGAAAGTACTTTCTCTGGCAACAAAGCAAGGGGGCCCTTGAGGGTTGGGACCCAACATTCTCTCTCTCTCTCTCTCTCTCTCTCTCTCTCTCTCTCTCTCTCTCTCTCTTTTATTCAATTCAATTCAGTTCTTTCAAGTGAAGTAAAGTGTTTCTTGCGTTTATGCGGAGTACTAGATCCGAGCTAAAATCCTTAAACACCAGTTGCACCTGACACTTTCTCAGCTTCTGGTGCTTCCTGTCCTCCTCGTTGGAGTCGGAGGAAGAGGAACTCTCCTAGCTATAAGAAGGTGATGATGAACTGGACCATTCTCAAAGTGAACACGTTTCTTGGATTTGTTGGCTGCCTCGACAGTAGATTTCCGACTCAATTAGTCGGGGTAGTCTGTTGATCGACTTGTCTTTCGAGAGCTCTTCATAGTCTTCATCAATTTATTGACCCGTTTGCTCAACAACATTGTCAAATTCATCTTGCAAGTACAACTTTTGCTTGTTTGCACGTGGCTTCGCTTTCTGATTCATGGCCGACTTGAGAGGTGAGTGGATGGTGGCCTATCATCGTGAATGAATCTTGCCAAGTGAGTGATTCTTTTGAACGTTGCATACCGTGGATCTTTGGAGTACTTGAGCATTTGATTAGCACAAGTGTCAATTTGTAGTTGACGTTGAGACTCCATCCTATCAAAGGCACTTAGCAGGGATGGGCTCTTCCCTCGATTCCTTAGAAAGAGGCCGACTCTCGGTAGAACCTCTATTGGTTTCTTCACTCATGCAAGTAGGTCGAACAATTTCCTCTTGTCAGATTCGTTGCCTGAATCCATGAGCGTTGTGGGACAAGTTCTTGGATCCTTAGTAGAAGAAGAATCATTTGAGCTCTGATACCACTATAATAGACTCCGACACTCCAACGTAAAGATCTACAACACACGTGAGAAAATTGCAAACAAGTGAATAAACTTGAAGAGAGGGAGAGAGAGGAGAGGAGAGTCGACATGGCACAACGGAGTTCCGAGCCAAGATGCACAGATGCATTGGCCCCAAAGACTAGCGCCCCTTATGGTATTTCTTTATGACTACTTTGCAAGAGTACAATGTTTGAGGGTCTTCTCTCTTGTAGTGCTCGCAATCTAATCTGTTGAGAAGAGAGGCCTTGACACACTTATAAGGGCCCCTGGCCAAAACCAATTACATGAAAAGCTATGTTTCAAAAGCATCGAGTCCAAAAGCTCCTACCCTAAAAGCTTGCGCCTTGAGGGTTGCTTCGTAAAATGTAGAAAACCGTACGTTGTGTCATGTGAGCAATCAATGCAAAAACTAGAAATTCGTACTGAGCTGCCATGTCATCATGATTTACGTAGAAAACCGTAGGTTGTGTCACGTGAGCAGTGAATGCAAAAACTAGAAATTCGTACAACGCTGCCATGTCATCATGATTTACACAAGTTGGGGTTATGCTTTATTTTTTAGGGTTTTAGGCCCCGCAACTGGGTTCTGTCAGTTGGGTAGGGTCAGGTTTTTATCCCTAACTCTCTTTGGGCCACTTGGCCAGAATTTGCAATTTGTTTGGGTTAGGTTTTTAATCCTCTCTGTTAAACATCTTTAAGTTTGGGCATGCCACGTCATCACTTTGTGAGAGTGGCATCTCAACTAAAGAGGGGATTATCAGGGATGATGTAACAGGAGGGCACCACGTTCCAACGGAGAAGAAATGACTACTGGACTTGTAAAACATTTAAATACCTCGGAACTGAAAGAGAGTGCGATGGCCCCAAATGATGGCACCCCTTTCGATTTTTCTTTATATTGCTTCAACACAGTACAAGTGTTGTGGCTCTTGCTTTGCTTTTGCTTCCGCTAGAATTTAGGCCCCGCGGCCAGGATATGTAGGCTGGCTAGGGTTAGGCTCTGGGAGCCCTAACCCTCTCGGTCTTCAGTGGCTTGATACGTTAGCAGTTTGTGACATCCCCCCTTCTTGAAAGAAGAGTAGTCGTGGAGTAATCGTCCACGATTACATCTGCAAAACAACTCAAGTTAGCTCAAAAATATTTGAGGGTCATTCAATTTTCCATATCAGAGTTCTTGATCTTTCTGTATAGCAAAATTAGCCATCTCACCCAGACTGCACTTATTTGTAATGGGTGTCTCGATGCACTAAAATTACATACCCAGGCAATCTCACTCAAGTAGGATGGCACATCTCAATGCAGCACAAATGCTTATATATGCATATTACAAGACGGTCCCAGATAGACGGTCTTAGGCATGAAGCCACTCAACAACCACGGTACCACCTCCTCACTCTGTTAGAGTTCAGATCTGTGTCCGGTGATGGCTCCAGTATCTCCCTGGAGCAAATTAGGGAGAGGTTGTTTTGTGGCTGTGTGAAACGAACGAGGAGAGAGGATCTCTCGGCTACACAGACCGCCTACAGATACGCGTCGGATGAACCACCCGACCATAGCCACCGTCCGACAGCTCCCCCGTGCTGGGGCCAGCGTCCGAGGACGTAGGCGTGCACTTGTAAGACCGAGCGTCCCATACCACCCGGCCTCACCTCCTCGAGGTGACCTCGTGCACTCCTAGCCTCACGGGCTAACCACTGGTACTCTGCCAGTGGGGTCGATAACTGTAAATGAGGCCTTGGCCTCCCTTTTATAATAATGGCCGGCCACACTTGCCGAGTTCACACTACGTCCGCCCGGACATTGGACGCCCATCCCGACGGCATCTGGGCTAGATCCCCTCTCCTGTGAGTGGGACATAACATACTTCCCCCCGTAAGAACCATTGATGTTCTCATCAATGAAGTGGGGATACTGAGCCTTCAAAGCTCTAACAGGTTCCCAAGTAGCAAACCTTTCAGATTGACCCTTCCATTTAATTAAGTACTCGTCATAAGCCTTTTGGCGCCAATGACGGGTACGATGATCCAAAACTGCTTTTGGTTAGTGAGGAATATACTTAGTTTGCATATCTTGCCATACATTTTCCTCGATAGGCACAACAACGTCGGCTTCGCCCAATTTCACTTTAAGGCGGCTGACATGAAACATTGGATGTACACTAAGATCCGAAGGAAGAGCCAGCTT
This sequence comes from Adiantum capillus-veneris, assembly GCF_014529385.1. NCBI lineage: Eukaryota > Viridiplantae > Streptophyta > Polypodiopsida > Polypodiales > Pteridaceae > Adiantum > Adiantum capillus-veneris. The sequence continues at coordinate 132,388,075 of NC_140933.1, read as the reverse complement.
GTAGGCAACTTGGCAAATCTTCTTTGTGATCAAGAACGGACCACAATATCTAGTTGAAAGCTTATAATGCTTTCCTATTCGCATAGTCTTGGAATCCTTGGGTATCTTCAGATAGACCCATTGTCCCACATCTAGAGTCCTTGGAGACCTCTTTTGATTAGCATAAGTAGTAACTCGATCACGAGCCGTTCTTATACTATCCTTAGCCAATTCGAGCATTTCCTGCATGTCATACAGGAAATCACGAGTTTGGCGCTCCTTGACTTTCTCTAAGCCAATAGCAATTGGGGATTTAGGCTCAAATCCATACATCAGCATGAACGGACTAAATCCAGTAGCAGAATGCTTGCTACTATTATAGGCAAACTCTAACTGTGGAAGATACCTTTCCCAATCAGACTGCCTGTGAGAGACACAGGCTCTCAACATGTCTTCTAATGTTTGGTTCATCCTCTCAGTTTGTCAGTCGGACTCAGGATGGTTAGAAGACGATATACTCAACTTCGTCTGAAGGTGAGCAAAGACATCTCGCCAAAATCGGCCAGTGAACTTAATATCTCGATCACTGACGATATCTTCTGGGAGACCATACAGCTTATAAAGCTGATCGACAAATAAAACCGCCAACTCATGGCTTTTTACTGTCGACTTCGTTGGTATAAACTTCGCCATTTTTGTGAGTCTATTGACCACAACCCAAATAGCGTCATTGCCCCGACTAGTATTTGGCAAACCAACGATGAAGTCCATGGAAATACTCTGCCACTTGGCATCTGGGATTTCCAATGGATGTAGCAGGCCAACTTTCCTAAGGCGCTCTGCCTTATTGACCTGACACTGAGCGCATCTCTTCACATAGCTCTCTATGTAAGAGCGCATTCTTGGCCAATAGACATATCGTTTGACCAAAGCCAAAGTTCTTTGGATGCTTGGGTGCCCAGCGCTAGGAACATTGTGGCATTCGCACAAAATACAACAATGAAGTTGCCTAAAAATGGTCTCCGCAGCTCTTTCATCATCTGCTGAAACGTAGCTGGAGCATTGGTCAAACCGAAAGGCAAGACCAAAAACTCGTAGTGACCATAACGCGTATGGAAGCCTGTCTTAAGGATATCTTCCAGTTTGATCCGTATCTGATGATAGCCTGATCGCAGGTCTATCTTCGTAAAATACAACGCTCCATGGAGCCTATCTATCAGATCGTCCATGCGCGGGAGCGGATACTTGTTCTTGACAGTGAGCTTATTCAACCCCTTGTAATCCACGCAGAAGCGCATAGTGTTATCCTTCTTTCGAGAAAGTAACACTTGCGCTCCCCACGGGGATTTGCTAGGCCAAACAAAACCCCTGTCGAGATAATCCTTCAGCTGTCGCTGAATCTCGTCCTCCTCGGTTTTACTAAACCGATAGGGTTGCTTTGAGAAGGGCTGGGTGACTACCAGCCACCAACTCAATGCCATGATCTACTCCTCTCGAAGGCGGCAAGCCTGGAGGTAGATCATTAGGAAAAACATCCTTGAAATCAGTCATGATTTCGCGGATAAGGTTGGATTTTTCGGAATCCCCAAGTTCAACAGAAGAACATGAAACATTTTTACGAAATTCCGTGACAGAAGTACAAAGCACTAATGACACAAACCAAGCAGATGGTACACATTGATAAAAGTCAACATCATAAGACTTTTTCTTTACACATTTCCAAAGCAGTAACAACTGGTATTGCAAAACCATTGTTTACAGACTTCTGATTACAAAGCGACACAGATACATGAGGCATGTTCTGCTTAACAAAAACAAGAGAGTGATGTACATAGTCTATATACAATGAGTCTTGTTTATCATAAAACCATGGAATTCCTAAAATAACATCTGCTCTGTTTAGGCACATGATGTGGAAATCCAGGTTCTCTTTGTTATCACCTAGCTCAAGCGACAAGTCTGGAACCATCCGATTCCATACATCCGTATCCACGCCACAAGCCATCTTCACACGATACTCATGGTCACTGTCCCGCGTTCGCAGGTTGAGTTTTTACACCAATTTTGCATCCACAAAATTGTGTGAGCTTCCATTATCAAGGAGTACGGTCACGTCGTGACCATTGATCTTCCCGGGAGAACGGAGAAGATCGTCCTTATCAAACACTTTGGTGCTAAAAGTACAATTAGTGCATGAACTGTGCGCTAAATGATGGATTTCAACTTGAACAACATCAAAGTTACTTGAGATCTTGTGGACTTGAACCGAAGGACGGCCTTGCGGTTTCTGCGTCTTTTTCTTCTTAGGGAAATCCTTGATTTGGTGACCCGTCTGGCCACATCCGAAGCAAGCCCCTTTCTTCCCTGCATCAGCAATTGAAGCATTTCTGGCTTTCTTCTTCTCCTGAGAAGATCTCGGCGGTGATTTGGACTTATGCTGGAATCGGGGTCGCTCGAAGCACCCTCACCGGATTGATGGACTACAGTTCTTTTCTTCTCATAATTCGCTCCATTTATCAAATGGAACGTCTTGGCCTTTGCCACTGCATCCTCGATATCAGTCGGGGCTTCGTCCTTGATCAAGGCCCAACGGTAATCTTGATGTAACCATGTGCACGGCGTGCGTAGAATCCACCTTGCAGAAGGTGAGCACCTCTTTGAAAGCTGTCGTATATTTATCAAAAGACAGAGTTTTCATCGAAAGACTTTGCAGTTTGGCATAAGCTTTCAAAGGGTCCATTTTAGCGAAATCCCTCTTGAATTTCACACAAAAATCAGCCCACGTTGTAGGCTTTTCTGTCATGTCACGCCACCAGGTAAGCGCCTTGCTGCGTAGATAGAGAGGAATCGTCTGAATCCTCCGTTCATCATGCTCCCCATGGAGATCAAAGTATGTGGTCCACTGGTGCAGCCACTTATTTACGGCTAGTTCCGTACACTCTTTCTCATTGCCTTAGAAATTCGTAGTTTTGTACGGGATTGTGGCAGTCGGACCACCCTGCGATCGCCCAAAAGCAGCAATCTGCATCCGCAATTGTTGGAGATAGGTTTCCCTCTCGGAAATACGCGCAGTCGTTGATCGAGCCATAGTTTCGAGAGTAGAAAGTCGAGAACTGAGCCCCTGTACCACCCCTTCGAGAGAGGCCAAGCGAAGGTTCGTCTGAACATTCGTGTTTTCCAGAGTGGTAACACGTTGGTCGAAGCTCTGGAAAGTGCTTGTAATCCATGTGTAGAGAGCATGCGTGAATGGAATTTGGATGTTACTTGGCGCGTTGTCACGCTGCACATCTGAGTTGGAGGAATCCATGGCAGAGCGCGTGAAAAACTGGGAATAACACAAAACCGGGCCTTTTCTGCACTTTTCGATCGCGAAAAGTTGAAGTGCGAAGAGCTCCATGCGTCGGCGTGAGCGTCTGAAGGCGAGCAGGTAATGGCGGGAGCGCGAGAGCATGAGCAGGTGAGAGGGAGGAGCAGTAGAGAGAAGTAGAGAGCTCAAAAATGAGTTTCTCTGCAGGAAAACTCAGTCTCTGTAAGTGAGTTTTAATACCACACAGGTTTCACATTGACCCTTTAAAAAAAAATAAAAATAAAGGTGTCCTCACTTAAAAATGGCCTGGCCTTTTCATAAGTTAATAAATCACTTGGTAGCGTTAAAAAAAAAAGAAACGCCCAGCGTTGGAATAGCGAGAACGAGTAGAGCGCATGCGTGGAGGAAAAAAGAGTTTGACGCGTGGCAAATCTGCCTCTTACCCACAAGTGTGTGCACGCGTGGCAAATCTGCCGCTTACCCACAAGCGTGTGCAGGCGTGTACCAAGCCTGCGCTTTTGTGCCTTGCTGAAGCCAACTCGGATCCTTACGCTTGGGCAAAAAGAATCGCCACCACTGTCTTCCCATGCTCACAGAGGAAGTCATTGCTACAGAGAGAGAGGTACTTCTCTCTCTCTCTCTCTCTATGCTTTTCGCAGAGGAGAAAGAGGCTACAGAGAAAGTTTAAAGAGGATACTACATGCTGAATTTTAATCTAAAATCAGCCACTTAATGAGTAATTTACCGATTTCATCAAAAACCAGTAAAATCAATAAGTAATCCCCCAATTTTCAATTGTTTCACCTGCCAATTTGCTGATTTTTGAAAAAAATCAGCAGCATAGTATTGATTTACACCTGCAAACATACTCAAGAGAAGAAAAATGATTAATTAAATAACTATTTCATTAGAAATTGCATGAAACAAAGACTATCCGACTCGAACCTATCCATAGGTGTGCACACGGTCCTTCGTGCAGCCAAGCCGGCTCTGATACCATGAAACGAACGTGGAGAGAGGATCTCCTGGCTACACAAACCGCCTACAGATACGCGTCGGACGAACCACCCGACCATAGCCACCATCCGGCAGCTTCCCCGTGCTGGGGCCAGCGTCCGAGGACGTAGGCGTGCACCTGTAAGAGCGAGCGTCCCATACCACCCGACCTCACCTCCTCGAGGTGACCTCGCGCACTCCTAGCCTCACGGGCTAACCACTGGCACTCTGCCAGTGGGGTCGATAACTGTAAATGAGGCCTTGGCCTCCCTTTTATAATAATGGCCGCCCACACTGGCCGGGTTCACACTACGTCTGCCCGGACATTGGACGCCCATCCTGACGGCATCTGGGCTAGATCCCCTCTCCTGTGAGCGGGACATAACACTGTGCCCGACCGTATTTGAGGTAGACTTACCTTTCTTGGTGATGCCCTTTACGATGTTGCTCACCCGGTAGGCTTGCATGAGGCGGGACCCGCGTTCCGAGGGTTTCCTGGGGTCAGAGTCTCGAGGCTTTTGCATTTCTGCTACTAAATATGTGTGTCAAGTAATTTTTAGTGAGTTTACATATTTATTAGCATTTCCGGCCATTTTCTAGGATCGTGGGGTTTTTTATGTGGGAAGGGCAATTCTTGGAATTTCCTATATATGTCCCCCCCCCCCCCCCCCCCCCCCCCCCCACCCCCCTCGCCGATTCTTTTGGCATGTTGTTCATGGCAAAGATCCAGCATTTGGGCGTGCGCGCGCGCACACACACACTCTCTCTCTCTCTCTAGCGTTTTGCAATGTGCGACCACTTTCTCTCTGTAGCGTTTCCTCTCCACCAACAATGTCTCTCTCTCTCTCTCTCTCTCTCTCTCTCTCGTTTTCCTCCAGTGATCTCTCTCCCTCTCTAGTGCTCCCTCTCCTCTGTGCGTGGATACCCTACATGCGGTGTTTGTGCTTGCAGGTGTTTTCGGTGCTCGTACAGTGGACGGGTCGCGCTAGGAGCTTGTGTACGAGGAGATCTATCGCGATAGATCCGAGATCTGTTGGCTACCCGGTCCCGAGAGGTCGGTTTGCTCGTGGTTGTGGACGAGAACATCACCTGATTCACCCTTTTCCGTTGCACCTTTGACATGGTATCAGAGCCATGGCGTGCTGCGAGTTTTTGGTGCTGTATTTCCGCGAAAAAAAGAGACTGTTTGTTTGTTTTTCTTTTGTTTTGCACTCAGTTGGGGCTGTAGTGGGCAGATTTGAACTTTTGCTCTCTTCTACCTCGACCTAGCCTCGTCACATGCCCAAGTTCTCCAACACGATGGAGAGGAGTGATGATTTTGACATGCTTCGGTCCGTGATGATGAAGTACAACCTAAGGTTGCGATCGGCGGTGGTGGCGAACCACCCGTAAACGAGGAGTGGGGAGATTGGTCCCAGTTCTACTCTAGTGTAGGTGATCAATCAATCAAGATACCTATCCTCCCTACCTTCCCCTCATATCAGCAATTGAATGGTGAGAACTACGCCATTTAGAAAGCAACCACGATGGCAGTCTTGGACTCTTACGAGCTTGGAGACTTTGTTTCAAGTAACTTTCAAAAGCCAAAGGACCTTGCGGGAGCGAAGTTATGGGAGCGTGTGAATTCTCGAATCTGGTCTTTCCTAATCCTCGAGTGTAAGGTGCAACGGAAGGAATGTTGAACTTTGCTCAAGATGAGTGCTCCGAACTGTGCTCAAGGTTTCTTTTACTTACGGAAGGGAGAGCCTTTCGTTCCTTTAGTGAGAGAGTGCAATGGACACAAACAAAGTGGATGAACCCTGTGAATGGAAGTGCATGAGATTGAGACATAGAGAGAGATGAGAATACGACACCGGAGACGTTGTAAACCCTCCTCCGAAGGCCCCACTCTCTATGGCGAGAGCGGTCTACTTATGATTGCAGAAATCTCTACAATGCTTGGACTTGCCGACGATGAGGATGACGATGAGACGGGCTGAAATCTGAAAACACTAAGGGCTGAAATCTGCAAATCTTGTATTTGCTGAATTCTAACTCTATGTCGATGACGGCGGCGATGACGACAATGCAACGACGATGCGCTGAAAACGCAGATGCTGAAATCTGCGTTTTCCGGGCTGAAACTGTAAACCTTGCGGGATCTGACCGTGCGGCGAGGTTCTGTTGCGGGAAGGTGAGATCTGCGAGGTTCGGAACTTGTTCTGCAATGTCAAAGGGCTGAAAACTGAAAACGCTGATGCTTCTTGGTGTTCTGTCGCGGTGAAACTGCAAAACGCTATGCTGATGCAAAAACGCTAGGGCTGAAAATGGTCCTGCTGCTGCCGGTTGTCCTGCAAGTGCAAAACCTAGGCTTCTTGATTGGTCTTGCTGCTGTTGGGGTTGATCTGCTGTGCACAAACTCTAGGCTGCTTGTGGATGAAAACTCTAGGTCCTTGCAGATGCAAAAATGCTAGCCTTGCTGATGTGGTATCATCATCCGTCTGTGGTGGTCTTGAAGACTCACCCACTTCATGTGTCTCTTGACCCTGTGAAGAGGAAACCTCTTCAGTCACATCATCTGGTCTGTCAGCCATAATTGCAATTCCCTGTGTCTGGTCTATGATCCCCGGTGTCTTCAAGCCCAATCTGACCAAGGCTCACTTCTATGGGAAAAAGTAATTTAATCCCGTCGATGGAACCATGAAACCGGCTTGTTCAATCCAAAAAGGGCGGTAGACTTTACTTCAAACCTTTGATTTAGCTTTCACCCATTATTAGTCGTCTATTGTACCTGTACTTTCAAGACACAACAAAAGGGGAGAGGGATACAGGCTGCTAGATTGCACCTGTATGAGTAGATCGACACCAGATTGGCTCCTAACTGCGGCGCCCCTTTCGATATTTCTTTATTGTTCAAAAGAGGGAATAAACGCTGTGGATCCCTACAAGCTGCCCCGCACAAACTCGGCTGAATTTCAATTGTTTCGGCCCGATTTCGGCAGCATAACTGTACTAGGACCCCTCACAGACAGTATTCCCACGCATTGACTGACTTTCCCGACGCATACGGGCACTTTGCAAACCTGGCGAGAATCTGCAGCACGCTGAATTCTCTGTTTTCTGCCCCGAAAATGCGCCAGATTGCCTGTATAGCGGTCCCCTTGCGTCCCCGAACCTCCTGGGGGTATTAGTGTCCGTTTAGGGCCAAAACCCTAAACCTGCAAAAATACACAGCAGGCTATAATTTACTGTTTCGGGCTCCGTTTCGTGTGCCGGTCGCATCCATAGCAAGTCCTCGAGCTCCCGCACCTGTAGGGCTACTTGCCCTTTGAATCGGACGAGATTTCATGCGTAAAACCTCTCCGAATTCACCTATACCTGCGGAGGGATTAGCCGCTAGCTAATCCAGTACCTGTGCAAGAGGCTCTTGCCTTGGCAATCGCGCATGAACCCACACAATTGTACATTGGTCAAATGAAGAGCCCACTAGTGGGGCATAACATATTGCCAAAGGGGAGAGAGAGGGCAGTGCGTAGCGTGCAGGGCATCACTCCTGGCACCGCACTGTGCATAAGAGGGAAAGCAAGCACTCCATAGCTCTTAACTTGTGACAAATTCTGAAAATCAGCCTCCTCTCTCATTTTAGGCGCCCCCTCTGGCCAGGAGTAGCAGAATGCTCACAGAGTGCCACATGGCACATTTTCCGACTTTGGGCATTCTCGGCTAAAAATATCTCAACTTGTACATCAGTTGACTTTGCAGCAGAGCAAGAAAATGTTCCCCTTGTCATTCCGGAGGTAATGACGCCAACACATTTTCAGGTCCCAAAATAGCAGTTTCCTAAATTTCAGGAGATGCTGCCATTGTATCTTTCTAGGTCATCCGACCCTCTTTGTACACTGCGGCCACATCCAGAACTGAAATGTAGCCTCTGTAGCAAAGGATTCCACTTTGGCTAGTCAATGACCCCACTTGGCTAACCATATCCTTGTCCAACCTTAGTGCTCTCTTGACCTCATGCGTGGACTCCCTCTGGACAGTTCCACACTAGCTATGCAATGCAGGGCAGTTAGATTTCCCGAGGGGTGTTTCCAAAAAGTGAAAGTAAATAAATAATAAGAAAGAAATCAACAAAAAGGATAGATAGTAGTCACACGCTGGTGACATACTCCCCTCTTGAAATCTCAAACGTCCTCGTTTGCATCTATGTCGTACATGCTCCTAGTCAACACTGATGTATTCAACACCGGTCGACACATATACGACACATACATGCTCATTGTCAACCGTGGTGTATTCAACACCTCGTCGACACATGTATTGCCTGCGTGTGAACCCTGTCCCAATGACAAAATGGTAGCTGCACATTTTGCCACTGTCTTATAGTACACGTTGGATCCCGTAACACTTTTGAGCATACCCAAACTGACAGTTTAAGAATGCCTAGCAACCTTGCCTTTCACTTTTCTTTCTTTGTGTGCCAAAATCTGTTTCGGGACCAAGATCTCGTCAAGTTCCTCAACTTCCGGCTGATCTTCAGCTGGCATATCTTCTGGCACATCACCCACATAGGGTCTGAGAAGACTCACATGAAACGCATTGTGAATCTTCCAAATGTCAGGCAATTTCAGCCTATATGCAACATCACTGATTATGTCTCACACTTGAAAAGGCCCATAGTAACGCATGCTGAGCTTTGGAAATAGTCTTTCCTTGCCCTTTATCTTCTTTAACCTTGCCTTTTCAAAGCGTAGAAGCACGCAATCACCAAGTGAATATACCACTTCACGACGGTGACGATCAGCTGCTTTCTTTTGCTTTGCCTGAGTCTTTTCTAAGGCCACTTTGACCTTCTTGTACATTTCATCCATGTCCTGAACATACTTATCTGCTTCAAATATCTTGTCCTTTGTATGCAGTATGGGAGGAACTTTCTTGCCACCTTCAACTATCTCAAAAGGTGCCTTGCCAGTTGATGAATGCACTGTATTATTGTATGCATACTCCACCAATGGCAAATACTGCTCCCACTTTCCTTTATGCTCTGACACATAACACTTCAACAGATCTAGGACAGTAGAATTTGCCTCTTTTGACTGCCCATCTGTTTGAGGATGAAATGACGAAGAGAATTTGAGCGTTGTGCCCATATTCTCAAACAAGCCTCTCCAGAACAAACTTGTCATGCGTGGATCACGGTCGCTAACAATCGACTGTGGCATGCTATGATACTTGAAAATATTGCTCATAAACAAACGTGCCATCTGATCTGGCTTTATCTTCTTCCTGACAGGAATAAAATGAGCATGTTTGCTGAATCTACGAATAATGGTCCAAATACCATCGTTTCCTGTCTGCGTTCTCAGAAGATCAAAGATAAAATCCATAGCAATACTTTCCCATGGTTTATCTGGAATAGGTAGTGGTTGCAATAATCCTGGTGCCTTTTGCCTGTCAAACTTGAGCTTCTGGCATATTAGGCATTCTCGCACAAAGGCATCCACATCTCTTCTCAATGTAGGCCACTAGAAGAATGTCTCAACCGCTTTAACTGTAGCATCGATACCACAATGCCCTGCATACGGTGGGACATGACTCTCTTCCATAACTTTGCGTCGCAATGGCTTTGTGACACACAATCTTCCATGCATCATCATGAACCCATCTTTGAGAAGATAGTGTTCATGACGTTGTCCATCCATTAGCTGCTCGAAGACCCTTGCAAAATCTTCATCATTTGCATATTGTTCTCTCATATCATCAAGTGCATGATGATAAGGAATCGACACAGCTGAAATTTGTGGCTTCCTTGACAAGGCATCAGCCACAACGTTCTTCTTGCCTTCCACGTGCACAATCTGAAAATGGAACATGGACAAGATATTTGCCCATCGCATATGCTTCTCAGATAACTTTGTCTGTGTCAAGAAGTATCGCAAGGTCTGATGGTCCGTTTGGACAACGAAATCTGCTCCTAGCAGGTAGTGTTTCCAACTTAAGAGTGCATGAATCACGGCCTGCAGTTCTTTTTCATAGACTTGCATAGTCTTTTTTGGCCCTTGCAAGATTCTACTCTCATAGGCTACTACCCTGCCATCTTGCATTAGCATTGCACCAATGCTACTACCGCAGGCGTCACACTGGACCACAAATGACTTCCTAAGATCTGGCAACACAATGATTGGATCTGAAGTCATCTTTTCCTTTAAGAGATTAAATGCTGAAATCTCTTTCTGTGTCCATCTAAAGGTGACTGCCTTCTTTTGAAGAGCATGTAAAGGTGAAGCAATCTCAACGAAATTTCGGATAAACCTTCTGTAATAGGAGCATAGTCCCAAGAAACTTCGGACATCGTGCACCGTCTTCAGATCTGGCCATGACTTGATTGCTTCAACTTTTGCAAGATCCATTCTGACACCATCCTTTGAGACAATGTGTCCCAGAAAGTGGATCTCTTCCAGGAAAAATTCACTTTTCTTTGCATTGATGAGCAACCTATGACTGCGTAGCTCTTCGAACACAATGGCCAAGTGATGCCTATGCTCCTCTTCATTCTTTGAGTAGACTATCATGTCATCAAAGAATGTACCAATAAACTGCTGGTGTGGACGGAAAATTCTGTCCATCATCCTATTGAACGTAGCAAGAGCATTTGTGAGACCAAAGGGCATCACTAAAAATTCGTAAAGGCCAAACGTCGTTCTAAAAGCAGTCTTGTCCACATCCTCTGATCTAATGCGGATCTGATGGTACCCACTCTTTAGATCTATCCTGCTAAACATAGTTGCTCCTTCTAATTTGTCCATAATATCATCAATTCTAGGTATAGGGAACCTATTCTTGATGGTATTCTTGTTCAGTGCACGGTAGTCGATGCACATACGCCATGAGCCATCCTTTTTCTGCACCAACAACACTGGAGAACAGAATGGAGATGAACTGGGCTGAATCAGCCCCTTGTCTAACAGCTCCTGTACTTGGCTCATTATCTCTTTCTGCTGAGCCGCGCTAACCCTATATGGAGGCTTATTTGGTGGGCTACTGCCTGGCACCAAATCTATAGCATGGTCCTCGGGTCTCTCTGGCGGTAATTGAGACGGTAATGAATCGGAAAAACAGTCGCTATACTGTTGTAAAAACATTGACCTTTCTTTATCCAGCACAGATAAATTTGATTCATCACAATCTGACACTTCACGTGGAAAAACCAAGTACGCAGAAAGATGCTTTTTCATTACAGAAGTAATAGCAAAAGCTGATACAGTGGGAATAGACTCCCCTTTAAGCTTTACATCCAGAATGTGAGTCTTTCCCATGCTCTGTACAGTAATCTTTTTGTTGTAGGCATCCATGATTCCCTGTACACGAAATAACCAAGGAATACCTAATAACACGTCACATCCGTCCAGTGGCATGATGTAAAATTCTTCAGCATCTACATAGGACTGGATATGTAGGCGCAACTTTCCGATGATGGGTGTCACAGCCTCTGTATGGCCAGGACATGCCAAACCTGCCTCTGCTGTATACCCCATCTCTTCAGGTCTGATTCCCAACTTTGAAGCCAATTCTGGGGAAATGAAGTTGGCTTTGGCACCTGGATTAAAGAAGATAAGCATTGTTTGATCCTTGACCTTTCCCCATGCTCTGCAAAGCTCACTTGCATCTGAATTTGGCTTGTCGCCCACCATATCTGGCACTAGACCAGCCATGGGCTTCTTTCCTTTCCTGTCCTCCTTGTCTTCAGAATCAGCTGGCCTTTTCTTTGTAGGACAGTTGTAAGCAATGTGGCCAGGCTGCTCACAGATAAAGCATTTGTTCTCTGACCTCAGGACCTTCTTTTGCTCTTCCGACTTGCGAGGAAAACGTCTTTTCCATTTCTTTGCTGGTCCCTTTTCTGATTCAGCCGTAGCTTTGCCTTTCCCTGCGTGGGCTGGCTCCTGAGTCCCTTTAGGAACCTCATTGGGAACGTGCTTCTTTGCTGAATTTTTCTTGGCTGATCCTTCCTTGACGCCAGTATTGAATTCACAATCTTCTCCCTTGAGCAAATCATTGCCAGTGTTTGCTACCTCGATGAGCTGCGTCAAAGTAGTGACTTTGGTCTTCGTGCAGTACTTTCTCAATCCTTTGCGTAGGCCACAACAGTATTTTTCAATCTGTTCTGTCAATGGCACAAACCTATAGGAAGTTACTGGAAGTAGAGCTTTCCAAAACTTCCGATTGTAATCATCCAGATTTCTGCAAGTGGCAGCTTTAAGCTGGTGCCATTCTGTCATGACATCTGCTTCAAAGTCATCAGATAACCATGCTGCTGCAAAAATTTGCTTGAAGTAAATCCATGTGGACGGAGCTTGCCCTTGAAGCAATAAAGTTGTCCACCATTGTCCCGCATTTCCTGTCAAGAAAGTGGCTGCCTTGCGGACCTTTGAAGCCTCTGTAAAGTTTCCCCCTGCATTGGCCTTGTCAAATTGCTGGAGGAATGAGAGAGCCTTCTTCCTGTCATCAAACCCTGTAAAGGTCGTGAATGACACACCTTTGCCACCTTCTTTGTACGGAGTTGGCCTCTCCACCGGCATTAAGTTGTCATATGGAAGTGACTGAAACATGGGAACACTGTTAGGGTTCAGCTGTGTTCCCTGACCGCAATTAAGTTGACCTGGAAATGCCATATTTGGCTGTTGATTTGTAATTCCAGCCATACCAAAATTTGCATGTGGCATCCCAAATTGGCCCTGAGTGCTCTGAAACCCTGGTAGCATGCCCGTGACACCATACATGGGGTTAGGCATCATCGTTTGAGCACCCCCAAACACTGTTCTTGGCGTGTAAAACTGATTTCCAGGTGCATGACCAGCCATGCTCTGGAATACCGATCCACCTTCAAAATAGCCAGGGTGTATTGAAGGTGGTGGGAAGACTTGTTGCATAGCCTGTAGGTTGCTTCCCTGCCCATTAGAACTAGCTATAGGCTACTGAAAGGTGGCGGGCTGAACTGGTACAGCTTGAAAGATTGGCATCTCAGCCACCTCGTCTTGCACCTTAGGCACAGGTTGTGGAGACTGCATGTTCTCCGTCAAGTGTACAGGTGTTTCCATTGATTGTGCAGTATGAATCACTTGTGTTCGAGCCTTAACAGGCTTTTGAATATGATCCAGTGACCCAACTTGCTGAGACGGAACAGGAGGTTGCAGAAAGGCTAAAAACTTCGGGTTCTGCATTACTTGTGTGAACATAGCTACAGCAGTAGCCAACTGGGTCCTGAATATATCATCATCCGTCTGTAGTGGTCTTGAAGACTCACCCACTTCATGTGTCTCTTGACCCTGTGAAGAAGAAACCTCTTCAGTCACATCATCTGGTCTGTCAGCCATAATTGCATTTCCCTGTGTCTGGTCTATGATCCCCGGTGTCTTCAAGCCCAATTTGACCAAGGCTCACTTCTATGGGAAAAAGTGATTTAATCCCGTCGATGGAACCATGAAACCGGCCTGTTCAATCCAAAAAGGGCGGTAGACTTTACTTCAAACCTTTGATTTAGCTTTCACTCATTATTAGTCGTCTATTGTACCTGTACTTTCAAGACACAACAAAAGGGGAGAGGGATACAGGTTGCTAGATTTCACCTGTATGAGTAGACCGACACCAGATTGGCCCCTAACTTAGGCGCCCCTTTCGGTATTTCTTTATTGTTCAAAAGAGGGAATAAACGCTGTGGATCCCTACAAGCTGCCCCGCACAAACTCGGCTGAATTTCAATTGTTTCGGCCCGATTTCGGCAGCATAACTGTACTAGGACCCCTCATAGTCAGTATTCCCACGCATTGATTGACTTTCCCGACGCATACCGGCACTTTGCAAAACCTGGCGAGAATCTGCAGCACGCTGAATTCTCTGTTTTCTGCCCCGAAAATGCGCCAGATTGCCTGTGCAGCGGTCCCATGGCGTCCTTGAACCTCCTGGGGGTATTAGGGTCCGTTTAGGGCCAAAACCCTAAACCTGCAAAAATACACAGCAGGCTGTAATTTACTGTTTCGGGCTCCGTTTCGCGTGCCGGTCGCATCCATAGCAAGTCCTCGAGGTTCCGCACATGTAGGGCTACTTGCCCTTTGAATCGGACGAGATTTCAGGCGTAAAACCTCTCCGAATTCACCTGTACCTGCGGGGGGATTAGCCGCTAGCTAATCCAGTACCTGTGCAAGAGGCTCTTGCCTCGGCAATCGTGCATGAACCCACACAACTGTACATTGGTCAAATGAAGAGCCCACTAGTGGGGCATAACATACTGCCAAAGGGGAGAGAGAGGGCAGTGCGTAGCGTGCAGGGCATCACTCCTGGCACCGCACTGTGCATAAGAGGGAAAGCAAGCACTCCATAGCTCTTAACCTGTGACAAATTCTGAAAATCAGCCTCCTCTCTCATTTTAGGCGCCCCCTCTGGCCAGGAGTAGCAGAATGCTCACAGAGTGCCACATGGCACATTTTCCGACTTTAGGCATTCTCGGCTAAAAATATCTAAACTGGTGCATCAATTGACTTTGCAGCAGAGCAAGAAAATGTTCCCCTTGTCATTCCGGAGGTAATGACGCCAACACATTTTCAGGTCCCAAAATAGCAGTTCCCTAAATTTTAGGAGATGCTGCCATTGTATCTTTCTAGGTCATCCGACCCTCTTTGTACACTGCGGCCACATCCAGAACTGAAATGTAGCCTCTGTAGCAAAGGATTCCACTTTGGCTAGTCAATGACCCCACTTGGCTAACCATAGTCCTTGTCCAACCTTAGTGCTCTCTTGACCTCATGCGTGGACTCCCTCTGGACAGTTCCACACTAGCTATGCAATGCAGGGCAGTTAGATTTCCCGAGGGGTGTTTCCAAAAAGTGAAAGTAAATAAATAATAAGAAAGAAATCAACAAAAAGGATAGATAGTAGTGACACGCTGGTGACAGGTGTCTTGCTGAGAAGTTGCCTGATGAGCAAGGTGCTCCTGCTGCCTCTTCTGCTAGAAAGTGCTAGCGCTAGGTTTGCTTATATACAAACTTAGCAAAATTGCCCTACCTACTTTCCAACAAAAGACACTTAATAAATAAGTGAAAAATGTCGAAAATAGGGAAAATAGGTCTATGCACTGTGAAAATGCTAGTGATGGGATTTGACTGGAATCTGATGGTCATGCTGTGTACAACCAGAGGATATGCATCTAATCTAATTGTCTGGACATGCACGGTCTGCGAACATACTCACAAAAGTGCCAGATCACTTCCTATTCTATACTGATTTGACTTAACTGAACCTTGATCATGCTCTAGCTTGTCCACGGACACATAGGGTTGGATGTGTCACGTGACATCCCCTCCTTTTCAAAGTGAGGTACTGGTACCGAGCTATATGGCGTCGAGGGAGATCGCCAACAGGGTCTGGAATCCTGGAAAGGACTCTTCACCGGTCCACTTTGATGCGAGGGTCGTGCGATACTTGAACTTCATAAAGGTTTGCAATGCTTGCTTCTTTGGGTTGCGTCGAAAGCGACACAAAGTCTTCTGTGGTTCCTTCGATGCTTCATCTTCGTCTAGAGTCATGCGTCTACCTTCTTCAAGAATCTCCGAGGCTGAAAATTCGTGAAACCACTTTCAACACAAAAACAGGAACATACCTATTCCATGTAAAGTGACTGGAAAAAATCTCGTTTTCCTCAAAGACTGTGCATGCAATGTAGATGAACATCCGTGCTCATTCATGAGTGAAACGTGCTCAACGTACAAGATGTCATGCCTAAGAAAAGGGATCACATAAAGACGCTGACTAAAATACAGGAAACAATCACGAATGAAACACTCAAACAATGCGTGCTGACTAATTATTTGAACACATAGTACTTCCTGTGAGGGTTCTTTGGACCTAGGCCCTAGAGCCAAGATCAGTTCTTCTTGTTTGATCGAATCTTCCTGTGGAGGTTTTGTGGACCTCGACTCGTGAGCCAAGATCGGTTCTTCGTGATTGATCGAATCTGCAATAAGGTTAGCTTCACTAGAAAAAGTATCAACTAAACCATCATCCTTGTGAACAATCACATCGTTATCCTGCAAATCATCGGCTGATGGTTATATTGTGTTTGGGTGACTATACCATGAGTCTATACCTTGCATTTTCCTTTAAAGGTGAATTTGGGCTTATCTGGATTTTTCTAGGTATATAGATTAAAAGATCAGCTAAAAAGGCACCGACTCACTTTGACAGATGTAATTTATCTGGTACAATAATTTGGCTCATCAATAACTCCTTTGTGCATCTAGGAGATGAGAGTGTATTGTGGATAGATACAGGGAATACAAATGTGTTTTGCTTGCTCTCTTGTCATGTGCAATCTTTATTTAGTGTACTTTCAGTACAAGTGGTTCATTAAGAATATTTCCAAGGCGGTCAACTTAGAACATATACACATACTCAAAGATTTTTGGATGATGTTCTTAGTTTAAATGATCCACGCGCGCGTGCACACACATACACACACACACACACGAAGAAAGGAAAAGTACCTCTTCTCTTGTATTTCATGTGATATCTTTTGGGCTTTCTCCTATCTCCCTAATGTTTGAGAGTGTTGTAGCATTGGCACAACTTTTTGTAAAAATAGAAAGAATTACGGCTTTTGACCTTACAAGACAAGGTCATTTTAATTTAAAAATATTTCTTCAAATGACTTGCACTTCTGTGTCATATGTACGAGGGAAGCCCAGAATGAAGTTCATTCTACAAAACCCTCTACTCTAATCTTCTTTCTTGGCCTGTTGGTTTAGTATTTAATACTGTTGACACTCTTTGTTTTTGCAGCTGTCCATCGGCTCGACTCGTATCAGTTTCATCTTCTCGGGGGGTCACAGATTTATCTATTTGTCAGCTTGCAAAGTCTTGCCCTCAGCTTGAGCACCTTGACGTTAGTGAATGCCAAAATGTTACAGTCACTTCATTAGAACAAGTAGGTCAAAATTGCAAGTCCCTGACAGTTTTGAAAAGAAACAGGTTTATTGGCAATTACAATCCTTCGAGAAAAAGTCAGCTACCGTCAGAATACTCCAGAACATCTTCGCCAGCAAATGCAGACGCAGAAGCTCAAGTGATCTGTACGTTGATGACAAACTTGAAGCACCTGGAGCTAAGGCATACAAAGCTCTCGGACCAAGGTCTGTTTTCTTTGCTTGATGGTTGCACTAATTTAGAGTGCCTCGACATAACAGGATGCCTGAATTTGACAAGGAGGGCGAAAGAGGAAGCCAGAGCAAGGTTACCCAATGAAAAGTTGCGTGACGACAAGACACCGGCTCAAAGAAATGTGAATGTAGATAGGTATGGTCATTGGCAATTGTACAACGAGCGCTTTCAGAGTGGCTTTTTCCAGTTTTGACAAATAGGTTTAGATAGATGTATACAATAATGATGCAAGGAGGAATGGAGGGAGCTCAAAGGTAGCATATTTCCATCTTTAACTGTAGTATGTGGAGTATACATTGATGTATTAGGAGCATCTTTTTGCCATATACCTGACGTAACTAGCATCAAAGTACCGTTTTACAGTTTTTGGTGACAATTTAGGCCGATTGGGTGGAGCTGTAAGTGTTTGCTTTGTAAAAAAGACAAGCTTATGTGTCAGGGTTTTTTTTTTCTCTTTTGAAGAATAAGATCTTTTGAAGAATAAGATACATAAGTCAACTCCGGCAGTGCACGGGGGCTGCAGAAGGTCAATCGTGCGGTCTTAATGTGACCTAGCAGGAGAGATTTTTGTTCAAGTTCAGACTCAGCTCGTTTTCAGAAGGCTGTAAAGCTGATGTGTTTATCTTGACATGTATAATCTACAGAGTAAGCTGGTATCTGCCAGCAGTTTACTGTTTCAGGGGATAATAACTCTATAATTTGCTTTGGTGCACTGAATGGTAGCTCTTAAGAGAAAAAAAAGGGTACAATTTAAATTTGCAAGATGTGACGGGGTATCGAACATGTTTATCTATTTGTGTTTCCCTGTTTTCATGCTGCAAGTTTCCGCCCTTTTAAGCAAAAAATTTGCCCGTGCATCCTGTAGAGTGCTTTGCATATTTGCATTTTCATGACTGTGCCGAGTGATGGTGTTGATGTGATCTAATGGGACAGATTTGTCAAAGGCGTATGTTGTGCTCTATCAAGTGCTAGTGGTGCATGGGATGGGAGATCAAGTGTTGGCATTAGCAACTGATGACATTTTATGCGCACACACATCCACCTTAGCCGCAAGGTTATGTCCTTGTTACCAAATTGTTAACTCTTGCACTACTTTGGATTCATATACCTATTGGTTTATGCTACTTCTAGTGTCTTTAATCTATTCATTGCATATCAAGGCAAACTTTCAATGAGTGGGGTAGGGGATGTTCCTTGCTTGAACATTAAGTGATGCCATGTAGTCCAGGCTTTGCAATATAAAAGTTCGGCAACGCGTTCACAGAAGTGTTTTCACAAATTTCGGTGGGAAGGTTTGTTTTCTACCTTTAAGGTGGCTATATCTTTATCTTGTGTTAACATGGTAGGTGGTTTCTACTTTTGTTTCCTTTCCGCTTGCCAACATATTTGATACATATTGTCTTTGTGACAGCCATATGCCTTAGTTGGTGCGAATAATCTCATTGCTCAAAAATAGTGCAACTTTTTGGAGACCATAAAATATGTGGCTTGGTTGGTAAGCAAACTGTCCATTCTTATGAACATGGTAAGCTTTTGGAAATCGCTAGATTTCAGTTCAAACTAGTATGCCGTGATTGTCAAATGGGTCACTCACGGAAATGGGTTTGGATAAGGGATAGGTACAAGTTGATTTTAGTGACACACAACGACAAGTACATCAAGCAACAACATAAATACTTTGTGATTGGAAAATAGCTAACTTTGGCAGAAAATGATAATCTCATCCTGAAGTCTGGCTGATGTCAATGTCTTGCAAAATGCGAAAGGCCATCAAGGTGCTTGTAGAAAAGGTCTTCATTTTGCATCGGCTGAAAACAGCCCACAGCTTCCTTATTAGACATATCTTGCAATTAGCACGTTCCAAGAGATGACATCCCATACAAGAAGCCGAGCATTTAGGGTTATGGCAGCCAACATTGCTTCTCTCTCTCTCTCTCTCTCTCTCTCTCTCTAGAGCCGTACCTTATTTGGCAGAATGCTACTACTCTTGTTTGGTTGGTCCGTTCAAGGCTGCTTCTTCTGCTCGTGTTGATGTTCATGCTACAGACCTTGTGACCGCGACGGAGCACTTGCTACCATTTAATTTATCAGGATTGAGAAAAGGATGATACTTTTGCAAGCAGCACCTTAAACCTCTTGATGGCGTGCATCCCTTCCAAGGCTTTGTAGGAAATGGTTCAATTCAAATCACATCACTTATGCTCGAATGAAAGGGTAGTATTGTACTTGTGCTTTGTGTCGAGAAATTGATCCCAAAGCGTACCTCGCATGAATTTAAAAAAAAGCAGTCAACAAATGTCGGGAGTTATTAAAATTGTATAGACACGGGGTCATAATATCATTAACATGCTCACAAAAGAACAAAGAAAAACCATACGCATGTATGGCCAGGGAGGTGGCACCGATCTCACCTAATTACAATAAACCGTAGAGGTTCTGCCCTTCCCTTGTTTCTTCCTCCAGTGTTGAAAGGTCGCGATATGCTTCTCCTTTAGTGTTGGAGAGTCATGTTTTCGTCTCCTCCAGGGTCACAATTCATTACTGGCGTCAAGATGATACCAAGTGCAAACTAGTACAAGGAAATGACCTCTTATCTTTCCAATCTTTTGCTTTCTATCTTTTATCTATTCCATATTCTTCACTTTCTTTGCATTCTCCCCTTTGAACACAGTTTTTGGCTCCAATTAAAAGCCCAGACTTTAGACATAATCAAACGAGTCATTTGGCTTTGTTCTGCCCATTTTCTAATAAGCTCATCCCCACCCTGGAATGTCATGAATCTCATAATTCATTGATGTAGGTCATGTTCTCGCATAATTACTGGTGTCATACTAACTACTACTGGTAGGCTCTTAGTCTTATTGGCCATAATCTTTGTAGATTCCTCTCGACTGCTCAGCCAACCCTTGAATGGGCGCCCATCAAAAAGCACCAAGCAAGGATTGTACTCGGAACGACGGAATTATAGTTCCAACAGCGTTACAGAGGCGTTCATGGGAGCTACAAAAGAATGATATACCAACAGTTTTGCAGCAGCTTCTATGCGCCCAACCCAGACATGTTGCACCCCTTCCTCACCTGCTTTCCGCCTCGCCTAACGCCTCTGCCTTTGCTCGAATCAAGTGATTTTATTTTCTTTGAATTTCTTCCCAGCACGTTTTTAGGCATCTACTAAAGATTCACCTCAATTCAGATTTTGTTGGCACTGCCGTTAGGCATAGGGTCTATGGGAAGGAATTTTGTCGCCATGGCCATAGGGGCTTTGGCCAATCAAGATTCATCGTGCAACGGTGTTGTTTTCATGTGGAAGACATGCAATTTCTATTTTTGTTTGGTGTAGAAGATAGTCTACGTTTCGCGCGTGAAGACTTCGACATGAATTTTTGACAAAAGCATGTTTTTCTGAACATACTGACGCTACTGCACCAGGTGCGGTTTTTGCACTACTTTTGCACAAAATTTCTTGTGTGTTTGTGAGAGAGTGATTGATGCACTGTATTGAACGTGCGCACGTGTGTGGCAATCATTCTATTTCTAGCACGTGTGTTTCTCGATATGTATCACTCTCTACACACTGTCGCTGTCTCTCCGAGTCCCATACTAGTAACTAATATGGAGTATGCATCTTTTGAGGAGCTTCCATTGTTCATCCTCTCTCTCTCTCTCTCTCTCTCTCTCTCTCTCTGTGTGTGTGTGTGTGTGTGTGTCTATAAAGGCAGTGCCTTTGTCTACTATAGACGACCTTGCTGAAATCGTCAGGACATACTAATGAGTTGTCTTGGTCCTTGGTAGATTGGATTGATACTAACTCATTGTGAGCTGGCTGGTTTCTATTTCATAAGATCATACGATCTCATACTAATGGGATTATGAGATCTGATGTTCCTACTATAACAAGAATATGGCTAGCTTTAGTTAAGGAAATTAAGTCCATCGATGGATGGATAATTTATAGTCTAAAATTTTTGTTGCACAAATTTGGGTTTTCCTTTTCTTTGAAAAATGGC
The DNA here is from genome assembly GCF_014529385.1 of Adiantum capillus-veneris. Classification (NCBI taxonomy): domain Eukaryota; kingdom Viridiplantae; phylum Streptophyta; class Polypodiopsida; order Polypodiales; family Pteridaceae; genus Adiantum; species Adiantum capillus-veneris. The sequence continues at coordinate 132,366,601 of NC_140933.1, read as the reverse complement.
TCATGCGGGAACGTAAACCTTGACCACCCACTGTTCATACATGCCACAATATAAAAACTTAGTTATTTTCTTTAGAGATGGCGATTTGGGTAGAACATTGCAAGACAAATAACAAATTTAATGAGATTTTATCCAATTATGTATGACATTAAACTCTTTTGTGCATTCAATACGCTAATGGTGTCTTCTTTAAAAGTATTTTGTTTCTTTGTGTTAAGAGAGACTTTATCTAGAGATATTTTCTCGTAAAATTAGTGGCTTTAACCTCACTTTGGTCGATACGTTGTAAAGGAAGGCTATGTACTATCTTTTGAAGTGATCCCAGGAAATAATGATTTCATCTTTGGGGATGAATGTTAAATGGAATACACTTGGTAATCATGTATGTGAGGAATCCTCCAAGCTAAATATCCTACCCTTAGCTCTTAAAAAAAGAAAAAAAAATTAAAAAGGTGCTTGCTATGAGTAACTATGTTTGAGTCAACGATCAAGTTTGGCTTGGAGATCCAAGAGTTGCAAGAATTGACAAACATATGGGATGGATGTTAGGGTAGGGTAGGGAGTTTATATTCTAACATTCATAACGATTACAGAAATACTTCGTGAATCAATACACTAACGATAACCAAAATGAAACTAACCTTGATTATTGAAATAAACTCTCAAGAATCATGTATAAGAAAATGCTACTTATGTAGTAGCAAGAGCATCTAGTAGGTAGTACAAAGGGTGTAGTACAAGTGAATAAGGCTCCAAAGTATCCCCAAAATCAGCCCCTACAAAAGGGGGTCAATGCATTAAGCTACAGAAATCATTTACCATCTTATACACATCATTTGGAACCATCTACACCTCAACATGCTCACATGGATGTTAGAAGACTATGTGCCACACATGCTTTGATTGTGGACAAGAGGATGCACACCATTGACACTCCAATCTTGGAGCAAAAGAACATCTCCAATCCAAGACACCATCCCCAATCCAGGAGACAAACTATCTCTAATCCAAGAGATACTCAAACACCTCCCCTCAAACAGATGTAAAAAACTGAGACCAAGGTAGTCCAAGCTATCTCCAAACAAATACAACTGATAGGGAAAGGCAAAACAAAAAAGCTAGAGAATGTCGTCGTAGACTAGAAGGCTATTGCCGCCATCTTCTTCATCTTCATCTTTATCATCTTCTACCAAATACACTTTGGGCCTTGGATTTTTGCTGGTGCTACCTTTGTCCCTTTTGAAACACTTGGAAGGAAGGTGACCCTTCTTCCCACAAATGCTGCAAGTCTTCGATGATAGACAATCCTTTTCTATGTGCCCTTCTTTTCCACACTTAAAAGAGACTTAAAACGACATTAAAGAGTTGATGACATCTTGAAAATCTGGTGTTGGATCCTTCTCCTCAATCATGGTCATGATTTGGTCAAAGCTAGGTGGTAAGGCTGCTAGAAGAAGTGCAATTTTGTCTTCCTTTGGTACTGCATTGATTACATAAGTTAGTTGTGTGGTCATGCTTTTGAGGCAATTGACCAAGCTTGCAATATCTTCGTTGTGTTCCATTTGTAATTTGTAGAGATCTTTCTTTAAGCTTACTTTGCTTTTCTTTTTTCTAGCTCCAAAGTTTTTTTCTAGTGCTTCCCATGCAGCTAGTGAGGTATCACAATCATCAATAAAGTGTATATAATTGTCATGTAGTGCAGTGATTATGATTCCTAATGCCTGCTCGTCCTTGGCTTGATTTTGTGCACTCATAGCTCGTATCAGAACTTGTGCACCAATAGTAGATGTTTTATCAGTGACCGTTGGCTTGACTATTCCCCACAATTGTTTTTTCATTAAGTAACCTTTCAACTTGGTTTGCCAAGTATGAAAGCCCTCTTCGTTAAATGTCCCAAGCCCCTTATCTTCCATTGCACTAATAGAGGGGTCTTAGCTTAGGAGACTCTCCTAGCCAGTATCTACCTCTTTACACGAGCATAAATTCTCCTTATGAGATTATAGGAAATTTATTTTGCAAGTTTATTGTGATTGGCTGCAAGATTTTGAAGTTTTTATGAGAGAGAGAGAGAGAGAGAGAGAGAGAGAGAGAGAGAGAGAGAGAGAGAGAGAGAGATTCTTTTGTGAAGCTCCTCTTCACTTGGAGTGAAGCTCTTCACAAAAAAAGAGAGGGTAGTGCCTTTTTGCTTTGATGTTTGAAGATAATCCTTTGATGCTGATTTGTGGTTGCCTCGGGAGGATTTTGAGTTTGCTTGGTGAAGGCCCTTTGAATGCATGATGCAGTGCTTAGATGTTTTGACTTTCAAAAAGACTTGGATTTTGTCAATTTTTTGATGTTTATTGGCCTTAGACCTTGGACTTGCGAACCTTCGACCCTTTGCTCGGATCTTTGAATATCCCCAATGGGAAGGCAGCCTTGGCAAGCTGGGTTGGAGGCCGTGGGATGAAGTCGTTATACAGGGCCGACAGCGGGTAATAGGCCGGGCAGGTCAAGTAAGCGTGGGCAGTCGGGCAGCTTTGACCGGTTGGACGAGGTGCGACTTTGTCGGATGGCCGAAGGTAGCATTCCAGTGGAGGCCTCATTCAGTGGCGGACTCGAAAAGCCAGTAAATTCTAGCGGACCACCGGCCTTAGATCCACCTTGTGGACGCCCAAAAAGTAGATTGGTGTCTTGTGTGTGTGGCGCCTCAAAACAAGGGTTGACCCTTATTAATAGGGTGTCCCACCTTGGTAGGACCGGCTTATTTGAAGTCTTTTGGGGGTCCTTTTTCTAGAGAGATTTGGTGGGCATTAAATGCCTTTTAGGTACACACACACACACACACACACACACACACACACACACACACACACTTTTGAGCCTCTGCTACAGCAATTCCAAAGGGTGAGGGTGTGCAAGATAGCAAAGTCAATCAAGCTCTAAATTGTGCAAATGAAGGGTGATTTGAGCATGGATAGGCTTGATCTTCAATTCCATACAGGTTCGTCCCCGGTAGGGCCTGCTTCTTCCAACCGAGTTGTATCCTTATGGGAATGGACTGTGCTAGCTACGGTGGATTAAAGAGAAACATCATGCACACAAGGGAGTGTGTGTTGGCTAGATTATCACTCAAGCGAATTGGGTTCCAAGATCAATTAACTTGGACTCATAAACACGATCTTGAGTATTTGCTTCACAAGCTCACCTTAAACAAGGGAGATGTAATGCAAAATAGACTTGTGTTTATTCATTCATGAAATGAGCTTTAAGTAGCTCTACAACCTTGCACCACTGCATGTGGGATAATTCCTTCTCTTGACTCACACTTTAGGACAAAGCTCACACTTTACAACTGTTTAAATCTCTAGCAATCCTTTGCTATATGTCCAAAACTCTACATTTGTAGCATCTCTTGATACATTTATTGGATTAAAAACTAAATGCAATACTGGGAGATGGAAAACTAAATGTTGGGTTGGGTGATGAGGATGGTACTCGTCCCCTTGAAAATGAATTCTTTTTTGGTCCCAGATGGAGCGGTCTCACTATTTAAAGACTCTTCAAGGGCAATGTCTGTCTCCTCATAGTAGCACATAATTAGATCATCCTCGTAAATGAGAACGATCACAGACATTGCAATGTGTTGTGCTTGGATGCAAAATTTTAGCTTTAAATTGTAAGAGTTTAAAGAGAAAATTCTTTGAAGCTTTGCTTGTTTTAATTGCTTCTTAAAGAGTCCTTCTTGAGGCTCTGGTGCTTTGTAAACTCGCCTTTAAGATTGAAGCTCTTAACGCTTCATACACCCTTGTTGAAAGCTCGATGGTCTTCCTTAAAGATTTTTCTTTAAAACCTTTGCTTGAATTTGACTTGATGCTTGAGCCAAACAAAACTTCTCTTTAATGCTTGATGTGAAGGGCCAAACAAAACTTCTTAATTCGATGATTGTCTTTTGATGCTCTTCAAAAGCTGAATAACGTGCTTTGTGGGAATAATTGCCTTTGCAAGTTCAAATGGCTTGAAACTCGAGACTACACTCTCTATGGTTTGAGCTTTGGAAAGCTTTAGACTCACTCAATCCGAGTACAAGAAAGCATCCCTCTAGTGATTCAGAAGCGGTCTTTTATTCGTGGGGGAGGAGTTGGCAGCTCTGGTTGGCAAGGCTTAATTATGTAGACTTGGCTTACCTCCCTACTGAGCACTTGAAACATGTAGTGCACTTGGTAAGGCATCGCTCTTGGTCTCCAACCACCCAAGCTCATAACCTGCAATTTTCATGAGCACGAATAAAGCCTTTTTGAAACTTGGGTAGATTTAAAGCCTTTCTAGAGTGGTGTTGAGTGCCTCTGAAACATGGGTGAGGGAATTGAACCGCCCTCCGCCCAAATATAGGGCGGTTCACCTATCCACTTAGCTTCATGCCTTTTTGTGTGAGAAATGCAAAAAAAGGTCTTTTATCTTTAGTTAAATAGAGGCACACACACAAGAAAGCTCTCTCTCTCTCTGTCTCTCTCTCTCTCTCACACACACACACACACACACACACACACACACACACACACACACACACCTATTTTTAGAAGTTTAATCAGATGGGGTAGGAGTGTTGGATTGGGGAGCTTGAGAGCTTGGTAGAAAGCTCTAGATGGACAGTTCTTAACAATGCAATGATTTTGGGGCTTAAGAAGAGTGTAAATAGGAATTAATATATGCCAAGTTATGATCAAAATGCATGCTTAAATGAAGGGAAACTAATTAAACAATTGATTGAGTAAAAGAGCAAAGTTTCCCAATCAATCTAGCAAATAGATGATGCTCTAATTGCATGCTAGTGAAATCTAATGCTCCCTAATCAGATCTGCCTTATCCATAGAGGGTAGCAGCCTCTTGGGTCTACCAAGAACGTGCCCACACATAGATAGGTTAGAATTTGATTAGTGAGATATAAAATTAGCTAGGAGAAAATACCAATGGATCTAATGATGACTAAGAGATATTATTCACCCCAATGACTCTGATACCAATTGAAAGGATAAGGGGGGATTAACAAGCGTGTCATTCATGTTAGCCTACTTAATTGACATGTTAATTACTCAATGCGAGAGAGAGAGAGAGAGAGAGAGAGAGAAGACTCAAAGATAGCTTGATTGATAATGAACTAACAACAACTTATGAAGCGTACAAGGAGTGGCTACTTATGTAGTAGCTACATATGGTTAGGTGCACCTCTCAAGGGTCATATAAGAATCTTTCTCAAGGGTTAAGAGGCAACTCCCAAAGGGCAAGGTCGACTCCACAAAATGGGGAAAGCTAGGGTGACTGAAAATAGCTTTTGGACTTTTGTGCAATTGACCATGCCATTTGTTCTAGGCCATGTGCCCTCACATGTTCATATCATGATGAGACTATTGAACATAGAAGAGACAATTCACACACTAGTTGTCGGTATAGCCACAATTCCAACAACCATAAGTTGTTACATATGATATATACCATACCCAAAATACCTTCCTTTGAGATTTTCACTAGTGACTAATTGATAGAGACAACGATGCCACAGTTAAAGTCACATAATCTATGCCACATTGCCTACAAAGCGTTCGAAGGGATTATGGTATCACAAAGACTAAGGATCGGTCCCCTAAAACAAAGAATCACCTAGGAAAAAGCCCCGGGCATTCACTAAGAAAAATTTTCTTATATCATGTGCGTTCACCAAAATGGATTTTAATTACCCCTTATACCCCTCTTATACACAAGAATTTGTACTTTTAGTGAACTCCTGTGGGAGAAAGCCATCTTAGCTATCATAAAAAAGACTCCATGATGAGGTCAAAGATCACTCATATCCTCTACAATACATTGTCACTATAATCACTTTGCATAGTGCATACATAGAAATTGCTCCCCTCTTCTTCATCGACTTCTTCTTCTTCACAATACTAGTTACTTGTTCCTTGTTCTTGAGTTGAATGCTATTACTACTACCTTTAGTTGAAGAATTAGTTGGTGGACGACCCTTTTTTCCACAATGCATACAAAGTTTATTCTAATGGAGATCTTTGGAAAAGTGTCGAGGCTTGCCCCGCTCATAATATTTATTTTAATTTAATTGTTGATAACAATGAAACTAAATCTCCTCCTCATTTGAACTTGATTTCTTTAGTTTCTTTCTCTTTTCCTCATGGATTGAATTGACAACCTGTTGAAACGTTGGTGTAGATTCCTTCTCTTCCAAAGCTATGACTATGCGATCAAACAATGAAGAAAAAGCACAAGAGAAATGTCACTTTATCATCCTTGGGAATCTCACATTTTATGTATGTGATTTGAGTGATGATACTTATCAATCTATTGGCTAAACTAAAAATATCCTCCCCTTGAAGCATTGTCAATTTATACAAATTTTTGTAGAAGCTAACTTTCTTTGTCGTAGTAATCAGGTGCACAAGGACCCAATGATAGGACTAATGACCCAAGGAATTTTACCATTTTTTAACCCCTCAAGGATGGATTCTATTTAAGTCAACTAGTAAAAAGATAGACCACTAAATGATGCTTGATGAAAACAAGGACAACAAAAAGGTTTCAAGGGGCGCTCCATCCCAGCTATATAATTAAAGGTTCAAAGCACTTATTTCTTCCTAAACTTCCTCAAAAAATGGCGCTTAGCTAGATCAACTGGCAAAAGGACGGGACACCCAAAAGCAAAGCCAATTACACATTAAAAAACAATGTAGCAGTCAAGTGATCGAGGATCACTCCAACCAAACTCATGATCCAAGTACTTGCGCTACCCTACCACCTCTCAAGGATGCTCCTCTTCAAGCCAACCAACAAAAACATAGACCACCCAAGAGGCATATCTGGTTGATGTGTTAGCAATATCATTGTGAAATATTTTGCACATATCATCATCTGCATAGTGCCACATGCCTTTGAGACGAAAGCGTAGCTGGCTTGAGCTTCCTTGCCTTGCCCCTATTCTTGGCATATCCTGCAAACAATGCATTTAAAGAGAACATTCCAAACATGAAGCTCAAGTATTTTTTGTGCTTATTGAAGTGCACGCCATTTGGCATACATGTTGACCAAGGTAGTGCCAAGCACTATGTTTTTGTCCAACAACCCCTAACTATTAATATCATTGTGAATTCTTTTTCCCATATCAGTGTCTTGCGTAGTGCCACATGCCTTCAAGATGCAAGCGGATTGGTTAGCATCTGTTGAAAACAACCCAAAGCTTCATGTCCTTTCCCCTATTAGGCATATGCGGAGATCAATGCACTCCAAGAGACATCATCACAAACAGACAGCTAGTTGCTCAAGCACTTTTGATGCTTTCAGAAGTAGACCATATTTGGCATACATGTTGACCAAAGCAGTGCCAAGCACCACGTTTTCATTTGGAGAGACACACCCTCACTTTGGATTCACTGAAAACCGCCCAGAGCTTTGTGGCCTTGCCCCTGTTGGGCTCGGTAGTCCAAGAGAAAACATCCCACATAGGCATCTCCTCAAGCATCTTCGGCGTACACATCGACCAAGGCATTACCAAACATGATGTATTTTCTCAAAAGCCCTTGATTAACATCATTGTGAATTATTTTGCACATATCAACGTGTTGCATAGAGTGCCACATGCCTTCATGTTCAAAGCATAGGTGGCTTCATCTAGAGAGATGTTCTCGCTTCACATCTGCTGAAAATAGCCCAAAGCTTCCTTGCTTTGCCTCTGTTTGGAATGTCCCGTAATTAGTGCATTCCAAGAGTCGACATTCCAGACACAAAGCTCCTGTGTAAGCTGAAGACTGGCGGCTACACTCAACTAAAGATTGGTGGCCTACGAAAAGAAAGAAATCCTATGTAGTCATTCCCTGATTAAGAAAAAAACCTGTTATTTCATTTGTAAACACTTGGGGCTTGCCGAAGTTTCCAATTTTGTATATTATTTTTGCCATTAGACTGAGTAAGATTTTACTTTGGAACTTGAGATATTGCAATTGGAAGGTATTTATACCAAATTTTGACCTTAATAAAAAAAACCCCTTTTGTTGATTTTTATCAAGTGTCTGTGAGAAGCGTATTTTGTGTACGAGAGAGAGTGAGAGTTTATCTTGACTCTACGCGCACACTGGTGGTCGGAATTGAGTGCGGAGAAGTGGAGCGTGTTGCCCTCGGAAAGAGCTACGCGCCAACACCTACATTGCGCGTGTACGGCCCGGCTTCGCGAGATTGACCCGCGAGCTATTTCTGGTGATTCGGTGAGCATATGGTGTCTGTTTTTGCATTTTAGCATATCCACGCGTTCGCAATGAGTAGAGATACACATTAGGCACTTTAGTTTTTAGAAACGACGACCTGCAAAAACCTGATAGACATCCTACGTGATTTTGCACCAGGTGTTTTTGGGTAGGGTTTTGGGTCACGGACCTTACGGAGAGTGGCCTATTGGTGTTAATAGGATTTCCCTCAAGTTTTGTAGCGTTTCAAGAACGTCTGATGGGTATTTGACTTTTGAAAGGGTTGTAGGAAATCTCCTCCTGTGTACTTTTGAAGGCTGTAACTTAGACATTGGATAGAGACCTCTTTAGGAAGTAGTCAATAGTCGGTCACCCTATTCTTGCTTCCACGCGCCTGCGGCAGGTCAAGCTTCGTCCTTAGCTGACAAATCTTTTTAGGTGAGTTCTCGCTGTGCTGACGTCCGTCGCTGCGTATCCGCCAACATTGGCGCCGCTGCCGGGGACGAAAACCCTAGGTAGGTGACTGAGACTAGTCCTTGAGGATAGGGATTCTCTGGCTTGCTAGAGTCATATCTTACATTTAGATAGGATCAGAGGGTGGGGGACTCTCTAGGTCTTAGGAGGAGTCTAGGGAGCGAGTGTCTGGCCTAGATCCTTTGGCTTAGGTAGTATTAGGTAGGAGAGTAGGAGTTGGAGTGGTAGAGGCGGTGAAAGGATAGCTTGAGAGTCCGGGGAGGCCAGGAAGCAACCGAGACACCAAAATCACCATCTCACATGATGAGTAGGAGTAGGGTAAGTAGGACATCATGATTTATGATCTGGAGCACTTCATGCATGCTATATTTGCTGTTAGGCTCATCAAAGAGCTGTAAAAGACAGTAATTTGTGTTTAGAAGCTGAATTGAAGTCCAAAAGTTTTTGTGAGTATTTCTGAGAGAGCTATTGAGCATAGGGAAGCCCACTGTCAGAGAAAAATTAAAATTTAAGGCAGTAGACATCCTACGCGTAGTATGTCTACAGGGTGATCCGGCAAGAATTTGGAGAATCTGAGTTGGCCAGAGTGTTAAGAAGGTAGGTTTTCACCTGGAAAGTGGAAGATTGACCATATCTTGATAGATTGTGGCCAAAAGACAGGAATTGCCAGACATCCTACCCAAATTGTACCAAGGCATTATTTTAAGACCAAAACCATAGGATGTCTTCATGAGCATGATCTACATGATTTATTGAGTGCATGAGAAAGGTTTCATCTCAATTGGGTGAGAAAATTGGGGTTTAAGAAGACTTTAGCATTTTTGACTGAAAAAGGCTAGAATAGCTAAATTTGGGGTCTGTTGACATTCAAACACAAAAATAAACACACCAGTGAGCTCAACAAACCAAGGAAAGGATGTGGGCTAAGTTTGGTCAAATTTCAGAAGACATCCTACGCTAGTATGTCTAATGCATGAAGAAAAGTCCAAATTCCTATTTGAGACATACCAAGCTATCATATAGCCTTAGACAAACCTCCTAGTCAAGTTTGGTCCAATTTGGAGCTGATTGGACTGGTGAAATCATCAGAACTGACATTAGGCTTCTGAAACAGAATTCTGATCAGCTGGCCAGCTTATAGGTGTCCAAACCAAAAAGTAAACACACTAGTGAGCTCAGCATATCAAGGGAAATCCATATTGAAAGTTTTGGCTGAAACAAAGAAAAAAGACATCCTACGTGTAGGATGTCTACAGGGTCATTTCTTAGACAAAATTAAACAGTGGACCTACCAGGAGGTTCTAATTGACTTAAGGGTTCCAAAACTTCTTCGAGAAGTAAAATTGGACTTTGTCTGACCTTTTGATGGAGCAAAGACGGAATTAAGACTTTACGGCTAGACTGATAAACACGGGTGGTGTACAGTTGCAGATTAGCAGACCTAATCAAGAACATCCGAAGTGTATAGAGTACAGTAGTGGTTGAGGTTAACCCTCAAGTTATACCAATCATTACTAAGACCACCTCTAGCGGTTAAATGCTTTGATTCAATTGCCGAAATTAAGCGCTTGTGTACATGTGTATTCAACAGCAAGGCAAGAAGTTGAGCGGAAACTGATCCCTTACCAGGTGAGTGGTTGGATTTGTGATAAATTGCATTGCTAAGTTTGATGAATTTAAGATCAAGAAGACACATTCCTAGAGACCAAAAAGTGGCAGGTGATCAGGATAGCTTAGTATCCACTGAAGAAAGTGTAACCCACACAAGGCTAGATCCATTAGCCCCAATCATTGAGGAAGGTAGTGATACTGACACTTCATCAGATAAGTGCTTTTTCATGTTGGGTAGTCAACAACCAGGAGGTTTCTTCGGTGAAGGACCAATGCTAGGAGGAAGTACCTCCCAAAACCCTTTGAACAATGCCAAGTTCACTATAATATTCTTAGAAGGAACAAACTCTAGGGGAGCCCTAGTTTATTCTGACTATCGGGGACGCAAGTGTATTTGTATAGAGGCAAGACCTTCTCAGAGACTAGAGATAATTCGAGTCTATGATGATGGAGATAGATTCCGAGACGAAAAGGGGAACCACTATCTGATAGTTAGTAACCCTGAGCATTACAAGAGATATGGAGATAATGTGGCAAAAGGAAAAATGGTCTCAGAGGCTCAAGAGCCGTCTCCAAAAATTGATCGACCTGGAGCTCTTTTTATGTATGATAAAAAAACAACCAGGGTCTCCACCTATAATGAGAATGTGGGAATTTACAAGCATGAGAGCGAGGGACTAGTCTCTTATTTTCGATGCAAAGAACCCTACCCAAATGAATTAAGCAAAGACAAGGTTCTTTACTTGTTCTCTTATGAAATTGCTATGTGGAAGGATATCATTTTTGTTGACAGGTACGGGCGAGAATACAAACGAATTCTCCCAGAGGAGGTAGAAAAGGCAACAATTCCAGAAACATCAACATATGCCCCCGAAGAAGTACCAAGGTCCACCTATACCCCTAGCAAGTCAACAAACCCATTTTCAGAGGAGTACGAGACAACATCACATTCTAACTGACAAGAGACCATCAACTACCAGAACCAACAGGCAACCCAACCATCATTGCAAGAATGGCTTCAACAAAGTGCGACATTAGAACAAGACCGAAATAGAGATGGTTATCTAGCCGCACGAGGGCTAAGAGATTTACAAGAACCACCACTCTATTCATAGTATCAAGGCGAGAATAAGACAAAAACTCAAGAGTCGGTAGAGCTCTGAAGACAACCATAGAAAGAGTTCGAAGAGATGAACCACCTCTTGCAAGAACCGTCAAAAATTATGGCTTAGGAGCACCTCTGGGAGAGGAACCCTCCCACTAATGAGGCCAGAGGAAGTATATCGAGTAGGACGAGGAGAACCGATGATGAAATTTGTAGACCATCGTAGAATTAGACCTTCTCAGGTGCAAAAATTTGTAGGGTTTGGACTTCCCCTAGAAGAGGATGCCGCTACTTGGTTTGACTCTGTGGAGCGTAGAGATTTTGAGTCTATGGAGGAGGTTTTTGACGAGTTTATTGAGGAATTCTCACAAAGGGGGATAGCTCATAATACGTCTCACAAATCCATAAATTCAAATGGAAAGAAGGGGAATCTGTGCGAAAGGCAGCCCTACGACTAAAAAGATATGTGAAGTTTTGCCCTGTGGAAGAACTGCCAACCCAGTCCAAACTTATGCTTATATTTATTCAAGGACTGAGGAACGCAGATCTCCAGAAGGACTTACATATGAAGAGGAGCACAACATTAAATGTGTTAACTAAGGAGGCTCTTTACCTTGTAGACAATTGTGCGGTCTACAAGGAGGGTGAATTCAAGGATCTTGATGACGATTCATCCTCACAACAAAGTGGAAACAAGTCCGCTAAGACAACACCGAAAGGAGAAGTAGCTGTAAGCCAAGAGAAGTGCTAAAAAAAATTAATATGTATGCGAAGCCTCATGCTAAGCAGTTGAAGTGGTGTGCAATTGAACAAAAATGGACAAACCATGTGACAGAGGAATGTTATTATAACAAGGGATATGTGAGAGAGCAACCTTATGCTCCCCAACCTCAGGTAGCATCTCCTCAACTTCCACCGATGCCTAGCTATCAAGCAGGTAACCTACCAGGACCTGTAGGTGTTGAAAGAGCAGAACCAGTATTGGGGCAACAACCACCCCTACCAGGATTACGACCAGTCGGCATAAGATACACACCAACGGTAAACAAACTAGAAGAGAAGGCTTTGGTACCTATGCATGCATATTATGAAGATTCCAATGGATATGCAACAAATCCTGTCTATTATCCACCGGAAGAACCCACAATGCAAGAACCTTGGAGCATGATTAGAAGTACAGGACCACCAACATCTGCACAGGCAGCAGGAGAAGGAAGATACAACTTGCATGAACGAACACTGTTGTTATAGCCAACGGAGGCATGGGCGGGCAGAGGCATGCGTACCAACAGAGAGGAGCTCAAGGAGCACCTCAATAGCCTAAGGGACCCTGCTACTACCAGTGTGGCATAGATCATTGGCTAAGGGGTTGTCCTCACGATGAAATCATTAGAGTCAACGCATATTGCACCGAGTGTGGAATTACTCACTTGATTCCTGATTGCCCTACGAACCCGAGCAAAGGAGCAAAAGCTACTTTGAACATGCTGGACGTAGTGCCTTTCCAGTGGAGGGTCAAAAAACGAGACAGTAATACCTATTCAGGCAGTGACACGAGCACAAGCTCAAAGAATGACAAGCAAACCCATAATTGAAGAGCCAAAGACCGATGTCCCAAGTGCAGAAATGAAAAATCAGAGAAGCACTTGGAAAGCTAGAAAGGTGCGTATGAAAGCCAAGAGAGAACGAGAGCAAACGGCTCTATCCGAGGAGGTAAAACACACAAAGGATAGATTGGAGCGGTTAGAGGATCTAACTAGTTTAAGTTCACATGCTGCTACGACCAAAGGAGCCAAGGAAATAGTAGAACCCAAAAGTGCAGGATCGGGAGGATCAATGCTGGTAGAAAAAGTAAATGAGCAGATGGATGCACTTTTAAAAGCATATGAAGCCAGAGTCAAAAACAACCAAAATCAAGAGCAAAGATGGATGACTTATCCATATGCAGAAATAGAAAAACAAAGGTTGAAAATGCGTCAAAAGATGATTGAACAACCCAATCCTTGATAGAAAATCCGCTTGGTAAACTTGCAAGTTGGCACGAGGTACCAACTCCAACCCCTATCAAATCAACTCTAGAGAAACAAGTAGACACGAAGGAGAGACTCACGACTACCTCTGAGTCTAGGAGAGAACCTATCATAGTGCCAAATATAACAAATGAGACAATTGATGGTTTCCAGCCTAAAACATTGGTAGAAATGGGTAAGGATTGTAACAGTCTAGATGACCTGTGGAAGCAACTCCGGGAAGAAAATGAAGCTAACAGGGTGAACCACCAAATAAATAGCACTAGGAAGGAGAAAAATGAGACCTTACCTCCCATTGAAGAGTTTGAGGCAAGATCACAAATGAACTTTGATATGCATTCACAAGGGGGGGACCAGGATTTAATTAGTTCGGGGCACGGCCAACCAGACTCGCTAAAAACTCTACCCTCTTACCTAGGGGAGTATGAAGCTAAGTCTGAGGTGAGAGCAATCCCATCTCAAAGACTTTCTCCTAACAGAGTAATGGATCCACAAGGGTTGATTGAGTTATTGTCCACACCTGTGGCATGCACAATCACGTTAGCCGAACTTCTGAGGTTACGACCAAATATGTGGACAACTGTAGGCAAATGGTTAGAAAAATTTGGAGTAAAAGACCCTACCTCGAAGCTTCAAGAAGGGATCAGAGAATTGGACAAGCCTCAACTAAACACTGGTATAGTACCTTTAAACAAGGTTGGAGAATATTGCGAGGGAGAAGATGGAAATACCACACTACCAGTAAAATTCCAGGGAGTAGTATCCAAAGCTATTCTTGAGAGTGGAGAGGGAGTCGCTATCGCCACCAAAGAAATCTTGAAAAAATGGGGAAAACCGGCTTTGAGAGCTACCGGAATGAAATTGCAACTGGCAGATGGGTTCATGGAAAAGCCTCTAGGACTTTTAGAAAAAGTAATTGTCACCTCTTGCGGAATCGAGTATGAGCGTACATTTGCAATAGTTGATTTCGACAAAAAGAACAATTACGAGATCATCTTGGGAAGACCATTCATGAGACAATTAAAGATGGTCCAGGATTGCAGTTATGACCACATATACCTCAGACGGGGGGAGACTACAACCAAAGTATACCTAAAAGACCATAGTTACAAGGATGTGAACCAGACACAAGTGGACGAGTTTGATTCAGCTACATTGGTAGGGTCAGAACTCTCAGCATGGTTAGGGCAGAAAAAAGAGCTATCGATGTGCGGAGCTTCACATTGTGGAAGCTTGAAAAGAGAGGAATGCATCTTAGAAAGAGCGACTGAGGACAAAGATTATATTCTGAAACCTTTTCCTGAAGATGCCTTAGAACCTCTGGAATGGGAACACATACTAGCCACATTGGATGTCTGTACCATTACAGATAGCCCAACGACAAAATTTTGTGATAAGGATGGCTATAATGTGCTACCCTATTACATGGTAAATCTTATACCAGTAGGAGATGAGAATGTACACTCACCAGAACAAGAAGAGTTTTATAACTCCTCTGAGCATCTGGAATTAAGTAACTATGCAGATAACGAGTGTTCAGACAGTTCAGGCGTGTGTGGGGAGACAACCGCAGATATCAAGTTTTATGATTTTGCAAATCAACATCCTAGACGCCAAGAACGCTTTATAAAAAAAGAGTAGAAAACAAAATTAGAGAAAACCTGATGCCCATGATAAAAGATAAAACTCACTATCTAATGCTTGTCAAGGCAGAGGATTGTGTAAAAGACCAAATATCAGGAAAATTCTCAAGAGTTCGAAGGAAAAGGACACATGAGGAAATAAAACAAGCACGGAAGACTAAAGCAGAAACAAAATCAAGAAAATCTCAACAATCAAAACAGGAAAAGACAAAAGATCCAGAGTGGACCAAAACGGAGCGTAAAAAGAAATACCAAGAACTAAAACGGTCGTTACGAGAGATATGGACTACCGAAGGAAAAAGCAAAGGTAAAGAGGATTTAGAAAAAGGAAACATGAATGTATCATCCCACTATCAAAAATTCACCATCCAAGATAGAAAAATCATAATGACACCACCAATAGGGGAAAGAATAAACCAGGAATCTTATGATGGGCCGGAAAATGCAAAACGGATAGACCTCGCTGCGCCAGGCAAAGAGCCTCAGCCTGTCTATATAGCAACTGATTTAGAGCCTAAAGAAGAAGAAATGCTAACACAACTTCTCAAGAAGTATAAAGATGTGTTTGCATGGTCCTACAAAGATCTCAAAGGAGTTGATCCCTCGATATGCCAACATACAATTCCTTTAAAATCAGATGCCAAACCAAGCAAACAGCGTCCTTACACATATAATGACACATTCGCTAAATGAATCAAAGAAGAGATTGACAAGCTGATAAATGCTAAATTCATCTATGAAATCGAGCATACAGATTGGGTGTCACCCATTGTGGTTGTCCCCAAAAAGAACGAAAAGCTGTGTGTATGTGTGAACCTCAAAAAAGTGAACGTAGCCACAATAAGGGATAATTATCCCTTGCCAATCACGGAACATGTGCTTGAGAGGGTAGCAGGAAAACGAGCTTATTCCTTATTAGATGGATTTTTGGGATATAACCAATTGGCAATTGCAATAGAGGATCAACACAAAACAGCATTTGCCACAGAGTGGGGAATATATGCGTATAGAGTTATGCCTTTTGGCTTAACCAATGCCCCGGCCACCTTCCAAAGGTTAATGACTCATGAATTCAAAGAATACATGAGAATATTCTTAGAAATATATATGGATGATCTCTGTGTCCACTCTCTTCTACGAATATATTGACCATTTACAAAAGGTATTTGAGAAGTGCAGAACATATTGAATCTGTCTCAACCCGGAAAAGTACATTTTTATGGTAAGGCAAGGCCGCATCTTAGGACATATTGTCTCAAGAAATAGCATAACCACTGACCTAGACAAAATTAGAGTCATAGCAGACTTGCCTAGGCCTACTAATGCCAAACAAGTACAATCTTTCATGGGACACTACAGATATTATCGAAGATTCATATATATGTATGCGGTCATTGCACATCTATATCACTTATTAGTCACTTTCAATTGGACTAACAAATTGATTGGTAAAATAATTTCAAACAATTTGTCAGCAATGAACATTAAATTGCAATGTAATCATGAAGCTCTTTTGTATCTAGTAAATACACCATGCAATACTGGGAGAATCGTACGATGGTTTATTATATTGCTAGAGTTTGACTTCACAGTTGTAGTAAAAAAGGTAAAACTCATCTACGAGCGGATCATCTTTCAAGGCTACAAAACGGGGAAGCTCCTGAAGGAGTAGATGATGACATACCTGATGCTTATCTTTTCAATATTGAAATGATACCCAAAATGGTCTCAGGAAATTGTTAGCATTCTTTCCTTTGGAGGTAGATTTGACAACGAGGAAGACAGATCCAAACAACAAACATTTCAACAAACAAAAAATTTTTAGTTGATTGCAGGACGACTGTACCATCTAGGTTCGAACCAAATTCTACGATTATGTATAAATCTAGAGGAATTCGAGTATTATCTTGAAGAAGCACACATCCAAGATTGTGCCTTTCATTGTTCAACAATGAAAACACACCAAAGATTGAAACACTTAGGAGTTTATTGGCCAACTATGTATGCTGACACACATGCTTATGTTAACAATTGTACTATATGTAGTGCCAAACGACCGGTGGATCATGCGACATTGTTTCAGGTAACCATTGCACCTGCATGGAGTCAATATATCATTGATTTCTTAACAACAAGGATATTTCCTGAAAACATAACAAAAGCGCGAAAAAGGGCTATAGAGTTGGAGGCTCGAGACTTTACTTTAATTGGAAATCAACTCTACAAGCGAGGAAAGGACAATCAACTTAAAATCTGTGCAAGTGAAGTGAATACCTGCTGATTCTAGAACACACACATGGAGGAATAAGTGGAGGCTATTTTTCAGGCGATAAGACGGCAAAAATTGTCTTAACCGCAGGAATATGGTGGCCTACATTGCACATGGATGCTGAGGAGTTTGTAAAGCGTTGTGACGCATGTCAGCGCACTAAGGTGCTGATAAAGAGAGATGAGATGCCACTATGGCCAATGATGGGAGCACGGACATTTGCGAAATAGGGAATTGATTTTGTGGGACCTATTTCACCCCTTGTGTATCGCACTCATACCCAATATATCATTGTGGATACGGACTATCTCACAAAATGGACTGAAGCCAAAGCAACACAAAAAGCAGACGCAAGAACCATTGTACCATTTTTGTATGAGAATGTCTTTGTACGATACGGATTACCAATAGAAATTGTCAGTGATTGAGGAACACATTTTCTTAATGAAGTCATTGAATACATGCTAGAGGAATTCATGGTCATACAAAATAAATCTGCTCCATATCTTCCACAGGCAAATGGACAAGCTAAGGCCACAAATAAAACACTATGCATTGTTTTGACTAAAATTGTATCAGAATCAAGGAGAGACTGGGATCAACAATTACACTCAACACTATGGGCATACATGATAGCTTACAAAACATCAATCGGAACCACACCATACAACATGGTGTTTGGTCTAAATGCTATATTACCCATAGAGTTTTTAGTTCCAACTCTACGAGTAGCGAAATGCTTAGAATGGACAGGCCATGAGCTTTCTTCAAGAATAGATGATCTTGAAAAGCTAGATCAACTTCGACTGAGAGCTGTAGCTTCGATCTATGTTAAAAAGAGAAGACAAAAAGAGTTTTTTGACAAGCATGTGCATATGAAAGAGTTCAAAACAGGTGATTATGTACTTGTTTGTACTTTGAAGCAACATGCCAAAAAACTTAAAAAGCAAGGGATGGGACCCTTTGTGATTAGTGACTTATCACAAAGTGGAGTTGTCAAACTTGCTACATTGGCAAGAGAAGAAATGCCAAATTGGATTAGTGGGTGTTGGTTAAAAAAGTATCATTTATTACTAACACAGGATATGCTTCAACAAATCCATCAAGAAAAACAACGGATGAAGGAGAAACAAAGGGCACGAGAAAAAGCACAAGCAGAAGCAAAAGAACGCATTGCAAAAAGAAGGCTTCTACGACAACAACAACAAAGTGGATCACCGTTGCGAATAAATGCTATTCGATTAATGAATTTTGGTGAAGACATAGTGGAACCAATAATTGCAGTCAAAGTGGGTAGCAATCAAGTTTAATCAACTGCAGTGCTCGATTCTGGAGCTCAAGAAAATTTGATTTCTTGCAAATTATATAATCAGCTTCAGCTCGAAGATCAACTCCATCCTACTCAACAAGCGCTAGAAAGCAGTACCTCAAATTCATTAAAAACATTGGGCTGAACGATATTGCATATACAAGTACATCAGAATGTTTATCCCCACAAGTTTTATGTGGTTGAGGATGCGAGCACACTACACCCAATGTTGTTGGGACAACCATGGCAGAAAGAATATAATGTGCAGATAGATTGGAGTTCGAATACAGTCAGAATTCAACAAGCACAAGAGCACCAAGTGGTAGCCTTTGCTCAGACAACCTGAAAGAACCCAATAATGGAGCCACGATCACTTGATCAAGAGAAAAATAGATGGGTGCCACTTAACCAGCAAAAGATACCTACGAAGGATAAACAAGAAACAACCAACTGTCTTCAATCAAAAAATGAGATACCACAGGCGACAAAGAATAGATCAAAGTCAGCAATAAGAAAACAACAAGTATGGGTACGAAAAGATCTACGTGAACGAGCCTACAAACCACAGTGCAATAGCAGACAGCCTCCGAAAAACGAGGTTAATCAAACACCAAACAGATATAGATACCGAAGAACATGCTCAATCGCCAACTACATGAGAAACGCATTTGGATCCCCAAGGCGATGCTACAGGAACTCCCTTCAGTACAAGCAAAACTAGCAGCCAGACAAATGACATCGGCAAATCAATCTGTGTGGATGCCGATCAACAGAACACCACCAAGACCAAAGAGGCCATAAACCTACAAACGCATCCAAAACAAAGCTACAAATGGAAAGCAAAAGAGAAAAAGATTACGGCCACATCAACAATGACAATTCTCTCCACGGAGACCACAACGGTCATACCTACAGTAGCGGAAAACCAGGGCACCTTCGCAAAGAAGACGATCAAACAAAGAGCGGCAAAATTACAACTTTTAATTGCAAAGAAAATATGCCAAACAAACCAACAACAAACAGGAAACCTCGACGTCGAATGCCAATAAGCGTCTTGTTTATTCCCTCCTCTCGCACAACATTACTTTTACCATGCATTGACCGCGTATGCATCAGGTAGGGCCATGTTACAAGGCCATGCATTAGCACGTTTTTTTAACCCATGCACAGCATATACCCTGAGGTGATACCTTGTCGTCCGGGAGGACTCCGATTAGGAGGGGGGGAGGCATTCTCAGTGCGAACCCGATGACAGTAAAAAGCAGCAAAAAGGGCATGTTTTGACTATTTTTGAGGGGTTTACGTTTGATTGTGAAATTTTCTGGACTAACCAAAGTACATATGCCCTTATACAACATTAATCTACAGAGATATGATGCCAAATGCCAAATTGGGGCCAATAAGTGTATGTATATATATATAAAAATAGCCATTTTTGGACAAAATATTGATAAAACGGAGAAATCCGGCTATAAAAATTACATGTGAGTGTACATAATGTGTCGGGGTGAAGTTTTTGATTTATTTTGATTTTTGGGGTTTTTTGGGTTGATTTTGCTATTTTCCTTTTAAATTTACTAATTATTGGTAGAAAAACTTCAGAAATACAAAAAGCAGGTGAAATGCGATCGTAATGAAAAACAAAAAACATGGGGATGATCAGTGACTAGAAAACAACCCAGGGTGCAGTGGGGGTGCAATTATGAGAATGAAGCGGGAGGCCGTGTTGTGGCCAGATTTTGACCGAATCGTCAAAATTCTCAAAAATGTGCAAATGGAGTCCAAATGGAGAACGTTTAGAGTCTAAACCGCGTTTCACAAAAAGTTAGGAGCACATGTCAAATTTCATGAAAAATGGTTCTGGGACCCCCATTATAAGATTTTTTCACTCCACTTAGAGCTCATTTCTACTATTCACTTGTGAGAGAGAGCTCTAGCCACCTAGAGCGCACATGAATTCCAGCAGCCGATACGGCGCGCATAGTCATCCGACGACTATCAGATATGAGAGGTAGACTCAGCACCTTATGCTCTTCATGTATATGTGATGTTTTGTCGCCAAAACTAGCATAGAAATCCAACGAGGTTTGCAGGGTAGAGACCTGTGAGCGTAGATAACCACCTAACAGCTAACCCAATACCAACAAGACTTCATAGGGGGTTTACCCTAGCCTAGGAGACCAATCTTTGATGTCCGAAAGAGGCAAGAAAGCAACGGGAAAAATCCTAACTTCTACTAGAGCCCTGCAAGAAGCCACAAAGAGGAAATCCGGCAAAAGTAGCCCGAATCATACCAAAACTCATGAGTAGGCGCTTCTCGACGAGCCCTACAAGGCTACATGGGTTACATGGCCAAAAGGTGACCAAAAGTAGTCCTAAGCTTCAGAAACGGCATCGAAAAAGCAAAGCATCACTCGGCTCTCACAGCTAAGCGAGACGTCCGTTTGCCACCAAACTTCGTGAGCGGCTTACCAAGGCCTTCAATAACCAAATCCTATGGTGATAGACTACTACAAATCAACGGGGGCATGCAAATGCAATCATGGGCGCTTCCAGAGCGACAAATCGCCAAACAAAGCTCAAGTGAAGCCAAAACCAACAAGAATCACATGGCAAGGTTCCCCAAGGGATAATAGAGCTATGCTGGTCATCATCAAGAAATTTCATCGCGGAAAAGCGCTCCAAGAGTCAGAAATCACCTCTGAGGCTCCGAAAGCCAAGAAGGGAGTTTCTAACTAACCATTTGATTTTTCAAATTGAAATAAAGCACAAAGAGACTTAGGGAGGTCATATGCGCATGTTAGTAGGACTGATTACCAAAAAAATGCACAGGAGACATACTACGCGTAGGATGTCTCAAGGCCATGTTTGGGCACCCAACTCATCATTCAACCATACACACAGCTTCTACATGTCATTTACAACTTATCCCTCAAGTTTCACCCCATTTGGACAAAAGTTGACCTCTTATGCATCAAATAACACAAAGTCAGAGCATAGAGGCAAGAATTGGTCATAGACCTATCAAAAATGATCCAAATCAAGTGAAACTTGAACCATACACTCTTCACATCATGTCAAAGCTAATTGTGAGGTCATATCTACAAAATCATGAAAAAAGACATACTATGCGTAGTATGGCTCTAAGCTTGAAATGACCTCTAGATGGATTTTTTGGCCTTCATACATGTTTATCACATTCATACAAGCCCACCCACCAAGTGTCTAGCCAAACAAATCACTTTTTGGCGTTATAGCTCCATAGATGTACATTTCAGAGTCCCAAACACCAGAAATGGTCTTCCTACCCTCAAAACTTATCCAAATTCAAATCTAAGACCATGGTGATGATCCACAGGCTATGCCCTATCATATTGACAAATTTCATGCAATTCTGAGCAAAAAGACATCCTACGCATAGTATGCCTCCAGAGTCATATTGACCTACTAAGCAAAGTTTGACATCATAAATGGAACCATCATGCTACAAGAAGCCTACATATCAATTTTCAAGCCATTTGGACAACATTTTCTTATCATTACAAGACATCCTACTCATTTGTGAACCAAAAGCCTAAAATAGTCCAAAATTTCACTTTTTGGTGTCCAAATCAAAATCCAAGTACATAGATGTGATGTACAGGTCATAGGCTATCATCATGACAAGTTTCAAGTTATTCTGAGGATAAAGACATCCTACGCGTAGTATGTCTTCAGGCTTAATTTGAAGCACAATTCTTACTGTTTTCATTTGCATGCCACCTTAGTCCCTCTTGAGCTCATGTTTCAATTTTCAAGTCAATTGGATAGTTAAAACTCAGTTTATCAGCTAATCTGTAAAGAACGCTAACTTTGGACTATTGAGTGCAACAGGATCCATGGCAGCCGCTAAGTCACCAGCAAAGAAGAAAAGAATGACCAACAAAGATTACCTAGATGAAGTGGAGCCATTTGTAATACGAGCAGGAACCATAAATCCCATTACCACTTGGTTACAAAGCAACCTACTGGAATGAAACGACCTCAGGATATGCCAAGGCCTGTTCAAGGACCCAGAAGGCAATGCCATAGAGCTGCCAATGATATTGCAGGAACTCAATGAGTTCACGAGAAAGCCAGAAATACTATCTCTCTTGGAAAAGCTGGACTTACACAATTATTTTGAGGCGTTGCCAGCAAGAATTGACATCCAGAGAGTCTGGGAATTCATCACCACAATCGGCATAGCCAAAGTGATAGATCTGCAAGGAAAGACCAGAGTGATTGTAATCATGCCAGAAGTGGTCGCAAATGCATTGAACCTCTCTAATAAAGGCCACAATGCCAACAAGAGGCGAGAAGAGGTAAAGGTATACAAAGAAATCAAGAAGAACTACACCTTCGAGGATATTGCTGATCCAATGGTGGCAACCATGTGCCCACTTTACAACCAATATTTCCATATGTGCACAAAAGAGGCCTCGGCAGCAATTGGAACGACATTTACATGGGCAATGAAGACAAGCAAGCCAGGAGAGATAGATTATGCGGCGTACCTACAGTACAACATTGTGAGAATGGGAACCCCGAATCCTACATACATTGCACTAGGGGAGATGCTTACAAAGGTGATATATGAAGCTTTACATGCTAAGGGCCAGTGGCCTCTTCCTCCATCACAGATTGACTGGTTGAAGCTGACAGAAGACAAGGAAGAAGAGCAACCTACAGCTCCCAGGGTAACCACCAGACTAAAGAGAAAGCTAGAGACAGTGGAAGAAGAGCCTGCTCAACCAAAGAAAGCGAAAAAAGCTATTGTGAAAATGCCAGCAAAAGAGACCAAATCCCAGAAGGCTGCTCGGCTAGAAAGGTTGATGGAAAGTTTCAAAGCCCCACGAATGCTAAAAGGAGATCTTAATGAATTATGGAAGCCCTCACTTGAGGCAATGTTTGGATCTTCTCGAAGGGCAAATAGGGATCGCTTCGAAGACTACATAAAGAATTTTGAGATCCTAGATGCGGAAGCTGAGAACATTCCAGTCATACCATTTGCTGACGAAGAGGTTGATGATGTGAGGAGACAGTTGCTAGAAGAGCAGGAAGGGGAAGACAAAGAGAGAAAAACAAAAGCTGACCGGGATTTCGAAAAGAAACCATCAACCCCACCATCAAGCCGAGAGTCAAGTCCTCCACCATCACCACCTCCTCCTAGTCCTCCTCAACCCTGACAAACTGAGGAGTTGAACAAATCTGATGGGCAACAAGACTCCAAGGAAGAGGAGAACAAAGAGAAAGAGCAGAAGGCAGAAATTGAACCAAAAGATGAGAAGCAAGATCCTGAGGCAAGGAATTATGGAATATTTCTAGATCTGCTAGCTGTTGGATACACGCGAGAGGAGGTAGCTCAGACAGCATTTCAATTATCAACACCTAAACCCGAAAAATCCACATTGAGCACTCGTTTGGTGGAGCTTAAGGAGAATGCAATAGACACCATAGATTTGCAACCACAAGAGGAAGACTGGGAAGAAGTTATACAAAGACTACAAGGATTGAGAGCCGGATCAATGGCCAAAGAAATAGAGTACGAAGAGCTGAAATTGAGTGAAGAAAATGTGAAATCAGAAGTGGAAACTCTCCAGAGGCAAAACCAGGAGCAGCTACATGGCAAAGCACAGATGCAAGCTCAATTAGAAGCAGCACTACAGAAATGTCAAGAGCTAGAAAATCAAAGCCGTGAAAGCAATCAAAAGCTGCTAAATTTTGAAGAGGAATACCAGAAAGTCAGCAAGGCTCTTTCTGAAGCTGAGAAGGAAAGGGATGAGCTCACCCTACAGTTAGCGGAGGAGCCGAAGCAAGTAGAGAGCTTGAAAGAAGCTAAGGACAGGGCTGAAATCTCATATGAAGCTAGCCAAGATGAGGTAATTGAGCTCAAGGATGAAATCAAAGTAAAAGAGAAAACTATTTAGAGGTTGAGAGCATCGCCGGGCAGGGCAAGAGCTGCAGCTGCAACTAACACGAGCCAAGAAAAAGATGCGTTTGAAGAACAAATGATAGAACTCCAAAAAGAGATGACGCTTGAGAAGAAGCAGAGAGTGATGATGACAGAAGGATCAATGGTGATACAAAGCCGATTGGAAGAGGAGAACAAGTCATTGAAAGCAGAATTGCTGAAGCTTCAAGAAAGATTAGAAGATAATTCACAAACGCTGCAAATAGAGAATGCTGAGATAAAACAGAAGCTAGACAAAGCTGATAGGGTCAATGCAAAACTCAATGACCTATTAGTATATGTGACAGAACAAGCTGAGATAGCAAAATTTTTTTTACAGAAGCAGCTGGATGAACTTTAGGGCCAAACAAGTGAAGAACGTCAACAAAGTCAAGGACCGGCCGCAACGGAAGGAATTGACATAGAGAATGTGTCAGATCTGGTGGACACTATCATACAAGAGGAAATTCCTGACGGATCAGTACAAGAGCCTTGGGATCTGACACAAGAAGAGGAAGACAATCTACAGAAATCCATAGAAGCAGCTATAAAGGATACCGCAAAAGAAGCAATGCAGTGGGAGCAGAGGATATTAAAGTCGATGAAAATTCAGAAGTTAGATGCAAATGTCGTTCGACATGAATGGCTACAACCCTCTCTTCCCTATCCTCTTCTCAAATATGAGGCTGCTACAATCAACAAAAGGATCAAAGAGGAGCCCACAATGCCATTGTACAATGAAGATGTCACCATACCAAAAGGGGTTAAACTCATTGTAGACTCCCAACCAAGATGGAGGAAGGCATGGCTCACTAAATACCCTCAGTATTTAGTACATTTGGTAGATGCGCCTAAAATAATCATAGACAACCTCAGCTTTTGCCCTCTACCAAGGATGTGGAGATGGAAGGAGCATGAATTGTTGAAGAGAAGCCATCCCACGTGGCTCAACTACCCAAAGCTGTCAGGCTTGAAGGTAGGCGAGAGAATGAGTGAGCAATACATGGTGAAACCCTAACGGGCACAATTAAATTGTTCACTGGTTTGCCTGACCTCTCTTGCATTATGCTCAGGAAGATATGTAAAACCCTTCTGGCAGTTTTTGAGGTCTTTAAACCTGGACAGGCAACAGACATCATATTTTTCTTCCAAGATACATATAGATGTGCTTATGAAGTGTCTGCTCAACCTTCCCATGAGATGATACATGCCCTCTACCAACGAATAATGTTCTTGCCCTCATACCACCTCCAGGCCTTTGAAGAAGCCTTCTACACCGGCTTCTTCACCATCGATACAGATATATTCGGCCCTACATTACAGGCCCAGCATGCACGGTATGAGTCTGTTCTAAAGATGCGTGAAAGCCTCCAGTGAAGCATCAGCTCTACTGTCATGTCGGGGACGGCATGAACTAGGAGGGATGGAGTGTTAGCAGAAGACTGGCGGCTACACTCAACTAAAGACTGGCGGACTACGAAAAGAAAGAAATCCTATGTAGTCATTCCCTGATTAAGAAAAAAACCTGTAATTTTATTTGTAAACACTTGGGGCTTGCAGAAGTTTCCAATTTTGTATATTATTTTCGCCATTAGACTGAGTAAGATTTTACTTTGGAACTTGAGATATTGTAATTGGAAGGTATTTATACCAAATTTTGACCTTAATAAAAAAAACCCTTTTGTTGATTTTTATCAAGTGTCTTTGAGAAGCGTATTCTGTGTACGAGAGAGAGTGAGAGTTTATCTTGACGCTACGTGCACACTGGTGGTCGGAATCGAGTGCAGAGAAGTGCAGAGTGTTGCCCCCGGAGAGAGCTACGTGCCAACACCTACATTGCACGTGTACGGCCCGGCTTCGCGAGATTGACCTGCGAGCTATTTTTGGTGTTTTGGTGAGCATATGGTGTCTGTTTCTGCATTTCAGCATATCCACGCGTTCGCAATGAGTAGAGCTACACATTAGGCACTATAGTTTTCAGAAACAACGACTTGCAAAAACCTGTCAGACATCCTACGTGATTTTGCACCGGGTGTTTTTGGGTAGGGTTTTGGGTCACGGACCTTAGGGAGAGTGGCCTATTGGTGTTAATAGGATTTCCCTCAAGTTTCGTAGCGATTCAAGAATGTCTGATGGGTATTTGGCTCTTGGAAGCGTTGTAGGAAATCTCCTCGTGTGTACTTTTGAAGGCTGTAACTTAGACATTGGATAGAGACCTCTGTAGAAAGTAGTCAATAGTCGGTCGAGTGTAGGTTGACACCCTATGCTTGCTTCCACGTGCCTGCGGGTCGAGCTTCGTCCTTAGCTGACAAATCTTGTTAGGTGAGTTCTCGTTGTGCTGACATCCGTCGCGGCGTATCCGCCAACATCCTCATACACTTTCATGTTTTTTGAAGTGCACCACACTTGGCATACATGTCAACCAAGGTAGTGCCAAGAACTACAATTTCTTCCAGCAATCCCTAACAATTAATATCGTTATGATTTTTTTTCCCATATCAACATCTTGAATAGTGCCACACGCCTTCAAGATGCATGTGTAGGTGATTGCAATTGGAGAGATGCCCTTGGTTCATATATGCTAAAAACAACCCAAAACTTCCTGGCCTTGGCCCTATCCCTGTTGGGCATATCTAGCAATCACTGCACTTCAAGAGACGATACTATAGACATGCATCTCCTCAAGCCCTTTTCGTGCCATTGTTACATGCATTGCTATAGATGTCGCTATATAGCGACACTCATAGCGACAACTTTGTAGGTAAAAATAAGCCGAGAATGCCAAAACTCAGATCTGGTTTTGGCACTCTTGGGTTAGCGATGACGAAAATGTAGAAGAGGTAAATGTCCTCACATCCCTCTCATGTACACACACACACACACACACACACACACACACACACACACACAAACAAAATAAGAGAGGAGGGAGAGCCAGGTATGATCCCTCCCTCTCCACTCTCGCATGCTCCCTTACCTTCTTTTTTTTCTCCCCTCCCCCCCCCCCCCACACACACACACACACATTGAGAGAGAGAGAGAGAGAGAGAGAGAGAGAGAGAGAGAGAGAGAGAGAGAGAGAGAGAGAGAGAGAGAGAGAGAGAGAGAGAAGAGAATTAGAATTAGGATTTAGGATATATGTAGGTTTTGGATTACGATTTAAATCTAGGATTAGGATCAAGGTTTAAATTTAGGGTTTAGGTTTAGGATTTAGTTTTTATATTTAAGCTTAACTTTAGGATTATGGTTTAACTAAAAGGTTAGGATCAAGGTTTAGAGTTAGGGTTATGTTTAGGCTTTAAAATTAGATAGAATGTAGAGATAGGATATAGACAGAGAAGATAGAGAGTAGAGAGAGAGAGGATAGAGAGAGTAATAGTAGATGAATCTTATATTGCCCTATCTCTCTAGTCTCTATCCTCTCCCTCTATCATATTGCGCTCAACTTACCCCTCTTTTCCTCTCTATACAGAGAGGGATAATTAGGTGTAGCTAGATAAAGGGATGATTAGGTATCTATCTTTCTCTAGAGAGGGGTAGATATAGAGAGACCTTAGCTCGCCGGTGGCTTTTTGTCATCTCATATGCACACCTTGGGACGTGTGTGAACACTTACCCAAAGGAGCTCGCCGCCACCACCATGTAAAGCCTTTCAAAATATGCGATGAATGCAATGATGCAATCGCTCGGGTGAAATGTGTGTAGTGCTCAAGAAAAGAGTATGTGTTCAAAAATGTGTGCGGTTTATGTATTTGTATGTTTAGGGTTGTGTATGTGATGGCCATTGCAAGATATATATATGTTTAGGTTTAGGTTTAGGTTTAGGTTTAGGATTTAGGATTATTTAAAACAACACGGACTTTGAAAACGGTCGTTTACGCATGTGAGCTTGCAAATAGCTTACATGTAGTTTCTTAGGTTTATGTATGTAGTCGTTTGCAAGATCACACGCCCAAACGACTCGTGGGAAAGTCATTTTTGAAGTCCGCTGCATTTTTGCATCCCAAAAACCCTGCGGACTTCAAAAACGGTATGTCTGCAAGCCATTTGCATATGTGAGCTTGGAAATAGCTTGCATGTAGCTTTTTAGGTTTAGGTATGTAGTCATTTGTAATGTCACATATACAAATGGATTGCGAGCTGTTTGCACATGCAAGCTTGCAAATAGCTTGCATGTAGCTTGTTAGGCCTAGGTTGTTATTGTATACATGTGGTAGTGATGTGTGTGAACACACTTAGGACCGCCAAGGCATTTTTCCCTCATTAGGAGGTTTTCCCCCCCGTGCATTGTATATACACCCATCACTCTAGGGATATCTTATCTTTCCATTGCACACTAAGTAATATACTCTCTGTTGTGTGACTTGAGTTTCCTCCCTCTTCTCCAAGCTGTGTGTGTTTTCCTGACACCCTAATTTCAACAATTGGTATCAGATCAGGCCGTGTCCTCCTAGGCTCAGCTCTAGCACATGCCTGCTCACTTTCTCCAATTTTTGTGACCTTTGGAAAGCGTCAGCAGGTGGACAAATATTTTGCAACTACTCATAGTCGTAGATCTTGGTGTGCTCAGATTTTTGATTCGGACATTCGGCCTCCGTTTCCACTATAGGCAGTACTACACAGGCTATTTCGTCATTTTGTGTGGAAATTTTTTCAGTGTTGTTTTTTGCATAACAGATTCCTTATAGTCTTCTACGGTTTGTGCTATATAGAACGTGTTGTTTCCAATTATGGCTGACAGCAACACAAATGTGTTCAAGATGTTTGCTGCTGAGGATAGATTGGATGGGACAATTACCCTATGTGGACTTATACGATGCAACATGTCCTTGTGTCAAAGGGTGTCTAGAGTATTGTGCAGGTAATTGATGTACATCTTGGTTTTGAGGATGTAGGCAATGTTAAGGATGTTGTTGGTTTTGGTGGTAGGATTGCTGTTGCCAAAGATGTTTTGCCTACGGCTAAACAAGCTCATTGGGATGTAAAAAATGCATAGGCTCATGCATTGATTGCATTGTCTATGAAGTGCACTATTACTACTCACATTCGTTCAACAAAATCTGCAAAACAGGCTTGGGATATTCTGGCTGGTCTTTAGAGCTAGAGTCAAAGATTATGTGTGAGAAAGATGATATGGACACTTTCCTTGATGGTATCAAGGATATCAATGAGTAACTTATTTCTGCAGGCGAAGTCATTTCTGACAGTTCCCGTTGTGCAAACTGTTCTTGATGCTTTTCCAGATTCTTACCAGACTTTTGCTAGTACTTGGAGACTTATGACCCAAGGAAATCTAGAAGTTGTCAAGTTTGATGCATCATGCACATTGCTATTGCAAGGGTCACTTTCCATAAAAACAGAACTAGACAAAATGCAATTGAAGAGGCCTTTATTGCTGCTCAAAGAAAAGGTGGTAACATCAATGTAACCACTTCTCATGGTTCTTGTACAAGTGATATATCACATGTTCCTAATGCTTCTGCTAGCAGCAATTCGTCTAGGATTTGTGGTGAAAAGGGCAAAAAGAAGATGCACTGCCATTATTGTAAAGCTAATGATTACTTGATCAAGCAGTGTCCTAAGTTGAAGGCAAAAAAAAAGACTGTGATGCTGATGTTGATGCAGAATGGGCTTTTAGTGCAGAGTGCACTTATGATCCTTCTATCTATGATGCATGTTTGTCAGCTGCTGCAGATGCATGTTTGTCAGCTTCTGTCTATGATTCATGTTTGTCTGCTGGTGCAGATGCTCATGTGGTACTTTGATAGTGGTGCTACAAAGCACATTACCTCTCACCGTGACTTGTTTACCTCTCTTGAGGATGTCCCTCATGGGAATTCAGTCACTTGTTCCAACAATGCCTCTTATCTGGTCAAGGGAGTTGGAAAGATTGGCTTAGTGTTGCAAATGGAAGTTCTTTCACACTTGTTAATGCATTGTATGTACCTGGGATCAAGAAGAATATTTTGTATGTATCTGCGCTTGCTTGGTCTTGTAGTCAAATTTGTGGATGACATATGCACAATACATGATCTCAATTTTGGTGATGAAAATTGTTGCATTTGGAATTTTATTTCGTGGACTGTATAAACTCACTTTGTACAACAAGTATAGACAAAATTTTGCAAATGCAGTTGTGGATTCTAAGGCTATTTCAGATGCAAAACTTTGGCATGCATGTTTTGGACATCTAAATTTTGCTAGTTTGCTGCATTTTCAAAAATATGATATGGTTGCTTCTTTGCCGCCTCTTGAAGCACCTGTCAAAAATGTTTGTGAAGGTTGTATTTTGGGTAAGATGCAACTTTCAAGTTTCCAAAGGATGGTTCAATTAGGTCCACATGTAGGTTGAAGCTTGTGCATAGTGGTGTTTGTGGGCCCATGCAAACTCTGTCCTTGGGAAATTACCTTTACTTCGTGACTTCATTGATGATTACTCCAGAAATGCATGGGTGTATCCGCCTAAAGCAAAGTCCAAAGTGTTTATGTGCTTCAAACAATTTCTGACTATGGTTGAAAACGTTTCAAAGTGTACTATGGGTGCCCTCCATTCAGATCGAGGGGGGAGTATATGTCTCATGAAATTAATGCATTTCTGGCTAGTCATGGAATAAAACACCAATGTACAATGCCTTATACCCCTCCGCAAAATGGTGTTGTTCAGAGGAAAAATAGGTCACTGATGGAAGTGGCACAATGTGTGGTCAAAAGTCAAGCTTTGCCGCATTCGTTTCGGCTTGAGGCCATCATATGTGTCACTTATGTACTGAAAAATTGTCCTACGAAAGCTTTGTAATCTACGACTCCATATGAAGCATGGCATGATAGAAAGCCTTCTATTGAGCACATGAGTGTTTTTGGCTGTTTGGCGTATGCTTTGCTGCCACAAACGTAGCGCAAAAAATTGGATCATAAGGCTGTCAAATGTATTTTTGTTGGTTATAGTGATAAAAGCAAAGGTTACTGGTTATATCATCTGCAAACAAAGTGTATTTGGTCTCATGGGATGTTGTGTTTGTGGAAGATTTTGTTCAACCCTTGATGTCATGTGCTAGAGACAATAATGTAAGCTCACAAGACATTTATGACACTTTGTTGCCTCTTTTCAGTGATGGAATTTTGAATGTAAAATCCAATGAGGCAAATGTACAATCTATGGGAGTTTTTGAAAATGTTACATATCAGCCTATTACTGATGCAGATGTACATGATGTACTTGATGAGGAAAGGGCTAAGAATGAGCAGGCTGGAGGTATTCCAAAATGGCTGGTGCATACTTTGCGTGATAGTAAATTGGATGCATCTTTGTCTACTCGTACTCGTTCGGTTTCTCACCATGCATCTTATGCATCAGATTGTTGTGATTTGGATGTGTCTAGCTTATGTGATGTTGAGGAACCTCTATCTTTTGATGAAGCACAAAATTCAAAAAATTGGATGGCTGCCATGCAATCAAAATATGATGCACTTATAAAAAAATGTCGCATGCACTTTTTGTGATTTGCCTCCTGGCAAAGAGGCTATTGGTACAAAGTGGGTTTACAAATTGAAACGCAAGCCGGATGTTGAGATTGATGCCTATAAGGATTGACTTGTTGCAAAGGGTTATGAACAACAAAAAGGCATAGATTATGAAGAGACTATTTCTCCCACTTGTTGTATGACCACTGTGTGTTTTCTATGTGTATTGGCAACTCATTTTGGTTGGGATGTACATCAGACATCGTTACTGCTTTCTTGAATGGTGACTTATTTGAGGAAATTTATGTAACGTACCCTCACGGTTTGGTCATTAAAGGGTAGGAAGATAAAATGTGCAAATGTACGAAAGCTTTGTATGGGTTGAAGTCATCCCCTTGTGCTTGGTATGAGAAGGCTGACACTCATTTGGTCAAACGAGGCTTTCATAACGGTCCAGTAGAAAGAACATTGTATGTAAAGCATGAGGGTGATGTACTTGTTGACCGCTGGGTCAACAACACAACATAACTCAAGTTTCGTACCAAAGTCGTATCTTTTGCGAGTTATGAAATGCTGCAGATTATGGATATAAACGTCATTTGTAATGAGTAGTTATTCTAGTTTCAGAAGCCGTGGTGCAATGGCACTTCCAGATTGTAAATACAAATCCATTTGACCCTTTCAACCCCATTTTTGGTTAAACCTAAGGTAGCCTTAGTATATAAGGTACCTAGGTCATTTTGTAAAGGAGACTTTTAATCATAATCAAAGTTTTAGCGCTGCCGTCTACTGTGTGTGAGAGAGAAAGAGAGTGAGTGTGAGCTTCATCCTCCCGCTACGCCCGGCTCACTCAACACATTGGAGATCCGACTGCACCATTGCTGTAGGCTCGAGGAGAGCTACGCGACAACGCCAAGCATTCCACGCGAGACGAAGCGCACATGCCGACGCATCTACGAGCTATTTGTGGCCGTAAGTGTATCAAACGATGTCTGTTTTCTGCGTGCTAGTAGTCTATAGAATCGTGGCGACATAAGCTACGCAGAGGTACTCATAAATTTCAGTTTCGGGCACTTTCAGAATTCTACTCTGTCATCCTACGCGTTTTCTGCAGATGGGTTTAGAGTGAGGGTTTTGAGTGTAGAAGCTTAGGGACAGGTGTATCCTAGTGAGGGGATGGTGTTCCTTAAGTTTCGTACGAATCTAGCATGATTAGGTGAGTTGCCTTCCGTATGTGTGTATGTGGCTAGGTGGTGTAGTTGAGAGCAGCGAGGTTCTTGATTGTGGTTTAGTTGGCCTTCTAGAGTGTTGTATGTGTAGGATGATCTCAGCCTGACAAGCTTAAGAGATTTCCTCCATGTGCCTATCGTGTCATCTGTGTCCTCGATTGACAATATGTTGATCTAGGTAGTGTTTACATGCACTTCATGGGCGCCGCTACCGGGGACACAAGGACCTAAGTAGGTTTCCTACTAACACTCGTGTGATGGTTGATTGATTTAGTTTCGGCTAAAGAAATCATTTTTCTTAAGTGGATCCGGAAGAGGATATTCCACGATCAAGTGGATAGCCAGGAAGCGTGTGTCTTGCCGAGGGTCTGCGACTAGATAGGTTTAGTTAGGATATGTGGATTAGAGTAGTTGTTGGTGGTCGAGTGATTTGTGAGGTGATAAAAGCGATTACTAGTCCGTGTGTGGCAGTGAAGCGTTTTTCTACTCATAGATGCAAAAACCCATATGATTTGTAGGAGTAGCTTCAGGTAAGTAATCCGATTCTGATCTAGAGCTATTCAACACTGAATTATTTGCTAAAGTGCTTGATTGCATTTGAAATCACGGAAAAGTGTGCTTTTGAGGGTAAAAATGCAATAAACAAGCTTTTGTGGATATTTTTGTATGACTGACTGATGTTGTGCATATAAAACAACGTATGCAAGGGTTTTGTGAAGAAAACCTGCAATTCTGTAAACATAGACATCCTACGCGTAGGATGTCTCAAGAGGGTTTTGGAGACCAAATTTTGAAATTTTGAGTGCACTAGTGGGTTCAGAGGGTAGGTTTTACCCTAGTAACATATTGACTTGGGTGTTTTTCCCTACTTTTGTTGACCAAAAGCCAAAAGGCAGTCAGAAAACGTAAAATTTCAAAAAAGGCTTAAATTGAGTGATTGTTGCATGTTTTTGCAATTGTGAAGCATGCTTGCACTTTCTGAGAGCATAAGGAAGCATCAGGGACACTTCAGTCTCAAAAAATCAGCAGTTAGACATCCTACGCGTAGGATGTCTACATGGTGATCTGGTGGAAATTTTGAAAATCTGAGGTGACAAGTGTGTTTAGAAGGTAGGTTTTACCCTGTTTTCACCTGGAAAGTGAAAATTTGACCAAATTTTGACAGATCAAAGCCAAAAGACGAGAATTGCCAAACATCCTACCCAAATTGTGCCCAAGGCATAATTTTTGAGACCAAACCATAGGGTGACTTCATGTGCATGTTATACATGATGTTTTGAGTGCATGTGAGAGTTTTCATCTCATTTGGGTCAGTGAAAGTGAAGATTGAGCAGACTTTAGCACTTTTGACTGAAAAAGGCAAGAACATCTAAAATTTGGGACTTTTGAAATCCAAACCAAAATCTAAGCATACCACTGGGTTACTGACATCAAGGGGAAGCTGTGGGACAAGTCTGGGGTCAAACAAGCCAAAAAGACATCCTACGCGTAGAATGTCTTCTGTGTGATTTAAGACTCTAAACACATTTCTGAGCATACCACTGTGATCAGCACCTTAAGGAGAGTCTGCACGCGTAGGATGTCTCCTGCATGATTTTGAGACCAAAATTCTACTTTGACCATACCATGCTGTCATATAGCCTTAGGCAAGCCTCCTAGTCAATTTTGGTCCAATTTGGAGTTGATTTGACTTCGGAATGAGACATGCGGGCCTTCAGAAGGATCTGCATATGATAAGGAGAATGACGCTAAACGAGTTAATCAAAGAAGCTCTTTATCTAGTGGATAACTGTGAGGCATACAAAGAAAAGGACTTAAAGAGTCAAGGAGATGACACATCCTCTCAGCACAGTGTTTCACAGATAAGTGAGTCCATTGCCAAGCCAACGACACCTATTGATCAAGAAAAGCTTATCGACGACTTGGTCAAGAGGTTGATTCCTCTTGTAAGGTATGATTCGAGAGAGCCGAAGTGGTGTGAAATTGAGAGAAAATGGATGAACCATACGGGGGAAGAGTGCTATTATAGCATGGAAAATGCTAGGGAGAGGTATGTACAACCTGTTCCAGAAGCACCTACTCCACCTAGATACATTACGGGGAATGCGCCAGGACCAGTAGGAGTTTTAAGGCCACATCTTGTCTTAGGACAACAACCTCCACTGCCAGGTGCTAGAATGCCGGTAGACATGAGATACATGCCAATGATGAAAGCATCAAATAAACCAACGCCAGTACCAGCTACAATGTGGTATAGCAACCAAAGTGAGTACTACCCTTCGGAGCAACAATATGTGAGAGAAACACATGGAGTGGTGAGGCCGGTACAACCTCCACCTCCTGGGTTTCAGTCGAAAAAAAGAAGGTATGAAATGGACGAAAGGACATTGCGAATCATTGCAAATAACGGCTTATCTAGGTCAAAGCTTGCTTATAGCCAAGAGGAAATGCTAAAAGAATCTCCTCAACCACAGACAGATTGTCACAAAAGTCGTGACAACCACTTGGTCAAACAATGTCCTCATACGGAGATCACTGAAGTAAATGCCTATTGTCTTGAGTGTGGCATCACTCACTTGATCCCTGATTGCCCGAAAAAACCAAACCAGATCAGGAAAATCACGACAAATGTATCAGGGATTGTTCAGCTACCTAGTAGCTCACAAAATGAAAATGTTGT
Source organism: Adiantum capillus-veneris (assembly GCF_014529385.1). NCBI lineage: Eukaryota > Viridiplantae > Streptophyta > Polypodiopsida > Polypodiales > Pteridaceae > Adiantum > Adiantum capillus-veneris. The sequence goes on along the minus strand of NC_140933.1, from coordinate 132,330,600 downwards.
ACCAATTCAAGTAGTTACGAGAGCACAAGCTCAAAAGAAAGCTGATGAGAATCCAGAGACAAAGAGCACAGAAAGTGACACGAGTCTAAAGACAAATGAAGAACCAAAGACAGACGCATCTAGTCAAAAAACCAAGAGCAAACGAAATAGTTGGAAAGCTAGAAAGACTAGGATGAAAGCACGCAGGGAACGAGAGCAAAAATCCCTAGCTGAGAAGCTTACCAAAGCTGAGGAGAAGATAAAACAACACGAGGAAAAGGAGGCACCTTCTCTTACACAGATGGTTAAACCTCTAGAAGAACCATCCACGGATGAGAAACCGAGAAGTGCTAGTTCAGGAGGATCTGTGTTGGCAGAGAAGGTTAATGAGACATTAGATGCCCTCTTGAAAGCCTATGATGCGAGGCTCAAAAACAACCAAACCCAAGAACACAGGTGGATGCCATATCCCTATACGGAACTAGAAAAGCAAAGGTTTGAAATGTGCCATAAAATGATTCAAACAGCCCAAGCTTTACTAGAACCACCAGGTGCAAAACCTGAGGATGTGATCCGTGTCATGCCTACACAAGTAATCCCACCAAACCAGGAACTAAAAGAGCCAGATTCTAGTCATAAGCACAGACCAAACCTCAAAGAACCAGCATTAGAACCAAGGATAGTATTGAATACCACGGATAACTCTTCCGAGGGATTTCACCAAGCTATACCTGAAGATTGTAAAGAGATAGATGGTCTTGATGAATTGTGGAAACAAGTCAGAGAGGCCAATGAAGCCGATGACCTAAGAAGGTGAGTAGACAAGACTGGTGATGAACGAGGAGTGTTTCTACCACCAATAGAGGAATTTGAGACTGGCTCTCAAATGAATCTAGACGTGCAATTGTGTTGGGGCGACAAAGGATCTGTACAATCTATGGATAGTCAACCCCATTCGCTAAGAACACTACCGTCCTACATGGGAGAGCACGAGACCAAGTCAGATGTGGTTGCAGTCCCATCAAAGAGACTGTCTCCCAACAAGGCAATCGATTCAAAGGGGCTAGTAGATATTCTATCTACCCCAGCCACCTGTACAATAATGTTAGCCGAGTTGCTCAGAAAAACATGTGGGCTAATGTGGGTGAATGTCTAGAGAAATTTGGTGTAAAAACCCCAATGACTCAAATCGAGGAAGGCATCAAAGAGCTTGAAATGCCTCAACTAAATACTAGGCCGGTGCCATTAAACAAGGTAGGCGAGTATTATGAGGGAGAAGATTGAAACACCACCCTTCCTGTGGAGTTCAATGGGTTAAAAACCATGGCAATCCTTGACAGTGGAGCTGGTGTGGCCATTGCAACCAAAGAGGTTTGGACAAAATGGGGAAAACCTGCCTTGATATCCACACGAATGACCCTGCAGCTTGCAGACGGACACAAGGAAAAGCCCCTAGGACTGCTAGAAAAAGTACTTGTCACTTGTTATGGCATTGAATATGAACACACTTTTGCTGTTGTTGACTTTGGCAAGAAGAACAACTATGAAATCATTCTAGGAAGACCATTCATGCGACAGTTGAAAATGGTCCAAGATTGGGGTTATGACCATATATACCTGAGACATATGGAAACCATAACAGAGGTAAACTTGAGGGACCATAGCTATAGGGATGTGACGAGAACACCGGTTGAGGAGTTTGATTCCGCCACAGTAGCAGGATCAGAACTTCCAGCTTGGTTGGGTAAGCCTAACGAATTGTGGATGTGTGGAGCTTCATAATGTGGTAGCTTGAAACGTGAGGAATGTATCCTAGAGCGGGTTATAGAGGATATGGACTATATCCCAGAACCATTTCCTGAAGAAGAGTTAGAGCCTTTTGGATGGGAACACATCTTGGCTACTCTGGACGTGTGCGCCGTGGAGGATGCTCCCACAACAAAGTTTTGTGATGAAAATGGCTATGATGTCGTTCCTTATTTTGCAGTGAGTGTAATCCAGGAAAACGAAGAGAACTAGACATCAACAAGCTCTCGAAATAAGGATCAAACAAAGAAATGTGGAGAATCAAAAGATGAAGAAGACGACGAGTTCTATGACTCTGTAGAACACTTCGAGCTTCAAGAAGATCAACGACCCAAGAATCAATGTCATTGCTACACGAATAAAGTGCATCAAAAGTGGATTCCAAAGTCCTCAATGAACACAGAACCACCACAAGCATCCTCATACAGGGATCCTAATAAGGATGCAAAGACTCAGCTAGGAGGAATACGACCAGAGCAACGAGCTAACAATGCTCTAATCAATGGGCTAGAAAAGTCCTCCAAGAAACTACCACCCACGAGCAAACAGACAGTAACTTTCCACTTCCAGCCAAAAAATCAAGGGAAAGTACAAGAAGTCAACCTTGATGAGGATAGTAGCGATAGTGATGAATCTTACGACATCCCCTATCATTAACTCATGCCATCACTATCACCAACCCCTTTAGCAACAACCATGACAGGTCAAAAGAACAGAACAACAAGTCAAAGCCAAAAAGCTCGACAAATCTGGATACCAAAAAGCCAGATCGACCAAAAACAGATATGGATCAAGAAGACAAAGATCTCTCATGACAAATCACAAGATCCAACACCAAAACAAAAACAAGGAAAGCGTGCACGAACAGGTAAGAATATCACAAAATCGCAAGCTTTCACAACTTAGGTTTGGGCTCCAAAGCAGTTGATTCAAGCACAAAAAAGTCAGGAATTCATTTGGATTCCAAAACAACCACAGTATCAACTTTCAAAGCCTGAATCCCGTCACCAACCAAGCGTACAAGGGCCGAAGCAAAGACCACTGTCTACTCACACAACAAAAAGGTGGATCCCAAAGAAGTCTCTTCAAACACAAACAAAGCACGGGCAAGTATGGGTTCCCAAACGAGAGCCGGCAACAAAACAACCAATAATCGCAAAGAAATGGGTCCCAAAGAAGATCAACAAAACTGCATTCAGTGCATCGCCGCTTGAATTCTTACAATTCTTTCTACGATTGCAGTACAGTTAGAAGAGATCAAGTGCTTCAATCAAGCAACGATACGCGAGCTTCAAAGACCATTACATTGCTTAGAATAGGAAGCCTCGCCAACAAATGCCAATAAGCAAATTGCTTATACCCACATCTTGCACAACATAAATCTTTTCCATGCATTGACTGTGCATGCATAATAGGGCTACATTACAAGGCCTGCATAGGCACAAATTTTAATTGCCCAAGCACAACACATACCCTTTGCGATACCCTGTCGTAAAGGATGACTCCAAATAGGAAGGGGGGAGGCATTCTGAATGCGGACCTAACATTATGACTATTAGAGGGCAATGTTTTGTGAGATGCATTGAATTTTTGCATTTTATTGTGATAAATTTTTGACAAAATTTAGAGTATATGCCCTCATAGTAGAGTTACAGAGGAGTATGGGGACAAAATCCATATATGAGCCCCTAGGGACATGTGTATAGTGTACATCGCATTTAGATTTCTATTTGAATGATTTTTCTTTTGTTGAGTTGTTTTAAGATTTTCTTTGTTTATTATTAAGATTAAAAAAAAAAATTCCATAATCAACATGAAGAAAAGACTGATGAGAGGCATGAGCACTACAAAGAGAAGAAGGTACAGAGAAATGATGAAACTTCACGAAGTATGTCTCAGCAACCACTACAACAGCCGAAGAACTTGTCACAAAGCAGTGTCAACATGCAACCGACAAGTCATACAAGTCAAAGTCGAGTAGCTATGCCACAAAATGAGTGAGGTGTTAGTCCCAAAGCTTCAAGTAATATTCTCTGTGGTCTAAGTGTCTTAGCTATTCTAGGTACTGCTCAAGCTGGAAGAGTTGAGCATATTTACGTTGTGTCGCTTATGCTGGTATAGGTGAGCAAAAGAGTCGAAGTCTAAGTACTTAAGTCTGGTGAAGTGAAGGAGAAGGTCCAGATGACACTCACGTACTGAGCATAGTGAGATACGAGTGGAGAAACTCCTACATCAAAAACCCTTCTTGGAAAGGTGGAAGCTATTGAGACATCTTTTGATGTCACATGTGCTACATTTATTCCTCGAAGCACCCATCATCTCCTTCTTTCACATTGCATGCTTTTGTTGACAAATTTCTCGTATGCATATAGAGTGTCCCATAATTGGCACTTGCATCAGGCACTCTTTTTGTGTTTCACCCAAGCACTCACCTTACATGAACATGTACTTCACGTTCAACTGCTCAACTCCGATAAGAGCATATACCAAAGGCATTTTTTTCCCACCGGGTTTTTCCCTTTGGTCATCCAGGTTTTACACCCTAATCTAAGGACACCTATCACCATCCTCTTGTACATATTCCTTCTACATCAACAATACGGAAATGCTACTCAAATCAATTGACAAATGAATTGGAGCACCAATTTCAGATCATAGCATACTTCTCCTCAGTGGCGAGTCGAAGAATGGCCTACAATGACAAAGCTGCAGACAACACTCACAACATGATTGCACAGGAACAAAGAAGTCCCCAATGAAGAAGAGCAGACATAAAAGAAATCAGAGGATCTCAAAAGATGAATGGTTACGATGATAGACGTCCGCTCTAATGGATCATAGTTCTTGTTGTGGTTCGACAAAGATACAAGCAGTGCAACAGATGAAGCCAAAACAACAGCAAAATGTTGACCGCTGGGTCAACAACACAAGATCAGAAAGCCAATCACTCAATTCTGCAGATTGTAGAAGTTGTTTCTGAGAATCACAAATACTCCGAATTCATAGATTTGTTGGAGCAAGTGATGGATGGAGCTTTCTCTATCCATGATGATAAGAGTCAAGTTCAACGACATTGGGTTCTTTTTGAATTTAGATCTGGCAGTAGACCTATAATGACAGAAACAGATGCTGCAGCTCGGAGCGTGGATGTGAAAGACATAAAGCTCGTCATCAATTATGATTTTCCTGAATCATGTGAAGACTATGTACATCGGATTGGACGAACAAGACAAGCTACTGCAAAGGCTATAGTCTAAACTTTCTTTCCAACAACAAAACGACAACAAAGACCACATTGCCATCGACAATCAGGTCATGTCGGGGACGACATCAACGCGGAAGGGGGGAATGTTGACCGCTGGGTCAACAACACAACATAACTCAAGTTTCGTACCAAAGTCGTATCTTTTGCGAGTTATGAAATGCTGCAGATTATGGATATAAACGTCATTTGTAATGAGTAGTTATTCTAGTTTCAGAAGCCGGGGTGCAATGGCACTTCCAGATTGTAAATACAAAGCCATTTGACCCTTTCAACCCCATTTTTGGTTAAACCTAAGGTAGCCTTAGTATATAAGGTACCTAGGTCATTTTGTAAAGGAGACTTTTAATCATAATCAAAGTTTTAGCGCTGCCGTCTACTGTGTGTGAGAGAGAAAGAGAGTGAGTGTGAGCTTCATCCTCCCGCTACGCCCGGCTCGCTCAACACATAGGAGATCCGACTGCACCATTGCTGTAGGCTCGAGGAGAGCTACGCGACAACGCCAAGCATTCCACGCGAGACGAAGCGCACACGCCGACGCATCTACGAGCTATTTGTGGCCGTAAGTGTATCAAACGATGTCTGTTTTCTGCGTGCTAGTAGTCTATAGAATCGTGGCGACATAAGCTACGCATAGGTGGTACTCATAAATTTCAGTTTCGGGCACTTTCAGAATTCTGCTCTGTCATCCTACGCGTTTTCTGCAGATGGGTTTAGAGTGAGGGTTTTGAGTGTAGAAGCTTAGGGACAGGTGTATCCTAGTGAGGGGATGGTGTTCCTTAAGTTTCGTACGAATCTAGCATGATTAGGTGAGTTGCCTTCCGTATGTGTGTATGTGGCTAGGCGGTGTAGTTGAGAGTAGTGAGGTTCTTGATTGTGGTTTAGTTGGCCTTCTAGAGTGTTGTATGTGTAGGATGATCTCAGCCTGACAAGCTTAAGAGATTTCCTCCGTGTGCCTATCGTGTCATCTGTGTCCTCGATTGACATTATGTTGATCTAGGTAGTGTTTACATGCACTTCATGGGTGTGTGAGTAGCTTCCTGTCCAACAATACTTCTCATTTTTGTTCTCTATGTGGATGATTTGTTGATCACTAGGCCAAATGAGAGACATATTGCTAAATTTAAGGCTGATTTGAATGCTACTTTCAAGATGAAAGATTTGGGGTTGTTACATCATTACTTGGGTATACAGTTTAAGCAGTGTGATGGAGGTATTGCCTTGCGATAGACAAGTTACATAGAGACATTGCTATGTAAGTTTGGACTTGAGGATTACAAACCTATTGCCAGTTTAAGCAGTGTGATGGAGGTATTGCCTTGCGATAGACAAGTTACATAGAGACATTGCTATGTAAGTTTGGACTTGAGGATTGCAAAGCTATTGCCACTCCCATGTAAATAGGTCCAAAATTGAGTCTTCATGATGTGGATGATCTTGCTGATGTCACTCTTTACCAAACTGCTGTTGGCTGCCTTATTTATGTATGCAACATGAGGTCGGATATTCAGTTTGCAGTCTCATAGGTTTGCAAATTCATGCATAGCCCCAGGTCTAAGCATTGGCACGCTGTCAAGAGTATTTTTTGCTACTTGAGTGGCACTTTACATCTTGGCTTGTTTTACCCCAAGGGGGGATCATTGTTACCAGACTTACATGCTTTTTTGGACTCAAATTGGGATGGTTATTTTGACACACGTGCCCACAAGTGGTTTTTGTTTCATGCTCGACAGCTCATGTATCTCATGGTTGGACAAGAAGAAACCTACTGTGGCTACTTCTAGTTGTGAGATTGAGTACATGCTAGTCTTCACAGCTACAATTGAGTGTGTGGCTCAAACGCCTTAATTGATTTGGTGTTGGATAGGAAACTGCCAACAACATCTACACTGACACTTAGAGCGCATTGGCAGTTGCAAGGAACCCAATTTTTCATGCTCACACAAAGCACGTTGAGGTGCATTACCACTATGTCAGGGAGTGCATCTCAGCAGGAGAGATCAGCTTGGCTTATGTGCCAACACATGACACCCTTGCAAATCTTTTCACAAAGGCATTGTCTCATGAGAAGTTTGAAGCTTTATGCAAAGCTTTGGGCTTACTCCCCTTTGTGATTGATCATGTTCTCAGGGCATGGCACTTTCCTATATCCTATGTGCTAGCTCTCGTTCACGGCATCACTCCTAGGGGACCTTTTACGATATACATGTGGTAGTGATGTGTGTGAACACACTTAGGACGGCCATGGAATTTTTTTCCTCAATAGGAGTATATACGCCCATCACTCTAGGGCTATCTTATCTTTCCATTGCACACTAAGTAATACACTCTCTGTTGTGTGCCTTGAGTCTCCTTCGTCTTCTCCATGCTCTGTGTGTTTTCCTGCAACCCTAATTCCAACAATTTTACTTCTATTTAGCATATATTAGAAGATGACGTGTATACGTCAATTTTGTAGATTATTTACAACAATGTAATTTAGTTCTACAATTTTCCACAATGGCAATAATATTGATTGTACCTTGTACATTTTGATCCAACTTAACAATCAATCAATGTGTTCAAGTTTATTTGCCCATGATTTGTTTATTACGCTATGCTTTTGACAATTCTATGCTTTTGTATTATGTTCAATATGGTTGATTGGGTGATACCCTGCCACCAATTTTTTTAAATCATTGGGCGCTGCTATAAGCGTTGCTATTTTGAGATCTACAATGTTTCATATTTGGGACCTACACAATCACTATAATCGTCACTATAGGCGTCACTATATGGAGACGATTATAGCGGCTGTCATATCGATGTCCATAGAAACGATCCTGTTGCGACACTAATAGCGATCCTTTTAGTGACACCGGGGATACAAATATCCCCATCTATTTTTGTCACAAAGGCCATCATAAGCATGAAACACCTCTTGTAGTGGTTTTAGCATCTTGAGTGGTGCCACAAGCCTTCAGGATGCAAGCCTAAGCGACTGCATTTAGAGAGATGCTGTCACTTTGCAGCCGTTGAAAACAACCTATAGCTTCCTTGCCTTGCCCCTATTTCACATATCTTGCAATCAATGAAGTTCAAGAGACAACATCCAAGGCAGGTCCTCAAGCACTTTCTGTGCTTTCTGAAGAGTGCACCACATTTTGCGTACATGTCAACCAAGGCATTGCCAAGCAAGACGTTTTCTTTCAACATCCCCTGGCTACTAGTATCATCATGAATTTGTTTGCTCATATGAGTGTCTTGCATACTCGAGCTTGCATAGTGCCACATACCTTCAAATTTCAAGCATACGTAATGCATCTGGAGAGATGCCCTCACTTCGCATTTTGTGAAAACAACCTAGAGCTTCTTGACCTCTTCCTCACCTTGTCCCTGCTGGGCATATCCCTCAATCAGAACACTCGATTTAGGTCATTCTGGACAGACAGCTCCTCAAGCACTTTTTGTGCTTTTTGAAGTAGACAACGTTTGACATACACATTGCCAAGCACGATGTTTTCTTTCAACAGCCCCTGGCTAACAATATGATTGTGAAATCTGTTCCCATATTAGTGTCTTGCATAGTGCCACATGCCTTTAAGATGAAAGCGTAGGTGATTTCATCTATGTTTTCTTTCAGCAACTCCTTATTAGCAATATCATTGTGAAGTCTTTTGCCCGTATAAGCATCTTGAGTGGTGCCACACTTTGTCAAGATGCAAGGGTAAGTGATTGCATACGGAGAGATGCCCTCACTTCGCATCCTCTAGAAAGATGAATTACTACTTAGAAATGTTTTGTTGACAAGCTGAAAAGGTAGCTAGCAATGAACTCCCTCTCTCCCTAGCTATTTGTGTCTCTCTTGCTCGCTCCGTCGCTCACTCACATCGCCATGTCCGCCATCCGCTTGTCGTTCGGGCTCCGGAGGATGGGTCACACACTCGTGTTAATAACATGGGTTGAGAGAAGTTTATCTCAAAATTACTTTTGAGACCATGATTACCAAAATGACATCCCTCTTCTCTCTACCAATAATAGTGCTGATCAATGTTTTCAGATTGTCCAACTCTTTTAGGCTCTCTCTCTCTCTCTCTCTCTCTCTCTCTCTCTCTCTCTCTCTCTCTCTCTCTCTCTCTCTCTCTCTCTCTCTCTCTCTCTCTCTCTCTCTCTCTCTCTCTCTCTCTCTCTCTCTCTCTCTCTCTCTCATGCATGTGTGCGCGCGCACGCACACGGCAATCACCCAATAGTGAGGTCTCTTCTCTCATCTATCATCTGAGACCTCATTAGCTGCCGTTTATGTGGACTTCATTGCAGGTGTTTTGTACTTACGGCTTTAATCACCAAATCAGAGGAAATAGATTTTAATGACACGTTGTTGAGAGGGGTTGAAAAGAAGCAGGTTCATCAGGGATTCCATGTATACTAGTACCAAAAAGCACGCATTCACAAGCTGCCAAGCGCAAAATCCTAGCAAGATTCCGAGTTTGCCTTGATGAAAATCGGTAGAATTTCAAAAGTTTTAGTGTAAATACCGACAAATGCTTCAAAGTAAATTTGACGTACAATTGTCATAAGGTTTTGCTTGAAAATCCGATTTCAGTTCTTGAAGGGGACCTCCGACCATTCCCGACCATCAAGGTCCAGGGAAGGGGCCCAAAAAGTGCGCAGGAGACTGGATATAGTTGCCCAATGCCAACAGTAAGCGGGGCGGGCCGCGGGTCCGGGGAGTTGACGAGGTGCAAGTTGGGACAGAAGCCAAGAGGCAGTGTTTGGGAAAAATCATTTTTCCAAACATACAAAATTCCTTTCCTTGAATTTGCCAAGAGGAAATGTTAGAAAATAAGGTTTATTTTTTGGGTTTTTACACTTTTTCTCTATTTTGGAGCGGAATTTCTCCTTTTCCCCTTGCCTTGAATAGGCACTTTTGAAATCGAAAACGAAATGATATTAAGCTGAGACACATTTTTCCCGAACACTGCCTGTAATAACGGTGCATGGACTGATTTTTGATCAGATGACATATTGGGTGTTGGGGTAGGGAAAGGTCCTCAAGGGACCTTTCTGCATAATGCATGTGACCACGACTAGCGGAGGCCGTGGGAGCATACATTATGGAGGAAAGGTCCCTTTGAGGACCTTTCCCTCCCGTCAAGAGTCGGCAGGAGGGGGGCCAACACAGAACAGGCCACACACGGACTGCAGACTATCTCCGTTCTGGGCGCTGAGGTGGTCGTAGCTGGTGCAATTCCGATTGCTGACGTCTGCAGGTTGAGCTAAGGAGGTTGATGCACGCTATTTTTATACGATGTATGTTGATGTGTCAGATATCCAACGACTGTTGCTGCAGATTACGTTGAGAAATAGCAGTCAGATGGACGGTGCACAATTGCAACCCCCCGATTGTCGACCTTGACGGGACAATTAGTGTCATCATTTTTTCTGATTGCTGATGTGTCAGGTTGTGGTTTAATTACAGCTGTTGATGTGTCGTGATGTGGATGGCAAAGCTAACTGAACTAATTGTTTTCATTATGCGTGCTAAGTTGTTGTAGATCTGACGACTGTTCATAAAAATTAATGTCAGTCACATGGATAGTCAATGGAGGGTCAGGATTGCCTGCCCCTTAACCCTGGACCTTGACGAGTTGTTTTTTGAGGATTTGAGGCATTTTTGGAGCTGGTCGTCACTAAAACCTGGAAGAGTTATATGCTCGTACTTGCTCGGTTAGAAGAAATGTTTCTGGCAAGCCATGATAGGAAGTGATTGTTATAAGTACCTGGACTAACGGCCCTAACCATAGGGCCATTTTCACACATAGTCGGACATAGCTCACGTGTTCGTCTTGATGTTTGGGGACATAAACAAGCTTACCCAATTAGAAAAGGAGTTCCTTAAGTTGATCAACTTGTGTTAATGTTGCTAGGTATGGCCTTGGGTATGGCGAATATCAAATTTTTAGCTCTATGTGTAAGCCACTATATTGGTTCAAACCTGAGGTTCATGTTGATTGTATAAATGTGATCAATTCAACATGATAATAGTCACAATGTCCCATAAATGATTGAACCTCTTTTATAGTCATCCATCTTTTATAGTTTTGGTCGAATTCGACCCTTTGAAAAATAAAATAAAAAGTCCCAGCTCTCAAGCATTGGCAACCCAATGTTTGCAGACTTGATATTCCTGATCATGGGAAAAGAAAGAGAGACCCAAGATCTTATGAAGCACTGCCTAAATGTTTTGAAAACTAGAGACTTTGTTACACTTGACTAGGATTGCTCACAAGATGCTCATATAAAATTGTGTTAGGCTAAATAAGCGGTTTGTGAAAAAAAAATGTGTATGTTGCTAATAGAATGCTACCCGATGAAGTCCAATCTTTGAAAAAAACACAGTTGTAGTGTAATCCCACATGCAAAAATTTGAGAATTACCTTCAAAATTTAAATTTGTGCCAGTACAAGTAGGACCCACTTTGGTAGCTCCAATGAATGAGTAGGACCCACTTTGGTAGCTCCAATGAATGCCGTAGAGGATATGCTCAAACGCATGAATGACATGATGAGCGAGAAAACCTACAATACTTTGCAAAATTTTAGTGTAAAAGCCTTCAAACATAATCATTTTACCTTAAAAGTTTCTCTTGTGGAGGTTTTTTTGTTCAATCATTGGCTTGTTCTCAAGATCATGATCACACCCAATTCTAGAAAATCCGTGGTGCCCACGGGCCCCGTCCCAATTCCGTGACACATATAGAATGCTGGAAAACACCGAAGGGTGAAGGATCTTTCCCCTTTCACTCTTCTTTTAAACTCTAGATGATTGCAACCAAAAAAGTCAATAGTTTGTGAGACTCTCTACCCACATGAAGAATAAAAAGCTCACATATAGGTGATGACAAATGTTGTACTTCAATATAAAAGCCAAGGGAGACAGGATTACTTGTAAACAAAGTATGTAATGCACTTTGAATCATTTGCATGGGAGGTGGGCCTTCTACAATATTCACAAGAAGTTTTGGACAAATTCTCACAATATTTCCCACATTGTGACTTACCTCAACATCATGAGCTTCTGTGAGGGAGGTGCCGCATACCTAGCTAGGTACGATTGGGGGCAGGGGACCGCCGGCCTGGTGGGGGGGCCGACGGTCCCCTGCCCCCAATCGTACCTAGCTAGGTATGCGTTGCCTCTCGAGCAGAAGCTCATGATGTTATGCATTGTATGAAAAACACTGATTCCTACATGAGAAAATTTCTAAGTCTTCTTGTGAATTAATATAGGGACATGATACAAAATAGTAATTTGAAGGGCTTGAAAGGAGTTGTAAAAGAGAATGAAAATGGGCAAAGTGTCAATTCCAAGAGAGAAACTTCAAAGGATGTGTGGGATTTGTTTAATAATCTTGAGGAGGTTATGTCAACATGACTAGGAGGGAGCATCTCTCTTTCTCTCTCTCTCTCTCTCTCTCTCTCTCTCTCTCTCACACACACACACACACACACACACACACTATAAAATTCTTAAGTAACAGCTTTCATCCAGCCAATTGGGGGCATGGGATTGCATGGAAAATGTTGCTTAGCAGAGGAGGAGTCTACCTTAACCCCACACCACACTCCCTCCCAATCCTTTGATTTCATAGTGTGGGAGAAAGCTCATTTGGATAGTATCTCAGCAGACAGTGCGAGCTCTTGCAATAGCTCTACCTTTTCTCCTTCTAGCAGTATTAGCAAGGAGAACCCACAGAGCCACCATGCTGAAAGTGGCCCATGCCTATGTATCCCACCAGAATATAGGAATGACTCTACCCACTCCCAATGTACATGCCTGCACCCTTCTTATACTTGCCCTCCTGCAAGTGATGTAGCCCTCTTGGCTTGCAAACCTGATGCAGACCTTCCTCCTTGCTTCTTGGACCATAAGCTCCGACTCAGCGATGGCGAGTCTGCCGAGATATCCTACCACTGCTCTTGTGACCGATGTATCTGGACAAAGTTCGAGCGGCTTACGAGCTTGGAAGAGGCTGTGTGTCGAAGCTTTGCCAAAGGACGCACTAATTGGCAGAAAAGAAACAGGCTGTTCAGTGCAATGGACGATGTTGGATCACTGCAAGAGCAAGATATTTATCCTGCCTTGGAGAAATCCCATGTAGAACATCGACAGGAGCAGACGAGTGTAATACGCAGCTCGGTGAACGCCGAGCATGAAGATGATGTCGAAGCAAACTCCAGCCGCACAAGTGTGAGCCAGGCATTGTACTTGAGAAGGTCTATGTCGCAACCGCGAGTTCATGGGTGTTATAGACATGGATTGCTAGCTAAAGCGAGTAAAAACACTGCTCACAGGATAAACCATTCTCTTTGGAAACCAGTTGCTTGCAAGCATACTGCCCATCATCCCACCATCGACTGTAATCATTGCAATGAGAGCGTCGACACGCCACGACAAGATCAGCCGAAGATCTCATGCTTCCCAACTGGTTTAAGCCCAAGTAGACAAAGGCAAATCCCCTCCTCAGTGGGAGCACCAATCAATATTGATAGAAGGAAAAGCGCAGTGCAAGAGCGAATTGGTATGCATGATTTTCAGTATATCACAGAAAATTTTATAACTCTGGATGTACATGAGATTCATGGGGCCAAGGCGCAGCCAGAGTCGCAACTAAATCCACCAAAGCCAATCTACATGCGCACAAACACGCTGCCGAATCCTAGGCACTCTCTTGCGGGGTATCTGCCGCAGTTGAAGGCACATTCGGCCAGCTTTCGATGTGGGCGACATGGAGACATGTCTACATCCTTCTCCAAAAACAGCAGCCCATGGAGTGCTGAAGGTCATGCACAGCAGAATGCAATGATGTCCAAGCTCAGATGGGGGAGCCTCATTAATCACAAATTAAGAGCTGTATGGAGGAAGGTCTGCTCGACTTCATGTCCACAATATGGATAGAGACTCCATGCACATGAACTAATTTTTCTGATTTTTGCACAAGCCTTCCTTTTCCCACACAAACCATATTGTTAAGAAGATAATGAGTACACTGAAAGCTTAATTTGCTCAGGAGTTTCTTCTCTGTAATGGATTACAACTTTTGTTTCAAAGGTTGAGCTTGCCTTTTAATTGATCTTTAATTAGTTCAGATGGTAATTGTATAAGCCTAATTAGTTAGCCCCTTCCTTTCAAGCTACTATAAATGAAGGGAAAATTACCAATAAACCCCTTTAAGTTGTGGAAATCCCCAAATTAATACCCCTAAATTATCAAAAATTCCCCCTTGCAACATTTTCGGATGGATTTGCCCCAATTTTTGCATAGATTAATCTTTATGACAATGGACATCTATCTTTTAGCGTCTTAGTCACCACTGAGCTTACAAATAGAGGCATCTGTGTTCAAAAATGATGAACGATTTCATCTCAAGAGCCCTCAATACCATCTAAATCCTACTTCTATCATCTTCCACTGAGAAGAACCAATCTTCCTATGAAGAGTTGCAATTTTTTTTTTGTTTTTACAGATGTTTGCAAGGTTGTTTGGGAATTGAATTTTGGCAAAATTGAAGGGCATTTTGAGAATTGTTGGCCAAATATGAGGGAAGTTTTGAAATTTGAGAGGTAGTTTGGGAACTTCCACAAATTACACGGGTATTTTGGTAATTTTTCCATAAATTAAGCATAGTGGAGACTATGGAACGGTTTTTTAAACATAAAGTTGGAATTACAATTGACTTAATGAGGTTTGCATCTCCCTAGCTTTATGCACATCCAAATACGACACTTTTTCATGCACATATAACCAAACATAGTCTTCCATGCTCGCGGAGTCTTGTAACACTTCGGGCTTGAGACTTCCATTAAACCATAATGGTATGTCTTTGGACATTGCCAAAGTTAAGGCTCTCTCTCTATCTCCCTCCTTTGTTTTGCTTCATGAGTAGGGCCTAAAATTGACACCTGTTTTTAAAATCAAGGGCTATTTTGCCTGTCAAAATAAGGGTGAAAGCATGTTAACGTGTCGCGCTTTTTGTGCTAGTTAGCATTTTCAAGTTACCACATCTTTAAAAAGTTGGGCGTCCGGTAAAATTTTTACAAATAATATCAAAATTTGTCGGAGGTTGCACATTTGGATTCCTTGCTTCAAAAGCTTTCTACCGATATATCATGCGTCATAGATCTTGGAGATGTAGCTCATGTTATTGTACTAGTTAATATATGTCAAAATTATGCTAGTTAGCATTGTTCAGGACATGAAAAAGTGTGACACGTTAACATGCTTTCATCCATAAGTGCTTCAAAAAAACCTCATGTCATTTGACAAGCTAGAATATCAAAATTGCCTGTCATTTTTCACGTTTATACCCTTGAATCTACGTTATATATAACAAATTATGTAAGTTGATCACATTACACAAAACATATGAAAGGGGCCTTGTAAGATTGCATGTCAAAAAAAAAAATCTACTATGCCCATAAATTTTAGACCTTTTTCATGAGGGGCAAACTTTCAAGGGATTAGAACCCATAACCTTGGACTAGTTACGAAGCACAAGATTTTTATTATAACACTATAGCTCATTTGATAACATTCCACAAGGACCATTGTGTACATGCTTACTTTTCTCCCCTTTTCTCATGGGGAAAAGGAAGAGAACTAAGTCTACTAGGACTGAAAGTTCTTAAATTAAGGTAAGAAAGGGTGGTGATAGATAATAGATAATGACAATTGAAGGTAATCATAGGGAGTAATTTACTTGGCTCGAGCCTTGCCGGGATGCAGTGTTCGAGAAAAGTGTGCCTCAGCTTAGCCTTGAGCCGGTTGCAAAATCAAAGTAGCCGGTTGAGGGGAGTGCAAGAAGGAGAAAATTTCGCTTAAAATACATTGAAAATAGTGTAATTTTGCAAAAACATTGGCTAGTAATGTAATTTCCGTTTCAGATTTGTCTTGGAGGGATTTTTGTATGTTTGTGATAATGATTTTTCCCGAACACTGCTTGGATGTTGTTGTCAAAAAGGAAAGAAAGAAAGCAAAACAAGAAGGGAGAGCTTGGCCATCTTTTTCACATATAAACGTGTGCATTGAAATGGACATAGTGCAAGTGAGGTCCAAGCCTTTGCCCAATTGAAGGATACATCACAAAAAGGGGGAGGGGAGGAGGGGACATGGCCTCAAATTTTGAAAAGGTAGGCTTTGGATGGAGGAATGTCGGCTCCTTTTGCCTTAGAATGACATGAGTAGACTAGATCATGAAAGATTGAGACCATTACTTGTAAGCCTATCTCCCCTATGTCCCTCCTTAGAACCCTAGCATTGTTGTGCAATAGTGCTACTCCCCCATCCCTTCCTTGCTCCCCTTTTTGTTGTAAAAGTGCTCTCCAATAAGTGTACTCTCTTCCTATGTAATTGCCACCTTAGACTACTCCCTTTGTGCTTTATTTGAGACTTACAAGGCCTATAAGCCCACTATCAAAGAAGCCTAGTGCTAATGTTTGTTTATGTTTGACATTTGATCAACCTTTACTACAAGTTACAACAACTAAAATTCAAAACCAAAAGCCAATCTACTTAGGGTTAACACCTACAACAACTAAAGTTCAATAGACCTACCACAATCGATAGAGCTATAGCTATCGCACCTCTTATGTAGGTTTGGCTACTCATACAATTTGATGTTGTGAAAACTATGTATTATTCTTGTCCTTCTTCTAGTCCATAACTCAAAGGGTGGCTCCTTGTCTAGCTGATGTATCATCTTGGAGGGGGTTTCACTTTGGAGTGGCAGTCACGGTGGTTTCCGTAGCACCTTTTGGATGTGTGAGTCTGAGTATGGTTATGTTGTCCAACCAGAATCCATTCTAATTTGTTTTGTCCATGGCTTGGTGTGAGCATGGAGCAGTATGGTATTTTTTGGTTTAATATAATCTAATCTACTCACTCAATTGAGTGAGTTTTGCACCAAAAAAAAAAGTTGCTCATACAAGAAAACATCTAGCATTTTTAAAATTTTTTTTTTGGTAATTGAAGCCCGCAAACAACTATCCTTCTTTTAAAAGAAACCGCATGGTCAAGGGGAGTTCGCCTAGTGGTTAAACACAATTCCATAAAACTAGTTGATATCAAAGAGCTAAAAAAACAATTAAAAAAATTTGCATTGTATCGCAACAACAAAAATGAATATTCTATCTTCTAAGTTTCTTACTGTTTTTGGTAAGCTTCTTGCTATGTTTACATTTCTATAGCTTGCACAAAAAATAGCAATTTGTCTAACAAGTCAATGTACCTCATCAAAAGGTTACAACTAGCATCCAATTTAAAATACAGTTGCCCGAAGATGAGATGGATAGTTTTGTTACTCTTGGAAACAAGTGAAAAGGTCACGATGACTTTCTAAAACAATAAGAAAGTGATAAAATCATTAGGTTGAGTTTAGTTAGAATTATATAAGGTGAAGCAGTTTTGGGAATGTCTCTTTTATTAAGCAATCGAGTGTCCTCCTCGCAAAGAAGCAAACAAAAAATACTAGCAATTTTTTTGAAATTCGTAAGATTTTTGAACTAAGTTTTGACATCATTGCACTTGTTTTTTCTTCTCTTTATCATGGTTTGCTCATATATATATTTTATATATACATATATGTGTGCGTGTGTATACGTGTGTATATAAATAGATACTAAATATATAAATCTACATATATAATATAAAGACCTCATTAATATATTATATATATATATTTATTTATATTGTGTCTATGTGTGTATATGTATATGTATGTATAGAACTTACTAGAATTATGCAAGGTGAAGCTTCACTCTAGCCTTCTAAAAAAATAGAATGCAAGAGAAGTCAAGCCATGTGAGGAAGTGAAATAAACGGTGAAATAAAAATATCCATTTAATACTTTAAAACCAAAATAACGTTTAAGGTAAGTTTCAATCATCACACTAAAAACATTGAAAGTATGCCTAACCCAACACTTCTCTAAAGCTTCTTTTAGAAAGCCAAAAAGCACACTATTACTAGTGCATCAACATGTGGAAAATAATAATAATATCTATGTTTAAGAAAGGTTTGCCTTATCTTAGCCTTGATCCAGTTGACAATTGAGATTAGCCTGTTGCAAACCACGATAAAGAGAAGAAAAATCGATAAAATATGAAAGAAAATAGCTCAAAAATATTAAAAATTTGGAAATTCCTACGGTTGGCATCTTCACGAGAAGAAAATGTGGCCATTTTAGAAAAAAGACGTGTTCAGATGTTGTATGAGAGAGGAGCACATCCAAGTAGGCCATTGGCTATAACAAGTCTTGGAGAAAATGTTGCTCTTTTTCTCAGTGTGCATAGGACAATGTTGCTGTTTCTTGATGTTCAATATTACCAATCTTGAGAATGTCGTTGCTTTGTTCAATCGCTTTCTTATTACTCTTCAAGCATGTTACTGTTTTTTAGGTTTGGTTAGTGCTGATATGCCTTGATTTGCAGATATATTTCCCGATTGAAATCTTGTTGGACATTTATTTTCAATGGAAAATTTTAGGCATTTTAGCTATAAATCCTGATAGATACCATAGACTTTTGGATGATTCACGGTTAGGTTTCCCTAAAAATATAAAGATGGAAAAATTGCTTTTTTTCAAGAGTAGTGGTTTTGGTGAAAGGGTAGACACATGCATCCGAAAATGAGCCGCAACATCCACAAGTGGTGACTTGGCTCCAAAGATTCCACTGCCACGGCTAATCCGTCAAAGTAGGGCTTAGAACATAGTTAGCTACTACATCTATAGAATTCTCACAACTTCTATGTGATTGTGTGTGGTTCTGTTTGCATTTCATGTACGTTCAAGTATTGTGGTGGCAGTGTTTGAAGTTTGAGGGTTGGAGCCCGTTGGAGTGAGGCTTGCCTCATGTGCGAACCCTTTGAGGTGCGTATTGTGAGGGAGTGAGCCTTAATCATTAAAGTTCTCATCACATAGGCTCATGCAAAGCTAGAAAGCACTTAGTTGTTGCTGATAATGATATAACGACGAGAGGCTTTGCATTTGTAACTTTAATTCTTTTGACAAATCAAGGTGAAGGTTCACTTTGGCATTCTAAGGAGTGACAAGGGACCCATTGACGAACTAAAACGGAAAGAAGATTTCCACCACTATTCACAATGGAAAGGTAGGTCTAATCAATCTAATGTTGGCCTAACCTCTACCTCTAGGCTCTTAACCTCATTTTAAAAAGTAGAAAAAAAAACATTGAAAGAGAAATGTTTGTTGTGAAGAATACTTTACAAAAAGGCAAAGGCTTCATGTTTGTATTTCAAAACAAAGACAAGAGAAGGAAGTCACACGAGGCCTTCATTGAAGCCGATGAAGGGGTGCAAGAAGGCTTTTCTAAATCTATACTATAATAAAAAAGAGGAGGGTCCCCCTCTCGACACGTGGCGAGCGCAAATTCTCTCCATTGGTGTTTCCTGTGTCTCCCGATTGCACAACACGCAAGAGAGAGAGAGAGAGGGAGAGAGGGAGAGAGAGGCGGCCAAAGGTTGTCGGCCACACTAGTCTACATTGTTAGTGGAGGGAGGGAAGTGGTAACTCATAACTATTACTCCCACTTCTTGTGGGAATCCCTTTAGATTGAGTTCGAATTGGGTGTGTGTTCATCAATGAAATCAAGAGAACAATTTATCAACCTTCCTCACCTTTTCAAGGAGTGCTCGAAAATTTGTGGCCTAGCAAGGAAGATTTGCAAATGGGTTCAAAAGACCTAGAAAATAGGATTCTTCAAGAACAATCTCTTCTTGAGAGGGAAGGTGTTCAAGAGCCAAGCACTACTCATCACAACACAAATCGTGAGCTTTTGTTACTTTAAACATATTTAGAAAAATATTTAGAAAGCAAGGAACTGTCGGATCTTCGAGAATACCATGGAAACAATTAAGTACATGGATATAATCCAAGAAAGCAAGGGAACAATCATCGCCATTGGAAACCATATAAACTCTGGTAAGTGGAACAATGCCATGAGCGTCGCAGTGACTGACTTGCATGGGTAAAGGTGTGGGCTCATCCCTTGTTGTGGTGGCTCCCCTTTCAACTGATGCATCTATGACCCTTTGAAGCTGTCATGGCTCGTTATGAGCATTGCAAGCATTGCAAGAATTCGTATTTTCTTGGTTATGCTAATATAATCTACTCGCAATTGTGAGTTTTTGAAAAAAGATAAAAAAGAGAACAATTTATCAAAGTTATAGTAGCTTTCTAAGATAAATTGAGAGAGCACGTTTATATGTTTCCAAGGGAACTACAACATCATCATCAATGTTTGCAAGAAAACAAGGATATAATATATTTTGCAAAATCTCGAATAGATTTTGAGCTTCCCTAGAGAAAAACTGGCAAAGTTTACCATGGAGTCAGCTAGGTTCATAGAGATAACTCAAGAAAGCAGGGGGGCGATTTGCGCCATTGGCAAATAGATGAATAATGATAAATGGAACGTAGCTTGTGGCGCAGCAATGACTTACCTTTCTAGGTAAGGGCGTAGACCTTGTCTCTACCATGGGGTGGTGTCCCTTTTAGCCGATGTAACTATGGTCTTGTAAAGTTGTCATGGCTCAACACACGTGCATGGCACGATGATGTATTTTTTTGCTCTTGATAATATAACCCACTCACCATTGTGAGTTTTGCCCCCCAAAAAAAATAAAAAAGTTTACAAGCTATGTTGTAAATATCAGCAAATGCTTCATATTTTCACCTTAAAACTAGAAGAGTTTTAAGTGTCTTTATTTTCTTTGGTTAAAAGAAATGTTTTTGGCAAGCCCTTGTAAGACGGAGGAGAGAAGAAGAAAATGAAGACATGATCACTTGAATATGCACACCCCTCGTCCCCGTGCGTCCAACTTTAAATAAGAATAAACATATCATCATCCATCAAATGTTTTCTCAAGTGTCAGCAAGCAATCGATCGTTTTTTTTGTCAACTACTCCAGGTCTTCCCACAAAAGCTTTATTTATACTAGCTCGTGCGATTTGCCTACGATGGATCTCGCTCGCTCTTACCAATGGTACAATGGTAAAGCCTTTGGCATCAACATCGCCTCTAGTGGTGCTTAGGCATGCCATCATACTACATAGGCCTTAAATTTACTGAAACAATGTCACCTCCGGTGGTGCTATGAGTATTTTCTGACCTTAGGATGCCAACACTCTCTACATAAGCGAATGGCAACACTCAAATCAAATAGAGACCCTAAGAACAAGTAACACAAAGCGCATCGACTGCAACTCATGGCTACACAAATCACTGCAATTGAGACAAGTTGCAATCTCTTCTCTTCTTGTGTGCATGTGGACCAACTTATGCTTGTTTTTCAACCCCACATTTTATCATTCTTGAGTTGATTAGTGCATCTCAATTTCAAAAGCAAGTGTGAGTTGGGTGCAAAACCAACTGCTTACCACTCTTGCATATACATTACTATACCCTCCTTATGCTCTTCTCAATACTAGACATAGTGCTCTCACAATCACACCCAGACTCACACACATCCTTAAATCAATGCACTCCTTGAGATACAACTTTGTATCTAGAGAGACACTCTCTCTCTTTGCATCAGCCAACCACTATGATGAATATCACCATGTATCATATTGCCTTAGTACAAATCCTTCTCCTTAGCAGAGTCTTTAGTAAGAAAGCTCACAAAAGAAAGACTTATTCTCCTCCCCTCCATGTTTGCTTGTGTAGCGGATATTGCTCCTTTCTTGGCGTTGCTATATGTTCACAAAATCAACTTTGTGTGTGTGGCACGTGCCAGTGGTGAGACTGGTTGCAACTTGCTGTGTGCAATGGCATTGCTCTTTGCTCCTCAACCTACACATGCAATATAGATATAGATGTGTGTGGGGATAAGATGAGGAAAATGGAATTACCCTTCTATCACCAAGTGTGGTTGATTGGTTATCGTAATCTTATCGAGAGTATGAAATGAGGTCCTAAGCTCAATACTCATCACTTACATCTTTCAGGTCTCTTTGGATTACTCCCACAACATTAAAAATCTTTCTTATCTTCTTCTTCTCCTCTCTCTCTCTCTCTATACATACATACATACATACATACACACACACACACACACACACACATATATACACACACACACACACACACACACACACACACACACACACACATATACATATATATTATTTTCTTTGAATTTTAGATGAATCCTTAGTTCTAAAAACTCTCTCTTTACTCTTTTCCTTGAATTTTCTTTGAATCCTTACTCTACTCTCTCTCTCTCTCTCTCTCTCTCTCTCTCTCTCTCTCTCTCTCTCTCTCTCTTGTGGATAGTTTCCTACGATGTTAAAACAATCTTCTTCTTCTTCCTCTCTCTCTCTCTCTCTCTCTCTCTCTCTCTCTCTCTCTCTCTCTCTCTCTCTCTCTCTCTCTCTCTCTCTCTCTCTCTCTCTCCCGCTAATGCATGACTCTATCTCTTCCTTTCATGGCACCGAAACACTTGTAATAAACTCTTTCTGCCTTGCACATGCATACACACTTGCATGCACCCGTGCACACGCAACATGCACGAAAACATGAGTGCGTACAAAGTTAGATGTTGTTGCTGGAGCATGCATGGATTATCGTCAGCATCATGGGCAGGCCCTGATATTGAGAGCACATGGAGGGATAGCTGGAGGTTGCAATACGAGCAACAATAAAATCTCTCTCTCTCTCTCTCTCTCTCTCTCTCTCTCTCTCTCTCTCTCTTTGTGTAATGGAAATGGCCTATGAACTTTGAGAATAGCAGAATTAGGAGAATTAAAGAGAGCATTTTTGTGAGACTACTTTAAAAACATAGAGGGTGAACTTATTTAGCGGTAGCAACTTAACCACAATACTTAATTAACTTGGCATGCACAATACTTTTGCAAGAGAGAGAGTTTAGAGAACTTGACAATAGTTGAGGACCAGATTTATGTGGAGCCAGTCCCCCTCCAATAGGCTTTTATATTATAAATTCTCCCTTCAAGAGAGACTTGGTACAATACAATCTTTGTGTTCCTTGTGACCTACGTGATGCAATGAAGATGGAAAGCTTCATCCATCATGAGCATAACATAGACTTTTGAAAAGCATTAACCATCCCCATCCTCAGTCTCAAGGCCTCAAACACCTTCAAAGCTGGAGAGAGATAGCGGGGAATGAGGGTAGGGAAGAGGAAGAAGAAACATTCATATGAGAAAAAAATAATTCCTCACTTATCATCACTCTTCTTGCTAGCATAGTAATGAAGATGGAGAAGATGGCAAGCTTAAGCATTGAAGCATGGCTCTTGGTTAAATTGGTATTCCATAGCCAAGAGTGTTGGTGTAGGCTCTCAACTTCTCTACTAGCTTGGAGAAGGATATGGAGCTCTTGCACTTTGCACTTCACACAATCTGTGTACAATGTGTGTGTGTGTGTGTGTGTGTGTGTGCATGTAGCTGTTAGATAATAAGACATAATTGAATTTTTACATTCAAAAGATAGTTGGCAATGGGACAAAGAATAGATAAGTACAAAAACAACTCAGTATTAGAATCATTTAAGTACAATGTTTGTAGGAAAGAGATCCCCTTCTAGTATGCAAATAGTAAAGGAACTTCCCAAATCATAAGTGAGTGTTCCATCCAGTGTAGGACAGCTTGCCAAAGTCAAAAAAACCTTCCAATATAAGATAGAGTCCTTACCTGCATCCATCCAAACAAAACAACAATTCAGTTAGCCTTGAATGTTTTTACAGGTATCAATGGACTATACCAGTTGTTATCCATGTCCATCTTACAAACTTTTTTACCTTTTACAAGCTATGTCCAAAGTAAATCATTTATATATATTTTCACAGGGTCTAGTCAAAGAGAACCTTTATCTCTTCTAATCCAAGGATCAGATTTCCCCCTTTTTTTAACCCCAAGTGGTATATTCCTTAAAACAACAAACTACTTGAGTTATACTCAGTCGGATTAATGAGGTTTTATTAGTAAACAAGCCTAAATTCTTCTTATCTAGTAAGTTCTAAGTTAAGAACTGATAATGTTTTTGTTTTTCCTCAAATGGAGTCCAATTCTTCCTTAAAAACAGATCACTATCTCATAGCTAGCCAAAAGGTAGATGCATAGCCCGTCTAGAAATAGCGACTAAAAAGTGAATGCAAATACCGTATTACATTTCCTTGAATAATCTAAAATAATACTGATCAGGTCTTATGAATGCCATGGAACCATATTCCCTCCAGTGTTTAGGAAAATAAAATAATACTGATCAGGTCTTATGAATGCCATGGAACCATATTCCCTCCGGTGTTTAGGAAAATAAAATAATACTGATCAGGTCTTATGAATGCCATGGAACCATATTCCCTCCAGTGTTTAGAAAAAATAAACAACTTACCTTGTACAAGGGTCAAAAAGTATACGGTTTTTTTAAAAGAATTCCATACGCTGCCTTACACAGAGGGTTTTAACAGATTGCAAAAGCGACAAAACAGCATGATACCCAATTATACCCACTACAGTATCAATTGTAGGATAGAATACTCATCCGAGGTGTAAACCCTTTCCAAGCCCAGATCGGATGCTTACCTTACAAATGTCAAGCCAAGCGGCCGTATACTTACCTTCCAATTCAGTGCACCAAGAAAACCGTTTTCTTAAACATTAGTAACCCAGAACGTTCAATTTTTCCATGCAAACGGCTATAGTAGCCTTGATGCCAAAAAATGATAGTTCCAACTCAGATGCCCAGTATCCCATAGTCCCCGATGCTTCCGGTGTTAAAACTGCCAAGATCAACCCCATTTTATTTAAAAAAACCAGTATGACGATATGAACCAACACTGTTTGCAAACGAAAAAAACTTGCGGAGGCTAAAAAATTCCAAAGACCACATACCAATCATAGGAGTATTTTTGAATCTTGCTACGCACAACATGACAGTAAAAAAACCAGTTAACAACAGTCGTAAAAACACCAGTCCTTGCACCACATATGATAACAAGCAGTAGATGCCTGAGGCAAGGTATTTTGAGCAAGCTATATACCGCTACCATGCCATTTGTCCGACATTCGTTAATACTTACCTTATTGTGCCAACCAATAACAGATGAATGCTCAATGTAAAACTATAGAAAAAATTCAAACACAACCAGTAGCGAAGCAAGCAAGGGTAGAAAAAAACCTGAGAAACAACATGAGTGGTGAGCTCCATAGCTCCTTTTTTGAAGCAAGCAATAAATTTTTCAAAAAAAACACAACAGAACAACCCTGGCTAAGTGAGGAGCATAGATGCGCCCTCACCTGTTTATATAGTGGAGGGAGGAGGGACTGCCAGTCCTATGAGCGGGAGCCATAAGTGAGCTAGCGGGCCACCTTCCTGGAGACTGTGTGTGTGTGTGGTATCTCTGTTCGGTGCGCAGATACCCATGAGTGGGGAAATCCACAGCAAGGATGGAGAGGCTGCCTTCGTGGTGTGATGAAGAAAGGAAAGTGCAATCATGCTCGGCCACGCCAGAGATAGAGATCTTTAATTAGATCCTTAGGTTAATTATAAGGGCTATGCCCCATGGTCTTGCTAAATAGTAATGGCATTTTAAGTAGTAATCCTAGTGTTTCAATGCAACCCAACTGTTTTCGGGCTAGATCAAAGTGGGGGGGGGGGGAGGGGGGGTTGTTTTGAAACAACAAGAATACTATAGTATCACGATGTGTGTGTGTGTGTGTGTGTGTGTGTGTGTGTGTGTGTGTGTGTGTGTGGGAGTGTATACCCCCCAAGCTAGCCCCCTCCTTCCTTGGTCGACCCCCTCTTCTAGTACTAGCTTGCATTTGATTGGACCGCCTCAAGCTTTGGCCAATCACATGCTTAGTGCATATCAAGCAACAAGAGCCTTGGGACAAGTGTCCCCCTTTGCCCTTTGAGAGAGAGGACTTGATAAATGTAAAAACAGTTAATTAAATCAACTAAATTATCATTGGAGCCCGTAGGAGGCCAACCAATAGTTTTAGGCACACCATGTGGGAAACATGAAGAGGAGCTTGACAAGTGTCCTATTTTGTTTCTTTGTACCAAGCTTGTCTTGTGTGAGGGTGTGTGTGTTCTCTCTCTAGCCCCTACAATGAGGGATCTCCCCCCCTTTTGTAGGGATGTGCATTGACTTTGTGGAACACCTTACCCCCTCAAGCACCTTAGTCATGGAGCACCTTAGCACCTTAGTCATTAAGCACCTCAAGCACCTTAGTCAGCAAGCATGACAAGCACCTCAAGCACCTTAGTCAGCAAGCACAACAAGCACCTCAATCTTGGGCTGGGTTCCCGCCTCAAGTACATCCCCAGATTACCTAAGGTCAAGGGACTTTTAGCACTAACCATTGAAGGTCTTTAATGAAGCTAACCCTAAGGTCTTTAAGCTCCATTAGCTAGCCTTGCTCTTTGACACACCATCTCTCATTTTGACCCCTTTATCATTGGCCCCGTGTTGAGATAGATCTGTAAGCACATGTCTATATTTATTCTAACCCTTGTTCCCGTTTATTCTCCCACATTAAATGATCAATTTAATAAGAGAAAATCATTTGGGTTGGTTAGATCTTAAATTTTATGACTCTCTCTCTCTCTCTCTCTCTCTCACACACACACACACACACACACACACACACACACACACACACACACACACACACACACACACACACACACACACCCACACTTAGCTGATAGCATGTTTAGGTGGTACCAAAAAGGAGTGTCTTGGACACTCCTTTGAGAGGAGATGAAATGGGTGGCGGGTTATTCATTTACAGGAAAGATAAAATCTTTTTTGGCTAAGAGGTTGGAATTTAGGCGGGCTTGATATTCCATTTCACTTTAATACTAAAGCTTAAAGTAGCAAACTGCCTGCTCATTTAAATTTCCTCTCATTGCCACTCCTCTGGGCTCTCTGTAGAGCTACCTCAGTGGGTCTCTCTGCCTCTTGTGCCCATCTCTCTATCTGTGTGTGTGTGTGTGTGTGTGTGTGTGTGTGTGTGTGCATAGCCTCTACTGTCGGGCTCGTGCAACGTTTGTAGGCTTGTGGTCTCAGTGCTCTCTCTCTCTCTCTCTCTCTCTCTCTCTCTCTCTCTCTCTCTCTCTCTCTCTCTCTCTCTCTCTCTCTCTCTCTCTCTCTCTCTCAGTCCTCTATTGCCGCTGCAGGTGCTTGCGGACGTAGCACAAAGCCATATCATCCAGCTCCTCATTGCTAGCCATATTCAACTTCAACAAAACCTCTCTCTCTCTCTCTCTCTCTCTCTCTCTCTCTCTCTCTCTCTCTCTCTCTCTCTCTCAGTCCTCTATTGCCACTGCAGGTGCTTGCGGACGTAGCACAAAGTCATATCAACCAGCTCCTCATTGCTAGCCATATTGAGCTTCAACAAAACCTCTCTCTCTCTCTCTCTCTCTCTCTCTCTCTCTCTCTCTCTCTCTATGAGTACTATGGCACTGTTTTGACTGTCTTCATTGTCGTGTCATTAGCATCCTTGCACGTTCCACATGGAATCACCTAATACTCATAATGGCAGTACAAACCCCCTTTACCTTCCTCCATTATCTGCTACACAACATATCCCAAGGGATCTTCTACCGAGTCTACGAAACTACTAGGCTGCAAAGAAGAGGGAACAAAGAAACATGCAAAAAAGGATGGCACGAGTGTGAGAGGATGGTGACATTGATGAGCAAGAGACATAGAAAATTTGTAGGGCAGTTGCTAAGTGTTGGCGTAATTAAACAAACGGGCTTTCCGAGGGTCTTCATTGGAGCATTCTACATCAACTTCTCAGTCATCCAACATTCTCAGTGTTGCAACCCACATCGGAGACATTTGGGAGGCTGATTTTCTCTAGCATTTGACATACATTGTCTGAGGTGAAGACTCCTCGTTCAAACAATGAGCTATTTTTGAAATGGGCTACTATCATGGCATGCCTCAATGGAGTCAATGGGGCTGACAATGTAGTGAGCAATAATGATGTTTCAAAGCCGTTAGGACTCAATCGAAGAAATGTCACGGGATCCAGTTTTTGACTGCAAACTGATATGGAGGAGGGGTCACTTCCCTTAGACACGTGTCAATGTCAGCAGCATAGGACTATCACCTTAACAGTCAAATCGTGTTTCAATTTGTTCAATGGAGACCCGCATCTCCCCAAACAAGAAAGATGTTGTTCAAAAGAGAATCGGTAGGAGGGTACATGTGGTGCATCCGGTGCATCTTCTCGATTTACCTCAGGTATATCAGCCCCAGAACATCTTCAAAGTGTGTCATAATGCTTTACTAAGTACTTTTGGGTTCTTGCAAAAGCTTTGAAATGCTTTATCAGTGTCTCAAAGTGCTTCAAAGTGCATCACTTAGAGCTTGCAAATGCTTGAAAGCGCCAAAAAGTGCTTCAAAGTATTGCAGAGTGCTTCCAAAGTGCACTAAAGTGCTTCATGGTGCTTGAAAGTGCCACAAAGTACTTTAGAGTGATGCAGAGTGCCACAAAGTGCCTCAAAGTGCTCTTGAATAGCATTGAAGTGCTTTCAAAGAGCCCTTAAGTGCACTTCAGAGTGTTTCAAGTGCCCAAAAGTGCTTTAAAGTGTTGTAGAGTGCTTCAAAGTGCTTGAAAGCGTCAAAAAGTGCTTCACATTGCTTCAGCGTGCTTCAAAGTGCCACACAATTCTATTTAGTGCACCAAAGTGATTCATAGTGCTTCATATGGCTTTAAAAGTGCTTCATAGTGCTTGAAAGTGCCATAAAGTGATTCATACTGCTTGGAAGCACCACAGAGTGCTTTGAAGTGCCACCAAGTAGTTTATAGTGCTTCCAAAGTGTACCAAAGTAGTTCAAAGTGCACCAAAGTGCTGGTAAAGTGCTTCAATGTGCTATCAAGTGCCACAAAGTGCCTCAGAGTGCTCTTAAAGTGCACTGAAGTGCTTCAGAGTGCTTTCAGGTGCCCCAAAGTGCTTTACAGTGCTGCAGAGTGCTTCAAAGGGAACCAAAGTGCATGACAGGTTGCATAAAAGTTCCTCGTAGTGCTTGAAAGTGCCCCAAGTGCTTTAGAGTGTTCTCCAAGTACACTAAAGTGCTTCACTAGTGGACAGAAGTTCAATAGTACAAAAAATTGAAGTAGAAACTGTGAATCTCCAAAAATAGACACCAACTCCCACTACTCAACCAACCCAACCTCGCTTTGGTTGAAAAGGTGGAGAAATGGCCTACCTACTTTTTTTGTGGACAAAAGGTGAAGTCATACCTACTCTTGTGAAAATACACCCCGAGGTGGTAGTAGGTAAGTGCTGCAATTAGATTTTAGTACTTTATAGTAATTTTAAATGCCTTTTGTGTGGCAGAGGGATTTGTACATGTGGTTCCAGGAGGCTACTCCTAACATTAGGATGTCCCTTAGATGCTTTGAGGGTCTAAAGCCATACTTCGTACGCAAGTTGAAGGACCGTAATACCTGCTGTTGCGAATACCATGTTTAGCTTGTTTACTTGAAGGAAGGCTTAAATTAGATACGCCATGGAAGATACGGGCTACATGGAACGTCATGCTTTTGCATGTGTCTTGTGTGCAGTCTGAGTGGTGGAATAGCGTAGTGCACAGCATCAAAAGACACTTTTTCATCCTTGACAGAACTATGGGAATATGTACTGTGTCCAAAGGCAACTAATAGTGCTTTTCATCGCAGCAAATGTCTTTTGTGAACATGCACTGATTGCGGGATTAAAAGGCTCTTGTTGTGTCTTGTCGAAGACAGTGATGATATATCTAGAATGATTGTCAAGATTTTTGACAAGTTTCCTATAGAGGAAAAGGATGAAGAAGGTCTAGCTAAATGTCGAAAAGACCTCGTGGTTCAGCAGCTCAGTCCGATGAGTTTAATTTTTGTGCTCCGAGGGAAACTCATTAGGAAAAAAATGGACTCTCCATGGGCCTTGTAAGAATCCCTAATTTCAAGGGATTAGAGCTTAAACTGCTAGCACTTTAGAGGACAATAAAAACCACTACTAGGATGCACCATGGTTTTGAGCCTCGTAAATGTGGAGCCCTTATAAATCTGTAGAATCTTGTATTTATAAATTTGTGTGTCCTTGTATTTTCAAAATAAAGGGCTTGGATTTTGAATTTTATTTCTCAAAAAAAGTCCCAAAACCTTGCTCATCACGGATAACTCATTGTTAAGGTATTTTTTTGAAACTAGTCTACTTTATAAAAGTAGATCATGGTTTGAACCTGAGCTATGACAGTAGGGCAGTGTATTGACGTTATCGCTCTGACATGAGCTAGGACTGTATGCGCTTTATTCCCATAGCATTATATTATTAGCTGCATGAGCAAGAGGCCAAGATCCTTTCATCATGTCAACGTGGCACGATACAACAGGTCGAGCTTGCCTGGAAACGCCTACGCTCATTGATGCATTGACAAGACCAGCGTGCGCCTGCAGCAACTCCCACCTCTTCCCGCCTAGCGAGCTGCCGCCTATGCTTTGAGTTCCAACCAGCTCTCGACACATGGCCAAATCGGCGCTTGAATTTCAAATAGGCTAGATACCTTTGCATTAACTCAGGTGGCGTTGAAACTGGACGAAGGCTAAGTGGTCCTGCCTTGGAGTTAAGATGGGTTATTGTCCTTTCAAAAGAAAACTACCTTTTGCATAGAGAAAACCACACGATGAGTACCTTTAAGCACATTTTGACTTAGGAAAACCATTGAAGGAGGGGACAAAGCAATGGCACACCTACATATTTGTAGGCACTAGGTGATATCCCAAGTCTCACCTCATTGGCCAGTTTTTAATTACCCTCTAATCAAAAGGGCCCATATTGAGTCCATATTTTTCTTAATGTAGGGAAGTTCATCAAACACAACTACTTGTATAGGTGGCAAGCTCAACACTTCAAGGAGTGTTTGGCCAATTTTCTTGATGATGTAGTGGTGTCTATAGTAGATTTTGCAGAGAATTACTCCTTCAAGGTGCAGAATGAGATCCAGTCAATGTATTGGTATTCATCTCTCAGGTCACAATCTTTGTTCACATTTCATACTTACGTGATGCGCTTGGTGCTATACAAAAGATGACTCACTTATACATCTTTGATGACAAGACACATGACACTTTGTTTGTGCAACACTCTTTTCTTTTGCACAATGAATGGCTAAAAAGACACGGCTATACTGTCAAGTGACATTGGGTGTGATCGGATGGTGCTGTGTCACAATTCAAAGCAAGGAGGCCATTCTATTTTGTTGCACAATTCTTCAATATGATAGGTGTCAAAATGACGCACAATTTCTTTGCTTCAGGCCATGGAAAGGGTGAACACGATGGGGCTAGTGCAGTGGTCAAAAGAGCCTTCACACACGAGGAGTTTAAATCTGACGGGTGGGTGTTTCATAACGCTTCAAGCGTTGTTGCATTCCTCAATGCAACTCTGAGAAATAAATGCCCAAAGATAGTCAAGAAAGTCGATCGTGCTTTCTGGGAGGTCAAGATCAATGATGTCGATAGAGTTATAGTGTAGGATTGCAAGCGCATGACAGGGTCTTGATTGTGGCACTGTTTCAATGGCTACAGTCAGACAGATATTCATGGACTAAGGCATAGACTGATCTCTTGCTTTTGTGGTGCGTGCATCAAAGGTCAATGAGGAGATGTCGCTTCAAAGATCATGTGTAGGGGTGGGTATACTTGCAAATACAACCCACAGTTACGGATGAAAGCGATGAAGAAGTGTTGAGTGAGGATGAGGATGAATACGCCCCCATGTATGCTGGCCACCACAATGACTTGAGCGATGCCTTGATGGTTGGCCAAAACTTTGCAGTGACTGCAAAAGAGGCAGGTGCAGACTTCTACGTCCTGAAATGCACCAACACAAAGTGCTTGGCCAACACAGAGAAAAAGGATCAATGGCACAACATCATTAAGAAAAATTCGTATGTGGTTGAGGGCCTATTCTACAACAAGGTAAATGGACGAGATGATACTTATGTCCTTTTGGACAACAACCCCACTGCTCTAATCTACTCCTATATGGTGTGATGCATCAGGTTTTCCATGTCCCCCAAGGGAGGTGAGCATAATGTATATGATATGTCAAATGACATATTCGAGCAAATCTATAACAGCATGTCCCATAGAGGAGAATTTTTAAGATTTATCTCTGTAAATTTGACTTGAGGACTTGGCCAACACTTTTAACAGTAGCTAGAACTTTTTTTTTAATTAATAAAAAGGAGACAATGAACTATATTGAAGAGAGTCAGGAAGGATTACATCAAAGCTGGGGGGGGAGGGGGACCACCTGACTACTTCCCTCTAAAATTACAGCTAATCACCCCTACTGAATAGCTAGCACTTTTCACAGTAGAGTGATAAAAGATGTCTTATAAAATACTTGAAAGCACTTTTGAGCACTTGGCTATTTGACCACCACTTTACCAGTCCCCTAAACCACTTTACTAGCCCCCTGAAAGACTTAAAAACACTTCTGAGCACTTTACCAATCCCATGTACCACTTGACCAACTCTTTGGACCACTTAAGACCACCTGACCAGCACTTTTAATCATTTTATACTACTTGACAAGCACTATGAACCACTTGACCACCCCTTGAACCACTTGGCCAGCACTTTATACCGCTTCACAAGCACTTTGAACCACCAACCAGCACTTTTAACCACTTGAACAACCCCCTGAACCACTTGGACAACACTTTGTTCCACTTGACCACCATTTACCAGCCCCTTGCACCACTTGACCAGCTCTTTGGACCACTTAGGACCACTTGACCATCACTTTTAAGAACTTTATACCACTTGAAAATCCCCTTGAACCACTTGACCACCCCCCTGAACCACTTGGCCAACACTTTATACCACTTGACAAGCACTCTGAACCACTTGATGAGCACTTTGAACCACTTGACCAAACCCCTGAACCACTTGGACAACACTTTGTACTACTTGACCACTACTTAACAACCACCTGAACCACTTGACGAGCTCTTTGGACCACTTTGGAACACCTGACCAGCACTTTTAAGCACTTTGTACCACTTGGACATCACTTTGAACCACTTGACCACTTAACCACTTAACCAACACTTAACACCCAATCCATTGACAGCAATAGAAACAGTTGACTTGCAAAATTCTTCATAGTATATTCAGTTTTAAATACAAGAACAATAAGCATTACAGGGAGTTAGATTTTTTCAAGGAGTAAAGTCAGTTAGTTAGAAAACTGCTCTGGCCATTCTTGCCGAGGTGGTTGCTTATAATTGGTCGTTGGAGGTGGCAGTCTCGGTGCAAGAATTTTCCGTTGTGCCCGTACTTTTCCATGTGCCATATCCCAGTCTAATTGTGCAAGTTCATCCTTCCTAGCATCAATTGGACATCCCCTAACAGTCTTGGCTCTATCAGGAGTCTAAGCCCACTATATTATAAATGAGGCAACATCCTCCTTGAGGAAATTTTTCCACCGCCTCTCATTTTGCTTTTCTATCCCAGGCAGAATGACAAAGTTACTGGGATCATTGAAGTACATCTTATAGAGGGAATCATCCAGCAGTAAAGTGTTAGACTTATTGAAATTAGGAAATAGGTACCAAAAGGATTCTAGTTTTTTGAAAAACATTTGCTTTGGGGGTTTCCATATTCCCAACTGCTAACATGGTAGCAGTTCTGTGCCACCCACCCACTCAGACAACGCTTGGCCTAAGATATGCACTTGCCCATATCCTTCTCAAGATTGTGGTAGGCGTGCGACGACCACAGAAAAGTCTCTGCTATTTGACTCAATCCAAGCAAGAATAATTCTGTATTGTTTTGTACATAGTAGGTGACGTTATCATCCCCCTTTACTTTGTCAAAGTACAACGTATTTAAATCCGAGGGTTCCAATCCTTTGCGCCTATCATGCACACAAGCAAGCACATTGTTGAAGACTACAATTACTGCCAAATCTCTATGGACTGGGAAGCGAGACATTGGTTCATAGCAAGGAAGCTAGCGGTCAATGTGCTCTACCTCATCAGTGGACGGTGGGGGTTTTGAGCCAACCACACGAATTTTAACTACAGTGAATGGACAGAAACAAAGAGAAAATACTTATATTTATACTGTCGAGAAAAAAGATACAAAGCTGCAATCTAAAAAAGATAGCACGAAAAAAAAGAGATACAAAGCTGCAAGAAGCTAAAGCTTTTTGCATGCTCTACTTTTTGGGGGGAGTATGCCAATAATCTTTTTGGGGTCCTGGGATAGCTCATCCTCCACCTGATTCTTTCTCTTCTTCTGCATCTCCAGTGCTACAAATTGTAGGGCTTATTCCATTTTATGATCCTCTACCTCAGCTACATTGTCCTCCTTACAGACATCAATACCTGGGCGGCATATTCTGACCACAATGAGCACGGTGACCATGATTCAGACATGAGAGGAGACATACATACAAAACTGACATTACTTTGGTTGCTTGCCGATAGAGTTGTCTCCTTTAAAATGTCTCCATCACCACCCTCAACAGTTTTCCCACCCTCAAAGTTTTTGTACTTCAGCAACATGGCGTCAATCAAGGTCAAAGACCTCATTCACATCGTGCATGGATGATGTGGAAGCTTAAATTGACTAGCCTACCTTCAAGCTCCTTATAAGAATTCCCAAGTGCCCAACATCCCATTTACACTCTGATACAACACACTTGGGATCAGTCACGCTAACCACTCAAAAGCAGAACGGATGGTATCTGTGGGCACACGATAGCTGAAAGACACCGGCCGCATATTTTCCCAATAGTTCTTGACCACAGGCCACATAATTTCCACACAATAAAACAATATCCACACTAAATTTAGACTTGGAAGGTGGACTGGCACTAGAAGGGCCCTGCCCTCTCTTTTCATGAACTTGCTGGACCCCTTCATGAAGGAGGCCTGCCTTCTGAACTCACCAAGCTCCTTGTCCATTTCTTGAACTATTTTCTGTACAAAATGAAAAACAAAGGAAGATTATTGCACAACCAACCATGATGGGGAACATGCAGGCCCTAGCAGCAGGCACTTGCAAGCACCTTGGAGCACTTGCTGGAACATTCAAGTACTTGTAGACACTTGCAAGTGCCTACAAAGTGCTCTATATGTCCACTTGCAGCACTTTGAAAGGCACTTGCTAGCACTTGGAAGCTCTTTTTAGCACTTTCAACCACGTGCAAACTCCTACAAATGCTTGTAGGGTCTTAAAAGTAGTTTAAAAGTGCTTTAAAGTGCTCTGAAGTGATTGCTGAATAAAATTTTAAGCATTTTAAAGCAATTTTAACCACTTTGAAGCACCTTCAAGCACTTACAAGAGTTTGCAAGTGGTTGAAAGTGCTTCAAAGTGCTTTAATGTGCCTGCAGGTGGTTCAAAGTGCTTGTAAAGTGAATAAAAGTTATGTACTTTTTAGAACTTTTGTTGGCATTTGTAGGTGTTTAAAAGTGCTTCGAAGTGCTTGCAAGTGCTCTATCTGTCCACTTGCAGCACTTTGAAAGGCACTTGCTAGCACTTGGAAGCTCTTTTTAACACTTGGAATCACTTTCAGCCACCTGTAAACTCCTGCAAGTACTTGTAGGGTCTTAAAAGTGGTTAAAAGTGCTCTGAAGTGAATGCAAAAGGCACCTTTAAGCACTTTGAAAGCACTTTGAAAGCATTTTGAAAGCATTTTGAAGAAATTTTTGTTGGAATTAGGGTTGCAAGAAAACACACACAGCTTGGAAAAGACGAAGGAAGTTCAAGGCACACAACTGAGAGTGTATTACTTAGTGTGCAATGGAAAGATAGATAACGGGGGAAAAAACCTCCTAAAGAGGGAAAAAATGACCCAGCGGTCCTAGTGTGTTCACACACATCACTACCACATGTATATGGTAACAAATCCCCCCTGGAGTGATGCGGTGAACAAGAGTTGGCATATGAGTAAAGGGAAGTGCCATGCCCTGAGGACATGATCAGTCCACAAAGGGGAGTAAGCCCAAAGATTTGAAAAAAGCTTTGAGCTTCTCACCAGACAATGCCTTTGTGAAAAGATCTGCAAGGTTGTCCTGTGTTGGCACATAAGCCAAGCTGATCTCTCCTGCTGAGAGCCTCTCCCTAACATAGTGGTAATGCACCTCAATGTGCTTTGTGCGAGCATGAAAAACTGGGTTCCTCGCAATTTCCAATGTGCTCTGATTGTCAGTGTAGATACTGTTGGCAGTGTCCTGTCCAACACCCAAATCTACCATAAGGTGTCAGAGCCATATGCACTCAACCATAGTTGTGAAGACTGCCCTGTACTCAGCCTCACAACTAGAAGTGGCCACAGGAGGTTGCTTCTTGCTCAACCATGATGTTCATGAACTGCCAAGCATGAAACAAAAACCACTTGTGGACACTCGCGTGTCAAAAAAACTAGCCCAATCCTAGTCCAAAAAATCATGTACTCCCTTGGGATAAAACAAGCCAAGATGTAAAGTGCCACTAAGGTAGCGGAAAATCCTCTTGACAGCCTGCCAATGCTTAGACTCTGGGCTATGCATAAATCTGCTGACCTGTGAGACTGCAAACTGAATATCCGGCCTCCTGTTGATGTAAAGTGCCACTAAGGTAGCAAAAAATCATCTTGACAGCCTGCCAATGCTTAGACCCTGGGCTATGCATAAATTTGCTGACCTATGA
This sequence comes from Adiantum capillus-veneris, assembly GCF_014529385.1. Lineage (NCBI taxonomy): Eukaryota > Viridiplantae > Streptophyta > Polypodiopsida > Polypodiales > Pteridaceae > Adiantum > Adiantum capillus-veneris. The sequence goes on along the minus strand of NC_140933.1, from coordinate 132,293,824 downwards.
GATTGCAAACTGAATATCCGGCCTCGTGTTGCATACATAAATGAGACAACCAACAGCAGTTTGGTAAAGAGTGACATCAACAGGATCACCAGCATCATGTAAGCTTAACTTCAAACCTGTTTCCATGGGAGTGGCAATAGGTTTGCAATCCTCAAGTCCACACTTACATAGCAATGTCTCTATGCATAAATCTACTGACCTGTGAGACTGCAAACTGAACATCCGGCCTCGTGTTGCATACATAAATGAGACAACCAATAGTAGTTTGGTAAATAGTGACATCAGTAGGATCACTAGCATCATGTAGACTTAACTTCAAACCTGCTCCCATGGGAGTGGCAATAGATTTGCAATCCTCAAGTCCAAACATACATAGCAATGTCTCTATGTAACTTTTTTGCCACAAGGCTGTTAAGTATGGAGCCTGATTTACCCTTGTAATTTTCTATGGTAAAAGGGCACATTTGTAAGCCCCCATTATGAGGAGAAGCCATCGTGCGTGAAGGAAAATCACTCGCCGAAAACCAAAATTTTCACGGCCAAAAATCAGGGGCAACTTTTTTTCCCCTCGCCGGAATATTCCTTTTTCACCGGAATATTATGGCCGGATGGCGGCCGGAAAGTGGTCGGAAAACAACCGTCGATTAGCCGGTGGCCGGTAGTCAATGGCCGGTGGCTGGTGGTCGAAAGTCAATGGCCGGCCGGTGGCCGAATTTAAAAGCGGACTTGTCTTCTCAAGGGCGGCCACACATGGGCGGATTGGAGGGTCCAATTTAGACTTATCTACACAAGGGCGACTACACATGGCTGCCTCTCATGAGAGAGGGCAACCCTTTTGGCCTATAAAAGGAGGCCATTTCTACACACATTTCATAGTGTGAAGTTGATGCAACAAGGTGAGTGTGAGGTGGTGAGAGTGAAGCAAGGCGGGAGCTCCATCATGTATAATCCCTTTGTAAACTACTTCTTGTTTTGAAGTACTAAAGCCATTGAGTGGCTGCTTTCCCGTGGACGTAGCCCACATTGGGTGAACCACGTATATTGTGTGTACTCTCTCTCTCTCTCTCTCTCGACTCTATAATCTCTTGTGTGTAAATCTATCTCTCTCCATTAAGTAATCTACTCAAATATCTATTTAGCTACGTCATATTTCCTAACAACTGGTATCAGAGCAAGGTTTGCTCGTAGCTAAATTATCTCAAGGAAAGGATTCCTTGAATTGAGTGGGAGTTATGGTGGAGGAAGGGAAGCCCAAGATTGAGAAGTTCAGCGGCCAAAACTACCAACATTGGAAGATGCAGATTGAAGACTATCTCTACCAGAGGGACCTCTATTTGCCACTACGCGGTCTTGCAAAGAAGCCCGCAATGATGGCAGATGAAGCATGGATTGTCCTTGATCGAAAGGCACTGGGAACAATCCGGTTAAGCTTAGCGTCAATGGTGGCCTTCAATGTTTCGGAGATGAAGACCACGGAGGACTTGATGAAGTCACTTGACGACTTCTACGAGAAACCATCGGCATCCAATAAGGTATTTCATATGAAGCGCTTGTTCGATCTAAAGATGGCAGAGAATGGTTCAGTTTTGCAGAACACCTAAATGACTTTAACACAAACATAAGTCAGCTTTGATCGGTGAAAATCAATTTTGATGATGAAGTGCGAGCTCTCCTTATACTATCATCTCTACCGGATAGTTGGGACAGCCTTGTGATGGCTGTAAGTAATTCTATCTCTGGTACAAATACTCTTAAGTTTGATGATGTTGTGGGTGTTCTCCTAAGCGAGGAAATGCAAAGGAGAAGTAGAGGAGAATCATCAAGTGATGCACTATCACCGGAAACAAGAGGAAGGCCTAAGGAAAGGTTCAAAAACCAAAAGGGTCGTGATCGCTGAAGGCGGAGCAAGTCACACACAAAGTTAGTTCTTGAATGTTGGAACTGCGGCAAGAAGGGCCATGTCAAGAAGGATTGCTGGTCCAAGAAGAAGAAGGAGACTGAGTCTCAAGAAAACAAGCCAACATCGGAGGCCAATGTGGCAGGTAAAGTAGAGCAAGATGCTCTAATTCTCTCATTAGACAATGTGTCTAATTCCTGGATAGTAGATTCCAAGGCTTCATTCCATGCGACACCACACAAGCAACATTTCCAAGACTACACCAAAGGTAATTTTGGGTATGTATACTTGGGAGATGATGAAGCTTGTGAGATTGTCGGCAAAGGTACAGTTTCTGTCAAAACTGCTAACGGAAATGAATGGAAGCTTAAAGATGTTAGGCATGTTCCTTCTCTTTGCAAAAATTTGATCTCTACAGGACAATTGGACGATGAAGGTCACAACATTGCATTCGGAAACAAACGGTGGAAGATCTCAAAGGGATCTTTGGTGGTTGCCAAGGGAGAAAAAGTCGGTACACTTTACTTGTGTACTATTAGCACGCAACCTTCATCTTGTGCAGCAACTACAGAAGTTGACAGTGCGGTGTGGCACTACCGACTTGGGCATATGAGTGCCAAAGGAATGCAAATCCTTCAAACAAAGAAGCTTCTACCAGGTTTGAAAGAAGTGGACTTAGAGTTTTGTGAAGATTGTGTTTATGGTAAACAAAAGAGGGTAAAATTTCAAAATTTAGGAAATGAAAGAAAAAATAAAAAACTTGAGTTGGTTCATTCTGATGTTTGGGGTCCTGCAAGTACACCATCACTTGGTGGCTCATTGTACTATGTCACATTCATAGACGATGCGACTTAAAAAACATGGGTTTATGTCATGAAGAATAAATCCGATGTATTTTCCATATTTCAAAGGTGGATAGACTTTGTGGAGAATGAACAAGTACCAAGGTTAAATGCCTCAGATCCGACAATGGAGGCGAATAAGCCAGCCAAGCTTTTGAAAGCTTTTGTGCTAGCAATGTCATTCTAAGGCAAAGGATAACCCCAAGGACACCTCAACAAAATGGGATTTTGGAAAGGATTAACAGGACAATCATGGAGCGAGCACGAAGCATGCGGCTACATGCAGGCCTACCGCTTGAGCTTTGGGCGGAAGCTGTAAGTACATCTGTGTACTTAATCAATCGGTCACCCTCAACGGCATTGGATGGGGGAGTTACAAAAGAGGCATGGACAGGTAAACCGGTGAATTATGCATTTCTCAAAGTGTTTGGGTGTGAGGCTTTCATGCACATAGATAGAAGCCTAAGATCAAAGCTAGATGCAAAGTCCAAAAAGTGTTTCTTCATTGGCTATAGAGAAGGTGACTTTGGGTATCGCCTATGGAATCCTAAAGATGGTAAAATCTTAAGGAGTAGGGATGTAATTTTTAACGAACAAAATATGTACAAAGATTACTTGGAAAGAAAACAAACAAAAGAAACAGGTGATGAGTACATGGAGCTTGAGGACGGTGAAGACTCAAGGACTCCAAACGATGACAATGTGCAACAACGTCAACCAAATGAGGGCGTCAACCTATTCTCCGAAGATCTACAAGAGCAAGTAGACCTCCAGAAAGGTTTGTTCCTTCCTTCAACCATCTCTTGATCTAAGATTTTGGAGAGCCAGAATCATACGAAGAAGCTATGCAACATGAATCCAAAGAAGAATGGACGGAGAGCATACAAGTGGAGATGGACTCACTACATCGCAACCAAATATGGGAATTGGTTGAGTTGCCTAAAGGTAAGCGGGCACTTCAAAACAAATGGGTGTACAAGGTGAAGGAAGAAGAAGGTGGGAAGAAAAGGTACAAGTCTAGGCTTGTGGTAAAAGGGTTTTCTCAAAAGAAAGGTATTGAATTCAATGAAATATTTTCTCCTGTTGTAAAAATGAACTCAATTAGGCTTGTCTTAAACCTTGTGGTTGCTCATGATGTAAATCTCGAGCAAATGGATGTAAATATGGCATTCCCTCACTGTGACTTAGAGGAGGAAATCTACATGCTTCAACCAAAGGGGTATGAAGTAAAAGGTAAAGGGGTATGAAGTAGAAGGTAAGGAGAAAATGGTTTGAAGATTAAAGAAGATCTTGTATGGTTTAAAGCAAGCATCAAGACAATGGTACTTGAAGTTTGATCGATGGATGTTGGATCATGGATTCACAAGATGCAACTCGGATCACTGCGTCTACACGAAGAATTTGGGAGATGGGAAATTTATCATCCTAATGTTGTATGTTGATGACATATTGATTGCAAGTGTTAACATGCAGGACATCAAAGACCTAAAAGAGGATCTGTCTAAATCTTTTTCAATGAAAGATTTAGGTGCTGCAAAGAGGATACTTGGTATGAAAATATCAAGGGATAGGACGAAGAAGATAATAAAGCTATCTCAAGAAGATTACATCAAGAAGGTACCAAAAAGGTTTGCAATGAAAAATGCAAAACCAGTTTCTACACCTTTGGCTGGTCACTTTAAACTAACGAAGGATATGTGTCCAAAGACACAAGAGGAGATAGCCTATATGTCTAAAGGTCCATATGCTGCAGCGGTAGGTTCTCTAATGTATGCTATGGTCTGGACAAGGCCAGACATTGCACATGCAGTGGGAGTTGTGAGTAGGTTCATGGACAACCCAGGTAAAGAGCATTGGCAAGCTGTGAAGTGGATACTTAGGTATCTAAAAGGGACAACAAAAAATGCTTTGTATTTTGGAGGAACTGATATTTTTCTAGAAGGGTATGCTGATGCAGATATGGCAGGTGACAAAGATACCCGAAGGAGCACTACTGGCTATGTGTTCACAGTTGGAGGCACAACAGTAAGCTGGGCTTCAAAGCTGCAGAAAGTGGTTTCACTTTCTACCACGGAAGCAGAGTATGTAGCAATGGCGGAGGCAAGCAAAGAAATTCTGTGGCTTCACAGATTCTTAGAAGAGCTTGGATTCAAACAAGACAATTGTATCTTGTACAGTGATAGCCAAAGCGCTATCCATCTTGCGAAGAACTCAGCCTTTCATTCAAGGACAAAGCACATTGAGGTGAGATATCACTTCATACGCACTCTTTTGGAAGAGGGACAACTAAAGCTAGGAAAGGTGCATACAAGTGAAAATCCTACAGACATGTTTACAAAGGTGGTCAACAAGGAGAAGTTGAGCTTTTGCTCATCTTCAATCGGCATTCAAGGATAAGAAGCTAGGATGGAAAGTAGTCACAGGTTTGTTTTGGAGATCAGTCTCCAAGTGGGAGATTGTTAAGTATGGAGCCTGATTTACCCTTGTAATTTTCTGTGGTAAAAGCGCACATTTGTAAGGCCCCCATTATGAGGAGAAGCCATCGTGCGTGAAGGAAAATCACTCGCCGGAAACCAAAATTTTCACGGCCAAAAATCAGGGGCAACAGCCCCAAACCTTTCATCTTGAAAGTAACATTCAAAATCAGCCTCAACAATATGTGCCTCATTGGGACCATTGATCAACATCGTCCACATAAAGAACAACAATGAGAAGTACATCGCCCTCACGCTTGACATATAATGTGCTTTCTGTTGGACTGTTACAAAAGCCTCGTTTGACCAAATGAGTGTCAGTTTTCTCATACCAAGCACGAGGAGATTGCTTCAACCCATACAAAACCTTCTTACATTTGCACACTTTGTCCTCTTGTCCTTTCTTGACAAAACCGCGAGGCTGTGTTACATAAACTTCCTCAAATATGTCACCATTCAAGAAAGCAGTAACAATGTCTAATTGATGTACATCCCAACCAAAATGAGTTGCAATGCACATAGAGAATGCACAGTAGTCATACGACAAGTGGAGCAAAAGTCTCTTCATAATCTATGCCTTTTTTCTGCGCATAACCCTTTGCAACAAGTCGAGCCTTATGGCGATCGATCTCACCATTTGGCTTACATTTCAACTTGTAAACCCACTTCGTACCAATGGCCTTTTTGCCAGGAGGCAAATCACATAAAGTCCATGTGTCATTTTCTATAAATGCATCATATTCTGATTGCATGGTAGCCATCCAATTTTCTGAATTCTGTGCTTCATCAAAAGGCAGAGGTTCCTCAACATCATGTAAGCTAGACACAGCCAAAGCATAACAATCCGATGCATAAGATTCATGGCAAGAGCCTGAACGAGTACGATTAGACAATGGTGCATCCAATTTACTGTCATGCAATGTATGCACCAACCATTTTGGCATACGTCTAGCCTGCTCATTTTTAGTCGTTTCCTCATCAAGTACATCATGTACATCTGCATCAGTAATAGGCTGATCTGTAACATTTTTGGAGACCCCCATAGGTTGTTTATTTGCTCATTGGAATTTACATTTGAACTTCCGCCCACTGAAAAGAGGCAACAAAGTGTCATAAATGTCATGTGAGCTTCTATTACAGTCTCTAGTGGATGACATCAAGGGGGTCTAAACAGAATCTTCCACAAACACTACAACACGTGAAAACAGAATACGCTTTGTTTGTGGATGATACAAATTGTAACCTTTTCTTTCAGCACTATAACCAACAAAAATAAATTTGACATCCTTATCATCCAATTTCATGCCTGTGTATATGCCAAATAGCCAAGAATATGCATGTTCTCAATAGAAGACTTTCTATCATGCCATGCTTCATATGGAGTAATAGACTGCAAAGATTTCGTAGGACACCTATTAAGTACATAAGTGGCACACATGATGGACTCAAGCAAAAAAGAATGCGGCAAAGCTTGACTTTTTACCATACATCGTGCCATTTCCGTAAGTGACGTGTTTTTCCTCTCAGCAACACCATTTTGTTGAGGTGTATAAGGCATTGTACATTGGTGCTTTATCCCATGACTAGCCAAAAATGCATTAAATTCATGAGACATATACTCCCCCCCTCGATCGGAATGAATGGTGCCCACAGTACATTTCGATACATTTTCAGCCATAGCCAAAAAAAATTTGAAGCACATAAAAACTTCGGACTTCTCTTTAAGCGGAAATACCCATGCATGCCTGGAGTAATCATGAATGAAAGTCACAAAGTAAAGGTAATTGCCCAAGGACGGAGTTTGCATGGGCCCACAAACATCACTATGCACAAGCTACAACCTGCATGTGGCCCTAACTGAACCATCCTTTGGAAACTTCTAATGCTGCATCTTACCCAAAATACAGCCTTCACAAACATGTTTGACAGGTGCTTCAAGAGGCGGCAAAGAAGCAACCATATCAGATTTCTACAAATGCAACAAGCTGGAAAAATTGAGATGACCAAAACGTGCATGCCAAAGATTTCCATCTGAAATAGCCCTTGAATCTGCAACTGCATTTTCAAAATTTCATCCGTACTTGTCATACAAAGTGAGCTTATACAGCCCACGGCACAAAAGGCCATATGCAACAATTTCATCACCAAAATTGAGATCATGAATAGTACATCTGTCATCCACAAATTTGACGACAAGTCCAATTCTAGCAAGTGCAGATACAGACAAAAGATTCTTCTTGATCCCAGGTAAATAAAGTGCATCAACAAGTGTGAAAGAATTGCCATTTGCAACAGTAGGCACAATCTTTCCAACCCCCTAAACCGGATAATAGGCATTGTTGGCACAAGTGACTGAATTCCCATGAGGGACAGACTCGAGAGAGGTGAACAATTCACGATGCGAGGTAATCTGCTTTGTAGCACCACTGTCGAAATACCACACATGTGAATCTACAACAATTGACATGCATGCATCATGGACAACAGGATTGTAAGTGCACGCTGCACTAAAAGCCCATTTTGCATCAACATCAGCATCATAGTCTCCTTTCACAGAAGACTCAACAATGGCTGCATTTGTAGTGGAACCACCATTTGCAGTGGAACCACCCTCTTTCTTCTTATCCTCTTTGGCCTTCAACTTAGGACACTGCTTGATCAAGTGATCATTAGCTTTACAATAATGGTAACGCATCTTCTTTTTGCCCTTATCACCAGAATTTCCAAACGAATTGCTGCTAGCAAAAGCATTAGGAATAGATGCTTTTCCACTCATAGAAGAACCATAAAAGGTGGCTACATTTACCGCCCTTTCTTTGAGAAGCAATAAAAGCATGTTCAACTGCACACTGTCTAGTCCTGTTTTTTCAGGAAAGTGACTCTTGTAATAGCAATGTACACAATGCATCAAACTTGACAACGTCAGGATTTCCTAGGGTCATAAGTCTCCAAGTACTAGCAAAAGTCTGGTAAGAATCTGGTAAGGCATCAAGAGCAGTCTGCACAAGGGAGCTGTCTGAAATGACTTCACCTGCATAAATAAGGTTCTCATTGATATCCTTGACACCAGCAAGGAAAGTGTCCATATCATCTTCCTCATGCATAATCTTTGATTCCAGCTCTTTACGCATTGACAATGCAATTTTTAGCCTCATTGCGACTTGCATAAAGACCAGCTAGAATATCCCAAGCCTATTTTGCAGATTTCAGTGAACAAATGTGAGGAGTAATGGTGCGCTTCACAGAAAACACAATCAATGCATGAGCCTGCGCATCCTTTACATCCCAGCAAGCTTGTTCTACCGTAGGCAAAACAACTCTACTAGCAGCATTCCTTGCAGCAAGACCTGCAACATCCTCAACATCACCTACAATCTCAGAACCAGGGCGTACATCAATGCCCTGCACAATATTCCAAACACCCTTTGACACAAGAACATGTTGCATCATGTAAGCCCACATAGGGTAATTTTCCCCATCCAATCTTTCCTCTGCAGCAAACATCTTGAACACATCTGTGTTGTTGTCAGCCATGGAAAATGCATGCGCTTGATGTGAAAACTGCCTGAAATGAGGAGAAACTGAGTGAGACTAGCACGTGTGCTATATAGCACAACCCATAGAGGACTGTATGGGACCTGTTATGCAATATTTGGCACTCACAAAATTTTTGCACAAAATGACAAAATTGCCTGTGCAGGCCTGGTTGTAGTGGAAACGGAGGCCAAAATGAGTCCAAATCAGAAATCTGAGCAGACTAAGCTCTACGAGTATTCCCAAAAAAAAATTCGACCTGAGAACGCTTGCCAAAGCTCACTGAAATCAGAGAAAGTGAGCAGGCGTGTGCTGGAGTTGCTGGTGACTAAGCCCGGGAGGATGCAACCTGCTCTGATACCAATTGTTGGAATTAGGATTGCGGGAAAACACACACAGCTTGGAGAAGACAAAGGAAGTCCAAGGCACACAACTGAGAGTGCATTACTTAGTGTGCAATGGAAAGATAGATAGCCCTAGATTGATGGGCATATATACCCAATGCACGGGGGGAAAAACCTCCTAAAAAGGGAAAAAATGCCCCAACGGTCCTAGTGTATTCACACACATCACTACCACATGTATATGGTAACAATTTTAACCAGTTTGAAGCACCTTCAAGCACTTGCAAGAGTTTGCAAGTGGTTGAAAGTGTTTCAAAGTGCCTTAATGTGCCTGTAGGTGGTTCAAAGTGCTTGCAAGTGCTAAATAGTCAAGCATTTTTTAGCACTTGCAATCACTTTTAACCACTTTTATGCACCTGCAAGCACTTGCAGGCATTTCCAGTTGTTCGCATGTGTTGAAAAGAGCATGTAGGTGGCTGAAAGTGCTTGCAAGTGCTTAGAAGGTGAGCACTTTTAACCACTTTTAGCATTTTCTAGCACTTTATACACTTTAAAGACAGAGAAGACTGGAGTACCTGCATGGTTGACACCTCCTCCTTCATCCTTGCAGCGTCATTAAATCCAAAGGACTTGAAGAGTACCCTTGTAAGGGCTCCAATTTTAGCCTCCATTTTGGCAATCGTAGCTGCGTTTTCTGTTGGAGAGGCTTTCAGTTTCTCCACCTCCTCTCTGAGGCTATCCACCTTTACAGTGATGGGTAAACAAGCTGAGGAGGTACCTTCATTGTGCAACCATAAGTCCCGCTTTGCAGCCAGGACTATCTTTGCAAATTGCAGACATCACCTTCTCTTCTGACTTCACTACCTATTGCTCAAGGTCACAGACAAGATTATCCACCCATGATGTGTAGAGGGGTTGAGAGGCTGTCCACATGTGTTGTAGAGGGAGGCTGGACACCGGAGCACTATCCACAACATTCTCTATCAGTCCTTCAAATGTGGGGGCTTCCTTCACGCTATAATTGGACATGAACTTCTGTATTTTTTTGATTGAGCCCCCCTTTTTGGCTCGACATTCTGTAATACTTGATCCCCAACCAAAGCCTATGCAATCTTATGTCTATCAAGGTTTGCTTTGGCAGCATCGCAATATTCATATGCAAACCCCCTTGCAAACCTTGTCATGAGCTCGTCGTTGGAGGGGGCAGCCTGGTAGACCTTCTGATATAAAAGCATGCATGCATCATATAGATGGTCATGCACCTGGTGGAGGACGATCTTAGTCTTCTTCTTCTCTAGCACCTTGAACATTGTTGATCGATGTTCAAGTGGCAAGTCCTTGTCTGTTATATCCTTGGACAGCTTGCCCTCCATGCTCAGTCCATATTCCTCGTGCAGCTGCAATGCAGAATAACAAAACCTGGAAAGTACTAGATACTCCACCTATGCTGCAAGCAAAGCCATGGACAAAAATGATTTACAGCCAATGCTAAAGAATAGGATTTTTTGCCATGCATTGCCATGAGGCACATAGACACGACCAACAATGTAGAACTCACATTTTCGAGCATATTTTTCAATCAATAACATGCATTTGGAGAGGGAAGTTTTGGTGGTCGTGTTTGTTACTAGGGTTTGCGGTGTTGTGTTGGTTGCATGGGACTCTTATGTCATGGTTGTTGAAGGTGTCTGTTGTGTTGCATGTGTTGGGAGGGTTTGATGTGTGGTGGTTGTTGCGGGGGTCTACTGTGCTGTGGTGTTTGTTGTAGGGACTGCCTGTTGTACCACCTCCGTGCTCTAAGTCGGGTTTTTGTGCTTCCTGGAGGGAGTGTTCTTCTTGGGAGTCATCTCTGCAAAGAGTTTTGCTGCAGCCTTTATGCTTCCATGCTGGGGGCAATGGGGGCAGAGCTCCACCAGGGCTATGGCAGAGCATGACGGGTGCAATGGGGGACAAAGCGCGACGGCTACATCATGCAATGGGTGGAGAACGATCTATGGGAGCAGAGGGAGCACACATGTATAGGCGGGCGTCCGAGTGACAAGCTAGTTACGTGAGAGGAAAGGAGAAAGAGGACAAGGAGTGTCTACGTCATGATGACTGTAAGTTCAAAAAAAGGGGACCCACTCCACCTCATAATGGCTCGCGTGCATCTAGATTATAGGTACATAATTTATATTGCATGCAAATTTAGAATTTCCCTCTCCCACTTTTCCCAAATTTGAAAAGCATTGAATTTCCCTCCACCTAGGTGCTATTGGTGGTTCCACCAAAAGATGGAAAATGTGGTACCACCTAAACATGCTTTCACCCACTCACACACGTAGAGCATGCACGGAATCAGAACTAGGTGAGGCCCTAATTTTGGAGCAACCATGGATGACAGTTAGGATCATGGCCGACACAACCACAGACAACCACAGACAAAAAAATCAAAGCTAGAGGGATCAATATTTTGATCCGGCTACACAGCAAGCAAGTGAGCAACATTGGAGGCTCAGTCCAATAGCAATATCGAGCATCCATGCCTCTATGGAGACTCAACATCACCATGGCGTACTCAGTCAGTGCCGCCAAACTCCATATGCATGACATTAATCCATGTTGCCTGAGACACCAACACTGTTAGCTCGGCTCTTCGAGCCTGACTCTACTCGCCGAGAGAGAGAGAGAGAGAGAGAGAGAGAGAGAGAGAGAGAGAGAGAGAGAGAGAGAGAGAGAGAGAGAGAGAGAGAGAGAGAGAGAGAGAGAGAGAGAGAGAGAGAGAGAGAGAGAGAGAGAGAGAGAGAGATTAAATATGAAATCCCCTCTTATAGAACCATATATTGACACTTGACCCAAAATAGATAAGACCTAAATTACAGTAGGCAATACAAAATCGACACAATCCAAATTTGTATAAATGAAGTTGGTACATCCGATTCTGGTAGGAGACTAATTGAGTCTCAGATTCCATGAGAGAATAAGACCTATACCTGTCACCATCCAACAAAAGCAGCTAGTTAGAACATGGGCAACCTTGATGGGAAGACAGGTATCCAAACAGTCTATTCTGCTTGCTATTACTGTTACATAGCCCTAAACCCCTTCACTTTCCTTATATGCATTTCGAGGGAGTTTTTTCTTTGCTTCTCTAGCAGGCATGATCCATCTTTTAACGGTATTTTCCACAATAATTTTGTTTGACAGACTTTCCTCTACCATAATTTTAACCGGTACACTAGTTGTTTCAGGTTTGATGATGAAGGCTGATTTGCATCCTTCCGAGAAATCCCGTATGGCGGAGGGACGTGGCTTTCCATTGGATAGGTAGCATCTCTTGCGAGTTTTTGGGCTCGCATTCTCAAAGGATGGTATATCACCCATAGTTTGGCTTCCGATAGATAGCATCATACCTTGTAGTACATTTATATAAACCAAATCTTGTCTAATAGTGGTCTATTCTAGATGTTAGTTTCTAAGAATAACTGGAAAAAACCTCAGCTATACAACAACACTTTTATATTAACTACCTGTGAGATTTGGGCATCCTACCCTCTAATTGGATAGAATGATAGCCTGATAGGATAAAGAGAGAGATATAGAAAAAAGGTTTTTTAGAGAAAAAGGTAGAAGCGGATCTCCATTTTTGGGCTTGTATAACGGATAAGATATATTTTGCCAAATGCCCTGTAGTACATTTATATAAACCAAATCTTGTCTATTAGTGGTCTATTCTAGATCCTAGTTTTTAACTCAGCTATACAACAACACTTTTATATTAACTACCTATGAGATTTGGGCATCCTACCCTCTAATTGGATAGAATGATAGCCTGATAGGATAAAGAGAGAGATATAGAAAAAAGGTTTTTTAGAGAAAAAGGTAGAAGCGGATCTCCATTTTTGGGGTTGTATAACAGATAAGATATATTTTGCCAAAATTTTGGCAAGAGTTTTGTTTGCACGTGGACTCATTTTTCAAAAAGTAGACCAGTCCTCCTTTTGTAGGAGCCTCACATGAGGATTTTTGTTTGTAAAAAAATAAATAAATCTACAACTACCTATCCAAATATGTACGTAATTTCCAAGATATGGTTATGTCAAATCTTTAAACCTTTAGACAGTCTTTCCCTTCTAGCAAAAAATTCCAGATTTTTGTTTCTATTTAGACATGTTTTTCAATTTCATCCCTCCCTCCTCTCTGAGGAGCCTCACATGAGGATTTTCTTCCATGCGCATACTAGGTAGCATGTCATTTCCAAAATAGTTTACTTCACAAGTACTTAGTTCAGAAAAATATAGTAGACTTTTCCTAAATGGTTTTAAAATCAATATACAAAATTTAACTTTTGCTTACAATTTCTCAATGTCTATAACAACTTAAAGAAAGAAAAGCTTATGCCAAATTCTGGTTAAACACCTTCTCAATAGACCAAAATTCTACCTGAGACTCGGGGTCGTCATCTGTACGCTTCGTGCTGAAACTGTTTCGAATGATTTCTGATATGAGGCTGCCAAGCAAAACACATACAGAATTCTATTCATGAGTACATGTTTACCATTCAGTCAATCATTGTTCAAAAAAACCTTTTTCTTTGCTACGTTCTTTTCAACCATTATCTAACTATTTTGATAACAGATAAAGTTAGACCATGGTATATCAAACGTTTGCTCATGTATTTTCGACCATATATGCTACACCATGTTAACTACATTTTCATAACACACTTTTGTTTACCATTTAGAGTGTATTCTATCTTATTGTAAGGTGAGTTAAGACCTAGTTTGTTTTTTTTTTCCTTATCAACCATGTATCCTTTGTTTGCATATGAGATACCCAGTGTTCCAAAACATGCAGATAAAATAGAGCTCCAGATTATGCGAACAATGTTTATAGCATCCTGATTTTCAAACATTCCCCCTTCTTATGCCTTTATACACATACTAGTATACAACACGTTATGTAGAGCAACTATACGCTCCCCGTTTCCCCATGTTTACTTTACATTCTTCTATTGAATTGCAGAGAGTGTTTCTTCTCAAAAAAGGCTTTCTTTTTTATAAAAAAGACTCCTTTTTACATGACAAGCAACAGCTATGTATACATTGTTTATGTAAATCAATCAACTAAGCTTAAACTTTGCCATAATTTAACAGGATCTTCATTACTGAAAGAATCATGAGTTTCCCTTACCTTGCGGTATTCCCAATGCTGTCAAAGACTCTTCCAATTGTGCTTCTGGATGATGAAGGTTTGTCTTGAGTTGGATTCGCCTGCTGAGATGTATGTGTGTGAGCTGCCTGTGTATGATCAACCAGGGCAGCCCTCCTTCATGTAAGCATGCGTCATTTTTGCAAAGCCGGAAGCAGAAACGAGCAGTGCTTCCTACGATGTGTGTGTGAAAGAATTCTCAGAGTTGTGTGTTGGTGCACAGTAGGGTACTCTCCTCATATGCCCTCTACGTTTTTTATATGCAGCCCTCCGTGAAGCCTTTACGATGCCTCACCGTTTTCGCCAGTTTTATGGGCCATGTTTAGACTTGCCTTATTTGGTGCAGTTAATATTTGTCAAAGCAATAAGTTCCCTTATATGCAAGAGCTAATTATTGAGTGAGATCGGATTGCCAGAAGGTAAAACATGAGAGCGAGGTTAAAAAACCAGTTGTTGTGTATTCGATAGGTCTTGGGCTATAAGTGGTTACAATGAAATTGGTGCTGCTCCCACATCTTATGGGTTTTAAGAGAGAGAGAGAGAGAGAGAGAGAGAGAGAGAGAGAGAGAGAGAGAGAGAGGCTTACCCCCAACCTTGTGTATGCCCACATCTTATGGGATTAAGAGAGAGAGAGAGAGAGTCTTTGAAAGCCCTTCGCCACTGTAGAGAGAGAGCCGTTGCATTGAAAAGAAGTTCAAGGCCTATGAAGCTGAGAAGAGTACGCAGGGCACAGGGATTAAAAAAAAAGAGTGAAGTGCGAACATAAAAAAAAAAGAGTCGCTCCCACTCTTGGCAACGTGAGGCTCAGAGAACAGTGGCCGGATTCCTCAGAGCATGACATGTGACTGGGGGAGGCACCGGAATTCCTTTCCCCATTATACATAGCAAGTGTGACTTAGGTGCAAAACCAACTTCTTACCACTCTTGCATATACTTTACTATACCCTCCTTATATTCTTCTCAATACTACACACACTGCTCTCATAATCACACCTAGACTCACACCCATATCCTAAAATCAATGCACTCCTTGAGATACAACTTTGTATCTAGAGAGACACTCTCTCTCTTTGCATCAGCCAACTACTATGATGAATATCACCATGTATACTATTGCCTTGGTACAAATCCTTCTCCTTAGAAGAGTCTTTAGTAAGAAAGCTCACAAAAGAAAGACTTATTGTCCTCCCCTACATGTTTGCTTGTGTAGTGAATATGGCTCCTTTCTGAGCGTTGCTATATGTTCACAAAATCAACTTTGTGTGTGTGCGCACGCGCCAGTGGTGATTGGTCGCAACTTGCAGTGTGCAATGGTATTGTTCTTTGCTCCTCAACCTACACATACTGTATAGATATAGATATGTGCGGGGATAAGATAAGGATAATGGAATTACCCTTCTATCACCAAGTGTGGTAGATTGGTTATCCTAATTTTTTCGAGAGCATGAAATGAGGTCTTAAGCTCAATACTCATCACTTACATCTTTCAGGTCTCTTCGGATTGCTCCCACAACATTTAAAATCTTTCTTCTTTTCTTTCCTTCTTCTTCTTCTTCTCTCTCTCTCTCTCTCTCTCTCTCTCTCTCTCTCTCTCTCTCTCTCTCTCTCACTCTCTTCCCCCCCAGAAAGAGCTTACACTGGGGATCATCACATATAAGCAGTCTCGGATTTCTCTTCGGCGTATAGTACATCGCAAGAAAAGGGCATTTCTAGCCAAACTGGAGAACGATTTATATCAGCTCTTCTTGAGTCAAGACTCATAGGAGGCCTGGCGCCTATTTCACGAGCACTCACCGCCTCCGATGATTACTTCTCCTAAGATTTGGAGTCAATATGTAACATCATTATATATGGTATCTGGACAGCCTCCATTACCAGATCCGCTAGAGCCATGCCCTGCTACTAGTACGTTCTTTACTATGGAAATGGTGAAAAAAGCCATTGATAAGATAAGGACAAGAACAGCATATGATCATGATGGTTTAGTAGCAGAACTGTAATGGAATTGGCCTATTTAATTGGAGAGTAGTGGAATTTAAAGAGAGTACTTCTGAGAAATGACTTTGTGAGCATAGTGGGTGAACATAATTGAAGGTAGCAACATAATCATAACAATTAGTTGACTTGGCATGAACAATACTTTGCAAGAGAGAGAATTTAGAGAACATGACAATAGTTGAGGACCGGATTTATGTGGAGCCGGCCCCCCCTCCAATAGGCATTTGTATTATGATTTCTCCCATTAAGAGAGACTTGTTACAATACAGTCTTTGTGTTCCTTGTGACCTAGGTGATGCAATGAAGATGGAAAGCTTCATGCATCACAAGAATAACATAAACTTGAAGAAAGCTTTAACTATCCCAAGCCTTAGTCCCAAGACCTCAAACACCTTCGAAGGTGGAGAGAGCAAGCAGGGAATGAGGGTAGGGAAGAGGAAGAAGAAACATTTCATAGGAGAAAGAAGTAGTTCCTCACTTATCATAACTCTTGTAGCTAGCATACATAATAGCATAGTAATGAAGAAGAAGGAGATGGAAAGCTTAAGCATTGAAGCATGGCTCTCGGTTGGATTTGCAGTCCATAGCCAAGAGTGTTGGTGTAGGCTCTCAACCTCTACTTGCTTAGAGAAGGAGAGGGAGCTCTTGCACTTTTCATAGTACACAATGAGAGTGCTTGTGAGTGTGTGTGGGTGAGTATACCCCCTAAGCAAAGCCCCTCCTTGCTAGGTCGACCCCCTCTTCTAGCTCATCATTGAAGCTCATTGGCTCTTGCCAAGCCTAGCCAATCACAAGCTGGGGCCATTTCTAGCAATAGGTGTAGTCTTGGGACAAGTGTCCCCCTTCCCCTTTTGAGAGAGAGGACTTGATAAATGCAAAAACAATTAGATAATTCAAGTAATTTATCATTGGACCCCTTTGAAGCCTAGCCAATAGGATTCAAGCATCTCATGAAGGTAGCATGGGTAGGGGCCTCACATGTGTCCCTGCTGCCTCTTCAAGCTTGGGCCTTCCTTGTGTGTGAGAGTGTTTGTTCTCTCTCTAGCCCCTAGGAAAAGGGCTCGCCCCCCTCTTTGTAGAGATTCTTTTGACCTTTGGTGCTCAAGCACCTTAGTCATCAAGCATGACTAAGCACTTGAACTAGGGGGTGTTCCCACAAGCATCTCAGGCAAGCGTGTCAAAGCACTTCAAGCACCTTAATCATGTAGCAAGTCAAGCACCTCAAGCATGTAGCAGGTCAAGCACCTCAAGCACGACAAGCACCTTGAGCTTGGTCCGGGTTCCCACCTCAAGCTCAGCCCTAGATTTACCTAAGGTTCAAAGGACTTTTACACACATTATTGGATGTCTTCAATGAAGCTAACCCTAAGGTCTTATGCTCCATTGTTTAGCCTTGCTCTTTGATAGAACATCTCTCATTTGGGCCCCTTTACCATTGGCCCCGTGTTGAGATAGATCTATAAGCACATATCTATATCTTAACACTTGTTCCCGTTTATTCTCCCACATTAAGTGATCAATTTAATATGAGAAAATCATTTGGGTTGTTAGATATTAGATTTTATGACATTAACTCTCTCTTGAAATCATAGTCGTCCTCGACTATGAGGTAGAAGAGATAAAGCCTTAGTCATTAGTCAATTTTACTTAGCGGGTAGAGGATCCCTTTTTACCCTATGACATCTTTCCAAGATGGATGACTAATCCATTTGGTGCTTGGGAGACATAGCTGCCGCAAGCATGTCTGATCTTTAGTCCATTTCATTCTCCCAAAGTAGAGTGACAAATTCTACTTGGTGTTTGAGAGACGTCGTCATCACAAACATGATTCTAAGCATGCATACTAATTAAATTTGTGCACAATTAAAAGGAGGACTAGTCTTATAAGACAAAAACATGAGTCATTTAAAAGAAATTTGTACATTTGCTTACTCTAATGTAGCATTGTACGCATTGACAAGGTTCATATTATCCTTAAGCTGTATTCCTTGCATCCATCTAGCATCTTCAAAAGGATAATTTTTGAACTTAATAAGATACCGTCGGATAATCTTACCATGTCGTAGTACCTTATCTTCACGCCGAAGGATAGCTTCAAGTTGTAGCACCTCTTCTTGGTTTTCAACTTCGGGAGGGTCTTCAATAATTGGTTTAGTTGGTGGCTCTCTTTTATAGGGCTTAAGTATGCTTACACGAAAGGCATTGTGTATGAGCCAATGGTTGGGCAACTTGAGTGATAAGCCGTCTCATTGATGGGCTTCAAGATTTGGAAAGGACCATAGTATCTTTTTGCTAGTTTAGCATAATACTTTTGATGGTCCGTAGGATTTTTGCCCGTCGTTTGCCTTAATCGAGCCTTAGGAAACTTGAGTAAGACCCAATCATTTTCTTTGAACATTAAATCTCTTCTGTGCTTGTCAGCAGCAGCTTTTTGCCTTTGTTGAGAGATGGATATAGCCTCCCTAATCTTTTGAAAAGATTCTTGTAGGTCACGGCTATACTCATCGGCGGAGAAAATCTTCCCATGTACTTTGAGTAGCAAGGGACTTTTTGGTCTTCCCTCAATGATCTCAAAAGGTGCTTTTCTCGTAGAAGTATGTACAATATTGTTGTAGGCATACTCTACAAAAGGTAGATAAGTTTCCCATTGTGAGCGTTGATCTAATTCGGTAACATAAGTCTTGAGTAGATCGAGTATCGTAAGATTGGCTATCTCACTTTGGCCATCCATTTGAGGGTGATAGGACGAAGAGAAATTCAATCTTGTTCCTAGATTTTCAAAGAGACCTTTCCAGAAATTACTGGTCATTCTAGGATCTCTATCTGACACGATGGATGTGGGTAATCCATGGTGCTTGAAAATCTGAGATATGAAGAGAGTTGCCATTTGATGTGCCTTAACAGTCTTTTTGACAGGAATAAAATGTGCTTGTTTGCTAAAACTGTCGACTATTGTCCATATTCCAGTATTCCCATGGATAGACTTGGGTAATCCAAAGATGAAATCCATGGATATACTCTCCCATGGTGAATTTGGAATAGGCAATGGCTGGAGTAATCCGGGTTTCTTCCCTCTATCATACTTGGTCTTTTGGCATACTACACATTTTGAAACATACTCTTGTATGCCCACTTTCATGGTAGGCCAATAGAAGTATGTCTCTACTCCTCGGAGAGTAGGTTGAATGCCTCTATGCCCCGCATATGGAGAAGCATGGGATTCATACATAACTTTCTCACGAAGGGAATGGGTCACACATAGCCTATTGCCGTGGAGAAGATAACCATCCTGCAAGGTGAATGGCTCCTCTTGCTTCCCCAAAGCAAGGGCTGACATTATGTCTCTAAAGTCAGGGTTAGTAGCATACTCATCTATCATACAGGATAGATCATTGTGAGTAGCTATAGACACCGCATTAACTTTTGGTCGTCGTGAAAGAGCATCGGCCACTTGATTGTGCTTACCAGCTATGTGGGCAATATGGAAATTAAATTGCGAAAGAAAATTTGCCCACCTCATTTGTTTGTCGGAAAGCTTGGTTTGCGTCATGAAATACTTGAGACTTTGGTGGTCGGTTCATAGGATAAATGGAGTCCCCAATAGGTAGTGCTTGCATGTGTCTAGGGCATGTAGAATAGCTAAAAGCTCTTTCTCATAAATGCCCAAGACTCGTTCGTCAATATTGAGCCTTCGGCTCTCATATGCTATGGCGTGCCCTTCTTGAAGCAAAACTGCTCCAAGGAAATCACCGCAAGCATCACATTGGACCTCAAATGGCTTTGAGAGATCCGGAAGCACGAGGACTGGTTGGGAAGTAAGCTTCTCTTTGAGCTTTTCAAAAGCATTTTGCTCCTTAGCAGTCCATACAAACTTAACGTTCTTCTTAGTTAAGTCATGTAGTGGTCCTGCTACTTGAGAGAATTTTGCTATGAAGCGTCTATAGTATGCGCACATACCAACAAAGCTTCTTAGCTCATGTATATTTCTTGGGTTAGGCCATGCTTTTATTACCTCTAACTTTGATGGATCCATTTGGATACCATCTTTAGAGATAATATGACCTAGGTATTGAATCTCTTGAAGGAAGAATTCGCTTTTCTTTTGGTTAAGAAAAAGCTTGTTCTCCCTCAATGCTTGAAAAATCACTTGGAGATGTTGCTTATGTTCCTCCAAAGACTTGGAGTAGATGATGATATCATCAAAGAACACTAGTGAATTTGCGGTATGGTCTAAAAATTTTCTCCATCAAACGATTAAACGTAGCTGGTGCATTAGTCAAGCCAAAAGGCATGACTAGATATTCATAAAGACCAAACGTTGTGCGAAACGCGGTCTTTAAGATATCTTCATCCACTATCCTTATTTGATGATAGCCACTCTTAAGGTCAATCCTATTGAAGTAGGTAGAGCCTTGTAGCTTATCAAACAGATCTTCTACCCGAGGTACGGGAAATCTGTTTTTGATAGTGATATGGTTTAGTGCTCGATAGTCCACACACATACAGTATGTACCATCTTTCTTTTGCACTAAAAGGACTGGAGAACAAAAGGGAGAGGAACTAGGCCTCACCATCCCTTTGTCTACCAGCTCTTGTACTTGCCTCATGATCTCCTCTTGTCGAGCTTGTGAGACTCGATAAGGAAAATGTTAGGTGGTGAGCTTCCAGGAAGGAACTCAATACGATGGTCATCATCCCCTCGTTTTGGAGGTAAATCCATAGGGATATCATCGATAAATACATCTTGGAATCCTTTTAGAAAATTAGACAAGTCTAACTCTTCTTGATTCCTACCTTTTACATTTGATGAAACATTAGTATCTTTTAGAGACTCTTTGACAACAATCATGTACGCAGAAACTGAGCTCTTCATTGACTTATCAAAAGCTAGAGGATTTACAAGTGGAATAGTGCGACCACGCTCACTAGCATCTATATACATGTTCTTTCCCCTGTAGGTGAAGTAGATTCCCCTTTCAGGGAACTTCATGTTGGCAGCCATGCAATCAAACCATGGTGCCCCTAGGATAACATCCTCATATTGGAGAGGAGAGATGAAGAAGTCTTCCTTGTCGACATAGCTTTGGACATGAAGCCTCAACTTCCAAATCAAGGGAGTAACGGAGACTTGTTGTCCCTTGAAAGCTGCATCAGCCACTACTATATCTCCCACCTCAAAATCTTGAATGCCCAACTTGGTGGCCAACTCCATTGATATGAAGTTAAGAGTAGAACCAGGGTGAAACAACATAAAGGCATCATGCTCTCTTACCTTTCCCCAAGCATAGGAAAGTGATGATCCTTTGCAATGAGCATCCTCTTTTGGAGCTTTGATGGTGGAAGCCCTAGGAGTCTCATTGCGAGTATTCTTCTTGGGGCAAGAACGATAGCCATGTCCTTGCTCCCCACACTTGAAACACTTATGGTCCTTGCGAAAAACTTCAAGCTCTTCAGGAGAGAGTTTGTTTTTACCTTTGTAAACTCCCTTCTCCTTGGACTGATTGTTGTTGTTGTTGGAATTGACTTGGGAAGTATTTTGAACATTGTTTTTCTCCTTTGCATCATTTTTGTCTTTGTTTTCCATGGTCTTGACATTACGTCTAGCCCCTTGATGGAAATTGATGCGTGAAGCGACCATGGTGTGATGGATTACTTCGCTAATAGTACCAAGCCGTTGAGAGTTGATGTATTCGGCCATCTCTTCAGGTAATCCCGCACAGAATTGCTGCCTTTGCTCAACAAATTCTATCTTTTGAAAGATAGTAGCCTTGAGATGTAAATCCCAAAACTTGTCTACGTATTTGTGGATAGACTCATGGGAGAGGAGCTTCAAGCTGCTCCATTCGGTAAGCACTTTGTCCTTTGCATCGCTTGCAAGGAACTGCTTCATGATGGAAACTCGTAGAGTTTTCCATGTCTTTGGGGCTTCACCATTGCCACGAAGGCTAGCCCACCATTGATGAGCTGATTTTTGGAAGTGCATAGCTACATGGCGTAGCTTGGAGGACTCTGTGAAGCCCTCATCTCGAAAGGCCGCATCAAATTGCTGGATGAAGGCCAACACTTTTTCGGTAGCACTGAAGGTGCCATCATAGGTGAGAAAAGAGATACTCTTTCCTCCCTCCTTGAACTTCTTTAGCTTTTGTGACCTTCGCCATGCAGGAAATGATTTGCGATGTCCTCCCCTCTTGTATTCTCTAGGAGAATAACCATAACTTTCTTCAGAAGAGGAGGAAGGTGAAGAAGAAGGAGAAAAGGGTGACCTCTTCCTAGCCCTTTTCTTCCTTTGTTTCCTCTCTTGCCTTTCAGAGTGATGAGGAGAAGGACTATGTGTTAATATTTTCCTCTTGGGAGGAGTGGGCGATCGTCTAGACCGCCGTCTTCGTGGAGCCACATCTTCAGAGGAACTTAAAATTTCATTGCTTTCTTGCTGTTTGGATTCCTCCTCTCGAATGGGAGAGAGTCTTCTTTTGGGGGTCTCTTCAAGAGGCCTCCTAAGCTCTCTCTCCTCTTGGAGAGGAAGGGAAATTCCATAGGCACGAAGTTGTTGAGTAACTTCGGCTTGCAAAGCAGGGTTGCCCATAGCAGACCCTACACAAGAATTGGGCATGAAGATGGCCGACTACAAAGAAAACTTCCTACAGCTATCTGAAGATGGATTTGTGATTCGCCCGAGCTACATGGATACCCACCTGTCTCATGGTTTGAGATGTGCTATTGATCAGATTCGTACATCCTCACACCAGTTGGAAATTGAATTTGGCAGATTTAGGGGGATCCCACCTGAGAGCAGAATTTGCAAGTTATGCGGAATGGAGCCGGAGACAGAATCACACTACATATGCCATTGCACCGTATACTATGAGATACGTGGGCGTTTCCATTGCCTATTTAAAGAAGGCTTTGGACCTCTAGATAGATTCATGCAATACCAAGATCAAAGATGCTTAGGCTTGTACCTACTGGAACTACATCGGCATAGGGATAATCTAATGAGAAGACAAAGAGCACTACCGCCTCATAGGCAGATCACAGATTTCTTCGGATCGAGAGAAGCAGGAGTGGAAGGAGAAGCAAGAGGCCAGCAGCCAGCACAAAGGAGTACCCACATTCATACCAAAGGCACCCTCATTGACAGGGTGATTGAGCTTAGGAAATCGAGACGACCACGACCGAGATGCAGAAGCACACTTCATCGGAGGAGACTACAACAAAGGATTAGAAGCATTCTAGCCAGACACCCAGAATGCTCCTAAGAAGTTTATTTAATACTTTGTATTTAGTCTTTCACATTTATTTTCACACTTTCACACTTAGTACTTTAGTACTAAGATACCCAGACATTGTAACAGATTCACCACTTTTGTATCAGTTTGGTCTCATAGGTCATTCTTGCCTTTTGAAGATGTTAATATAACATTTCATTCCATTTCATTTCTCTCTCTCTCTCTCTCTCTCTCTCTCTCTCTCTCTCTCTCTCTCT